>NC_041224.1:69094332-69099490 GCF_002837175.3 Physeter macrocephalus | reverse complement strand
TATTTTTTCCACCAGGCTGTTGGTCATTCACCTGCCAAGGGGTTGGCTCTTGCTTCAGCACTGTAGCCAGGGAGGTAATGGGACACTGAGCGCTATCCATTCCATGGATGGCGGTTTGGACAGACACCATGAAGTATGCCTGTTATGTTAGCAGTTAGTGCTAGATGACATGCTTACCAGGAGCAAATGAGAAGAGTGAGTATGTCTGTACCTTTGTCAATAATAGATATTATTTTTCTGGTTTTCTCTACCTTTGTCAGTGAGTGAAAAAAAAAAATCTTAAAGAAGCAGGAATCTGTTTTGTCTTTCTGCCTTCTTGGACTCTCCATGGTGATATTAAAAAACAAAACAAAACAAAAAAGGTCAGAGTTCTTTATTGGAAATCCATTCCATTCCAGCCTGGTACCGGTTAGAGATATAAACAGTACCTTAACTAGTGAGACATGAGTATGAGTTAATCCTGTTGCAAAGTCGGGTTACAGGGCCTTCTAGAACAGTTTCTTAATCTTTTCCCCAGGCTCCTGGCTTTGAACAGGGTTTTTAGGTTTACCCTAAAGTTACTCTACCAGTCCCCTTGCTCTCTTAGCCTGGACTCCAAAGATAGCCTCCTTGAGGCTTTAGGCAGGCCTAGAGTGTTTGAGTGTTTCCCCTTTCCATCAGTCTTCAGTGTATTTCTCTTTCATATTTAGTTTATCTAAAGCTTGTTGTTGATATTTCCTATGGGTAATTTCTCCATCTACTGTTTAAACCTGGAATTAATCACTTTTGAGAAATAACAAAACCCTTTTACATTATCTTCTTCACTACATTGCTTTATGTTAGGCAGGGAGGATAGTTTTAGCACATGAGGAAAATAAGGCTAAAAATCTCAGTAATATGCCTAAAGGTCACATATCTTCTAAGTGAGAAGATATGGTCTTAGACTCATATCTTTTGACTTCAGACCAACACTTTTCCCCCCTTAATACCATTCTGTTTCCCAGCTTAATAAGGGCAGTAATAAAGTGCTAGTGTTTATTGATTATTTACTATATCCATTCTATAAGTTCTGTTATTACCCACTTGGCCAGGGTCCCGCTACTAAGTACCATTACCTAATAAATGATAGAGGAGAAACTTGATAAGAAATCTGAGATTCCAAAGTCTATGCTTATAAAACTGCTACACTGGGGGTTGTATGCTTGTGCTTATAAGGACCATAGAGGCACCATAAACAAGTGAAATGGCCCTGGCTGGAATTGTGGCCAGCAGGAGAGCAAATGCCCTATAAAAGAGTAGGTGCTACTCAGTTCCAGCAGAAATGTGAGGTTGGTGTTGTAAAACTTTCTATTTATCTTAAGCCAGAAATTTGGATTTTCATGTAAAAAAAATCTCTGGTTTTTCAGTGTTGGCAATTAAACTTTAAAATGTTAAAACTGTGTAGAACAAAAGAAACACATCTGCAGGCCAACAGTTTGCGACCTCTGCACTGAGAGATAAATTATATTGCCTAATCATAGTAGCAGCCACTTAGCCTTGAGTGGTAAGATCTACAGTTCTGGAAACCTGGATATGCCTTTCATCAGCTGCCTCCCATGTAAAATAGCAGACCTCGGCATCTTTTTTTAAAGCCTGAACCACCTCTTGGATCTTACACTGAGTAATTGATCAAAAGGATATCTGTTGTTAGTTCATTTCAGGAGTATGGTAACACACATTATCGTACTTTTTCAGTTTAAGTCACAGGCTTGTTCTGGTTCCCCACATGTCTCCCCCCCTCCCCGCATGTCTTTTTGATTACCTATCTTTAGAGGATTAGCTTTCCAGATCATAGGATTCTGGAAATTCCTGGTTAGAAGAGGTGGTATTAATCCAGCCCAGTTTTCTGTTTGATACTTGGTGCATGCATCTCTCAACAATGCTGTTTAACTCATTCAGCTAAGATTGAGTACTCACATGTTTCTGGCGAGTGAAAGATGGCTAAGATAGCATCTTTGTGCTAAAGAAAGCACACAGTTTAGTAATGGAAAATGTTAAGTACAGTGCCTTAGTATGTTGTAGCAGCCTCAGTCCAATCAGGACATAGAATGGGGGAACTTTAATGTAAATAATTATTAACTGTGATACAAGAGTAATTGTAAGATGTAAGGAAATTCTTTATGGTACTTGTAGGGCTGACAGAGAATACCCGAGGAAGGAAAAATTGGAAGGGGGTCAGGTACCATTGGAGAAGGTGTGGTTCAGCTCATTAGATCGCAGAGAAGTTTGCTGGTTTGGTCAGACTGGAGCTGATCTGGAGTTGCTGGGCAGGCAGTAGGCCATCATCTTGAGTACATGCAGGGGAGTAGGCAACCAGCAACTGGTACTGTGAATGTGTATTGAGAGAACAGATGCTGGCAGGGGAAGAGCCCTTCACGGTGCATGGGACACATGGGGGTTTGCAGAAGCAGCAGCAGCTCATTGTGTGACCCTCCAGGCAGTGGCAGGGCAAAGGGTCTTCTGCGCGGAGCGTCTTGGTCCAGGTTCTGGCACAGGCAGGAGGAGTCTTTCAGAGTGCACAGCTTCATGGAAGCTCTGGTTCCCATGTTGAAAGGGCTGCGGTGATACTAACAAATGTGCATGTCTGTATTTTTTATATATTGTATAATAAAATGTGTCCGCATTTGGAAGATCTGTGTAACTTAGTGAACCTTTATTTCTCAAAGATCTTCAGTGAACACAATGAGCAGAGAGTGGTGGGACTAGATAATGAGCAGACAGGCTTATTACTTCATTCATTTTTGAGAAAATGTCTGCCAGATATCCATATTTGAATAATTATAGTTGGTCATTTGTTCTTTCGAGTGAAAATGGTGTTCTTTGGAAAAAATGGCTAATTTAGCTTATAATTCAATCACACAAGTGTTTTTCCCTTGAGCAACGATTGTACTTTGGTTTTGAGCAGAAATGCTGTATACACTTCATTGTTGTCACACAGAATATTGAGACTTGACCTCAGTGGTTGAGATTTAATAAAATTAACACTTTTTCTGCTTCATCAAGGACATTCTTAAGTGAAACTGGTATTTTGCCTGAAAATGAACTATACAGTGAGTACAAGTACAATTTGGTGCCACTGCTTTGAGTCCTAAGGCATCAGCAGTTTTATCCACTATTGTTTTTGAACCTTCAGCGCATATGTCAAAATGGTGGAAAAAGCAAATAATGTCTTAGTTGACCTTGCAGATTCCCTGAAAGAGTTTCAGCGCCCCCCAGGAGTCCAGGGACCACACTTTGAAAACCACTGGTATGGGGCATGTATGGAGATAGAAACTAAAGAATCTGGGTGAGAGATGACATAGTGGTGGCTTGTACTAGTTTTAGTGGTGGTGGTGATAGAAGTAGACAAATTCAAAATATATATGAAAGAGGTGTCAAGGATGTTGCCTAGATGCTTTGGCATAAGCATCTGGGTGGAAGGTGGTGCTGTTTAGTGAGCTAGGGAACACAGAGGTGGTAGTGATATGGGACGGGCAGAGGGGAAATCAGAGTTAAGTTTAGGTTTTAGTGAATTTGGGAACATATCAGTATTCAAGTAGAGATGTTTGTGAGGCAAATTAGCTGCATGGTTCTGGAGCTCAGAAGACAGATCTGGACTGCAGAAAAATATTTTGGAGGTATTGGTGTAGAGATAGTCCGTTGAAGCCATAGGATCATTTAAAACTCCTGAGAGGAGATGATATGGAGTGAGAAACTAAAGAATCTGGGTGAGAGATGACATAGTGGTGGCTTGTACTAGTTTTAGTGGTGGTGGTGATAGAAGTAGACAAATTCAAAATATATATGAAAGAGGTGTCAAGGATGTTGCCTAGATGCTTTGGCATAAGCATCTGGGTGGAAGGTGGTGCTGTTTAGTGAGCTAGGGAACACAGAGGTGGTAGTGATATGGGACGGGCAGAGGGGAAATCAGAGTTAAGTTTAGGTTTTAGTGAATTTGGGAACATATCAGTATTCAAGTAGAGATGTTTGTGAGGCAAATTAGCTGCATGGTTCTGGAGCTCAGAAGACAGATCTGGACTGCAGAAAAATATTTTGGAGGTATTGGTGTAGAGATAGTCCGTTGAAGCCATAGGATCATTTAAAACTCCTGAGAGGAGATGATATGGAGTGAGAAAAGAAGTAAGCCTAGATATGAACTCTGAGGAACTCCTACATTTAAAGATCAGGTAAAGGAGTAGAGGTCAGCCAGGAAACTGAAACAGGACTGCCAGAAAGTGTTGAGAACTGTAAAAGTGCCAAAATTTCACTCTCCTTGTAAGTTAAACTGACAGTTTCATAGATGCTGGCAGAAGACACAAAACTCTTGGATCAGAGACAATGGACAGTTTATTACCCATAGCAAAGCAGTGTGCTTGGTACCGACATTTGTTGAAGAAGGCCAGGTAATACCTGCACACAGAGATTGTGTTTCAGAAAAGGAAGTCTGACTTGGGGAACCCAAATCTTTTATAATGGACAGTAAGCATGCCTGCCTTTTGCTCCAGAAAGAGACACTATCTTTATCTTCCAAGGCTATTCATTATATTAACATCTTTTTCAAGATAGTTTGGAACAAAGGCAGTCATTGCTTCTGCTTGCAAGTAAGGCAGAAACGTGAGATTGGAGACATGGAGAATGGTATTGTGAAAGCCAGTAGAAAGAGTGTTTCAAGAAGGAGGAAATTGTTAGCTCCATTTAATATTGTTGAGAGAATATTGAAACTCTAGTTAGAGCTGTTTCGTTGATATTTTAAGAAATCAGATTGGGCTGGGCTGAAGAGTGAATGGAAGTGTAGAAGTATAAAATGAAATGTGTAGAAAAGTGGACATTGGGAATATAGGTGACTCAAAAAACTTGGTTGAGAGTTTGAAGAAAATAGTACTTGGAAGCTATGTGTGTGGTGTGTGTGTGGTGTGTGTGTGTGTGTGTGTGTGTGTGTGTGTGTGTGTGAGAGAGAGAGAGAGAGAGAGAGAGAAACTGGGGCTAGAGACTTCAAATGCTGATGGGAAGAATCCAGTTGAAGGACAGATTACAGAAAAAGGAGAGAGAATTGATGACTCATGGGTCCTAAAATGTATCACTGGGAATTGGATGCGGAACTCCTATAAAAGTTGGCTTTTTTTTTTTTTTTTTTTTTTTTTTTTTTTGCGGTACGCGGGCC
>NC_041224.1:69088006-69094202 GCF_002837175.3 Physeter macrocephalus | reverse complement strand
GTTGTGGCCTCTCCCGTTGCGGAGCACAGGCTCCGGACGCGCAGGCTCAGCGGCCATGGCTCACGGGCCCAGCCGCTCCGCAGCATGTGGGATCCTCCCGGACCAGGGCACGAACCCGTGTCCCCTGCATCGGCAGGCGGACTCTCAACCACTGAGCCACCAGGGAAGCCCCACAGCTGCCTTCTTAACTGGGAAAAGGATAAATCAAGAGGTATCTAGGCTTGTGTGTAAAAAGCAGGAGGAAGTGAAGATAGGAACTACTAGTTTTTATTTATCTAGGAGGTAGGAAGTGGGGCTAGATTCTGTAGGAGGCAAATATAGATTTGATTTTAAGGAGAGTAGTTGAAGGTGTGAATGAATTATTGTGGAGTATGGGAAAACAAGCAGATCAGAGAAACAAAGTAGAATTTCTGAGTGAATGGTGAGGACCCAACTGAGGTTGTAATCGTGTATTTATATTGTTACCAGTTTCTCTGGTTGATGTTTTAGGGATTTGTTTTTTCCTTCCTCCTCCTTTACACATCACCACCAATAAAACCACAGTGAGCTACTTCGCAACCACTAGAATGGGTATTATATAAAAAACAGACAATAACAAATGTTGGGAAGGATATGGAGAAATGAGGTCACTTCATACACTGCTGGTGGGAATGTAAAGTGGTGTGGCCACTTTGGAAAATAGTTTGACAGTTTCTTAAAACATTAAACATAAATTTAACATATGACCCAGCAATTCCATTCTTAAGAATCTACTCAAGAGAAATAGAAACGTTCTCTACACCAAGATTGGCAAATGAATCATCTCAGCAGCATTATTCATAATAGCTGAAAATTGGAAACAACCTAGATGTCCTTCACTGGGTGAATGGATAGACAAAATTTGGTATAGCCATACAATGGAATACTCTTAAGCAATAAAAAGAAATTAACTATAGATACATGCTACAACATGGACAGACCTCAAAAGCATGCTCAGTGAAATAAGCCAGACACAAGAGACCTTATTGGATGATTCTATTTGTATGAAATACACAGAAAAGACAAAGCTATAGAGACAGAGTAGATCAGTAGTTTCCAGGTGTGGGCAAGGAGAGGACAGGGATTAACAGCAAATGGGCATGAGGAACCTAATTAAGTGATAAAATATTCTAAAACTGATTTATGGTGCTGATTTTACAACTTGGTAAATTTGCTAAAAAAAATCATTGAATTGTATCCTTGGAAAGGGTGAATTATGTATAAAATATGCCTCAATGAATTTCTTTTTAAAAAGAAAGAACAGTTCTTCATAAGTGGGAAAGTGATGTGAGGTTCACCAATTGAAAGGACAAAACAGGTTGGTGTTTTGGTGTTTTGATGGACAGATAGGATAAAAGAACAAAGGGGAAAAAGTGTACAGTTTGGGGAAACGAGAGATTTGACCACATAGAACCTGAACTGCTTATGTGAGGGGAGGTACAGACAAGCAGGTGCTGATGGATAAGGGAGAAAGTAAGTCCTCATGGTGTTGAAGAAAAGGTGTGAGAATGGGGATCAGAGAGGTTTGGAGAAGGAACTTTTATGATGGTATAATTGGAGCATGAGATAGTATGTGGTGGGGGGCCATAGGGAGAATAGGGAAGAAGAAAGAGATTAAGGGCCTTGGTGAATTTTGTGCCTGATCCGTAGTGGGGATATGGAATTAATATTGCTAAAAACAAACTAGAGCACCTGTGTCCTTTTTTCCACACCTGTTAGCTTATTCTTTACAGTTAGGGCTCTGGAGTATCTACCTATAGATTTACTTTAAGGATTAAATGGGATAATATAGGTCAAACACATTGATATTTTCTCCTTAGTAGATCCTAAGTAAATAACTGTAGATGTTACTGTTTAAAAAGTTGAGGAAGAGAATTGTATTAGTTTTCCCTTACTATGTAATACATTAAACCAAAAGCTTTGTGGTTAAAGCATTAGTAAACATTTATTATCTCACAGTTTCTGTGGGTCAGGAATTCGAAAATGGCTTAATTGAATAGTTCTGCCTCAGGATCTCTCCTGAGGTTACAGCAGGGGTTAGTTGGGGCTGCAGTCATCCTAAGGCCTGACTGGAGCTAGAAGATCTACTTCTAATGCGGCCCATTGACACATGGCTGGCAAGTCAGTGCTTGCTGTTGGCACAGAGGCCTCGGGTTTGCTCCACATGAGCCTCTCATCAGTGCTGCTTGATTGTCCTTGTAACAGGCTGCCAGCTTCTCCCAGAGTGAGCAAGCAGTCTGAGAGAGGAAGGCTAATGCTGGAATACTTTTATAACCTAGCCTTAGAAGTCACACACTGTTATGGACCTACAGATTATCATACTAAGTGAAGTAAGACAGAGAAAGATAAATACAGTATGTTATCACTTAATATGTGGAATCTAAAAGAATGATACAAATGAACTTTTTTACAAAACAAATAGACTCACAGACATAGAAAACAAACTTATGGTTACCATTGGGGAAAGGGCAGGGGAGAGGGATAAATTAGGAGTTTGGGATTAGCAGATATGTACTACTATGTATAAAATAGATAAACAACAAGCACCTACTGTATAGCACAGGGAGCTAGATTCAATATCTTGTAATAAACCATAATGAGAAATACATCTGTATATCTATATCTGAGTCACTTTGCTGTGTACCAGAAACTCACACAACAGTGTAAATCAACTATACTTCAATGAAAGAAAGAGAGAGAGAGAGAGGAAGAAAGTCCCCCACTGTCATCTCTGCCATCCTCTTGGTCATACAAACAACTGATCTTCAATGTAGGTTATGTGAGAGCATGAATGCCAGGAGGTGAAGATTACTGGTATCATCTTGGAGGCTGGCTACCACAGAGAGAAATAAGAAATTGTTTTTGTTTGGGGGAGAGGGTGTTTATTTGCATCTTCCCTTGCTGTAGGCCTCTAGTGGTTATTCTGAAATTAGACAAATCTGCAAGTTAGTGTTCCTTAGTGGCAAAATGTCCAGTTAACATTTGTGATTCTTTTTTTCTTAGCACACTCTTATCTGATATTGCTTCTTAATTTAATATTAATTTTCAAATAATAGAGTTAAAAAACAGTAAGACCACTGAAATTATAACCAAAAGAGTAACCCTGCCCCAAATTTCAACTCTGCAGAGAATACTTATTTTTAATTCTTTTGGCTATTTGTTTTGGTAATGTCCTCTATATTATTAAATAGCCTTGCTTATACAGCTGTTTCTTGATTTTTCAATTTCAGACTTTACTTTTTACGATGGAAAATGAGAATTCGGCACTTTTCTTCTCCCCTACATATATCCCATGTACCTCTTCTTAGTATAGTTATAATTTTTGGTTAAATCAATGTTCAGTGCTTATATTATGACTGTAAATATTCTCAGCCAATCCATGTAGTAAATGATGATTGCATCTCGTTTCTCTTACAACTTTGTATTTTTTTTCTGGAATTAATGACTCTTTTTTTGTTTGCTTAGTTTTCTATGTCTTTATCAATACTTCATCTCCAAACTCTCCAAAAGAACTAAACTCCTTCTGGTATAATCAGGTAATCTAACAATTTTTTTCCCTTCTCTTAACAGCATACCATCTAGACTTCATCTTCGATTGCACTGTGGCTTACACGGTGTTGCCCTAGACGAGTCTCTGCGCTTTCCTGTGTCAGAAACTATTCCTAGATATCATGATTTTTTATTTTCCACTTACTTCCTTGTTTTATAGAACATATCCCAGTAGCTTCCTAAGAAAGGGTACCTGAGAAGTAAATTTTTGAGACGTTGCCTGATTAATTGATAGTTTACCTGTTTACAGATTTCTAGGTTGGAAGTTATTTTCTCTTGGAATTTTGAAGGCATTGTTACATTGCCTTCTATTTTCTTACACTCCTCTTAAGAAATTACAGGCTATCCTGATTCTTTTTTTTTTTCTTGCGGTACACGGGCCTCTCACTGTTGTGGCCTCTCCCGTTGCGGAGCACAGGCTCCGGATGCGCAGGCTCAGCGGCCATGGCTCATGGGCCCAGCCGCTCCATGGCATGTGGGATCTTCCCGGACCGGGGCACGAACCTGTGTCCCCTGCATCGGCAGGCGGACTCTCAACCACTGCGCCACCAGGGAAGCCCTATCCTGATTCTTAGTCTTTGTTTCTGATTGCCTTTCCCCTATGTAGACATTTAGTTTCAGCTTTCTCTATTCTGCTCAGTCCATTACCAGTCAACCAAGGACTATTTTCCAAAATTTTGTTAGTTTTGCTTCTCTCTGTTTCTTTCTTTGTTCTTGTGAGTTTATAATTTTTTTATTTCTTTACTGTTATCTTAGTGGGTTGCAAGAGAGAGTGGAGATAATTATTGGTGTTTATTTTACCATATTTTACTAGAAATCTGACAAAATGCTTTTTATAAAGATATTTAAAACAAAAAATATTCCTGAGATTGTTTTCCAGAATAATTAACCAAAGTTAATTTTGTGTTTGCTTCTGGGATAATATTTTACTTCTCATCATTTCCAAATGTTCTGTTAAAAAAAAATGTCCTCCCTGTAATTCCTCTTGGTTTTGGGGGCTTCATTATGTTTCTCATTGAGGTAAGAATGGAAACTAATATTTGTTAAGTACCTACTGTTTGTCATAATATGTTTGTTTGAGGGTTTTACATGTACTAGATAGATGCTGAGGTAAGATATTCTTCACATATGTTAGGTAGCTGGCATTCCCATTTTAAATGAGAAAATGCATCAACTTGAGTTGCTTTCCAAAGGTCATACGTATTGTAAATAGCAAATACTGGCTTTGAATCTAGTATTTCTGATTATGTAGTCCTTTATCCTCTTTACTTACAACTTCATTAATCTTCAATTTGTGTGTGTTAAAATTTTCAAGCATAAAAGTAGGGAGAGAATAGTATAATAACCCACCATGTATTTGTCAGCTAGTTATCAACACTTTGTCAATCTTTTGTTTCAAATATTCCACCATTTTTAAAATCTGTAAATGTACTCCAGTATACATCTCTGATGTACGAAAGGACTTCTTATAACTAACAAAATTAACAGTAATTCCTTAATATCATCTAAAACCCAGTCCAAGTTCAGATTTCTCTGGTTGTCTCAAAAATACATTTATTCAGTTGGTTTGTTCACACGGTAATCCAAATAGGATCCACATGTAGCATTTGGTCTTTATGTCTCTTAAATCTCTTTTAATGTATAATATTCATCCTCTCTCCTTTTTCCGTGCCATTTTTATGTTGAAGAAATCAGGTTCTTTGTTCTGTAGAATGTACTACATTCTGGATTTGATTGCTTCTTCATGGTTTTATTTTATTGTTGTACTGTCCCCCATATTTCTTGTTAACTAGAAGTTAGAGCTGGATGTTTGATTAGATTCCGGTTTATGTATGTATGTATGTATTTTTGCAAAGAACATCTCCTAGCTTATATTTCCTATTTCATCAGGAGGCAAATAACATCTATAATGTCCTACTTTTGGTGATGCTGAGTTGGGTATTGATCCATCCATTATAAGTTCCCCATTCATATATCACCTCAGGATTTTAGCATCCACTTATGATCATTGTACAGATCCTTTATTTCATTAGGTGCTGCACATTGGTGATTTTTCTAATTATATCACTGCCCTTCTACATTTATTAGCTGTAATTGTGCTATTACGAGGAACTTTCTCCTCTTTACTGTTTTGTCACTTGAAATCAGGAAAGACAAGATTGATGATTGATTTCCCCCCTTTATTTGTCAGTTTTCAGAGTAACGAGTTTCTGTAGCAAAAGAGTCATTATGAACTAAGGGCTATTTATATATTTGATATATTTTACTGTATTACAGTCATTATTCATTTTGTTGCTCAGATTGATCCATTAGTGTCCCATTAGTCTTTGATAACTTCTTTGGTTTCTGACACAGGATGTTCCAGGCTCATTTTGTGCATATCCTTCCCCAAATACGGAACTAACCATTTCTCCAAGGAACTCTGTTTTTTTAAAAAATGGGAAATAGTATTTAGAAACAGCAACCTGAGTTGCTAGTGGTTCAGTACTATTGGATTGTCATCATTTTAGGCATTTTCACTGATCAGAGATAGGAAATACATACTTTTTTTTTTTTTTTTTTTCCGTATGCGGGCCTCTCACTGTTGTGGCCTCTCCCGTTGCGGAGCACAGGCTCCGGACGCGCAGGC
>NC_041224.1:69073409-69087901 GCF_002837175.3 Physeter macrocephalus | reverse complement strand
GGCATGAACCTGTGTCCCCTGCATCGGCAGGCGGACTCTCAACCACTGCACCACCAGGGAAGCTCCATACATATTTTTTAGAAAGAGAAAAATCATGAGTTTGTGCTGATGATATCTATTGAAATGTAAGGTTTTTTTTAAACTTAGCTACTCTGATTTTATACTTGTACGTCATTACTTTTAAGTCTTGGTTCCCAACCATAGTAACAAAAGTACTTTTGCTTTCTTCTCATTGTAGATATGACAATTTCAAAACTACAGTATGAGTACTAATGACTGAACATAATTTGTTTTCTTTGTGGATATTTTTGCCCTTAGTATATACAACCAAAATACCATATGGCATATATACTAAGTTTTTTATTTTATCCTTTCATTGTTCTTTCTTGGGAGGGAGTATATATTATATATTTAATATATTTAAAATTGTAGTTTTTAATTTTATATTTAATATATAATAATACATTTTCTTATACATTTTTTTTTTACTTCCTTTCTTACTGTAAAGGTATATACTATAAACATTGTTTTGCATTGCTTTTTCTCTTAATGGTACAGTCTGGAGATCACTTCTTTTTTATTTTATTTATTTATTTATTTATTTGGCTGCATTGGGTTTTCGTTGCTGGGCGCAGGCTTTCTCTAGTTGCGGTGAGCAGGGGCTACTATTGGTTGCAGTGCGCGGGCTTCTCGTTGCGGATCATGGGCTCTAGATGCGCGGGCTTCTCTTGTTGCGGAGCACGGGCTCTAGATGCTTGGACTTCATCAGTTGTGGCACGTGGGCTTAGTTGCTCCACGGCATGTGGGATCTTCCCAGACCAGGGCTTGAACCCTTGTCCCCAGTGTTGGCAGGCAGGTTCTTAACCACTATACCACCAGGGAAGCCCTGGAGATCACTTCTTATCAGCATGCAGAGATCATCATTCCTTTAAACAGCTGCATAGTAATCTATCATGTGGGTTACCATGACTTAGCTAATTTCATACTGATTTAGTCTTCCATTTAAGTCCGAAAGAGATACTTCTTTGTGGCAAAATCCAGTGTGAGAATTTAATAGGATCAAAAATTTTTTAAATATTGAAATCTATTTCTCTCCTTAAACTGGTAATCAAGAGTTAATGACAATTTTCATGAAATGAATTTTATTCATCTAAGCACCCTGGTTTATTTTTAAACCTTAACTATTTTTGATGGAAGTCTTTTAAATTTATTACAAACTTTTACACAGTTTAAGCATTTTTTTGCCATAATTGGGATGTTTTCATTATTGTATTTAATTCTAATTATCTGTGCTTTTCAGTTTTTCTGTGTTTTCCCTGAATGTTAACTACTTGTCAGTCTCATATGCCCAAGTCAGTACAGCTGTTGTGTGAAGTTTTTTTAATTAATTAATTAATTTTTCATTTATTCTATTAAAGTTTAGGTGAAGGTTTTATCTCTGCTTTTTCAGGGCCTCAGCTTACATACAGGAAAGTCAAATTTATAGAAAGCCTGGTATTAACAAGAATGGTGTTTCACTCCCTGTTTACTAGACTAAACATTTTTTTATATTGAAATATAGTTAATTTACAATATTTTGTTTCAGGTGTACACAAAGTGATTCAGTTATATATATATTTTTCAGATTATATTCCATTATAGGTTATTACAAGATATTGAATATAATTCCCTGTGCTATACAGCAAATCCTTGTTGCTTATTGACTAGACTAAATTTTTTTTAATTGAGAAAACAAAGCATCTGTGTTTTTATCATTTTGCTATTGACAGCAAATCCTTGTTGCTTATTGACTAAATTTTTTTTAATTGAGAAAACAAAGCATCTGTGTTTTTATCATTTTGCTATTGTAATTTTTACAATACGTAGTTATGATTATTCCCTTATTAATAGTAATATTTTCTCTTGAATCAGATGTTCTGCCTTACTCAATACGGGTCCTGTTGGAAGCTGCTGTGCGAAATTGTGATGGCTTTTTAATGAAAAGGGAAGATGTTATGAACATTTTAGACTGGAAAACCAAACAAAACAATGTTGAAGTGCCCTTTTTCCCTGCCCGTGTTCTTCTTCAAGATTTTACGTGAGTGATAGGTTTATTTTTCATGATGAATTTTCAGAGTGTTCGCTTTTTAAAATTCAGACTCCCTGATGGCTCTCTTGTTTTTTAATTGTGAAGATTAGTTTATAAATTTAAAAAGCTGCTTTTTCTAAACTGAAGCTATTTGTTAAAAATTAGGCACTTTTTTTTGGTACTATTTATTTAAAAACTACTTTTATCTAACTGTATACTTGTCATCTCCACATAGCCAGTAGGCTTCTCAATCTTAACATATCCAAAACTTCATTGCTCAGCCCCCTTCATGTATTCCTTTCCAAGTTTTTTCTGTCATTTTGAATGGCGCTATAGTCTCCTGTTTGTTTAGAGCAAAAATATAGGAGTTAACCCTGGTTCCTCTCCTTGGTACATAATCCAGTCTATCAGCAGGTTCTGTCAGCTCTACCTTTGAAATATACATATCCTGAATCCAAATACTTCTTACCATCTCCACCACAGTCATCCTGATTCTAGCCTCATTCTCACTTAGCTGGACTATAACTATAATAATCTGTTAACTGGTATCCCTGCTTCCATACTTGGAATGTATAGTCTTGCCTTTTCACAGTAGGTGAAGTGACTTGATTAAAAGATGTTAATCAAGGTCATATCATTCCCCTATTCTCCAGTTGGCTTCCATTACACTTAGAATAAAGTCTTTACCATAGCTTGAAAGATTCTGCCTAATCTGTGTGTCCAGGGATTACTTATTGGAAGAATTAACCTTTAGCTGAGTTTTGAAGGAGGTGTAGCAGTTAGCTAGACAAATAAGAACATCTCTTTCACCCACCCACCTAAATCTGGTTTGTAAGCTACTGCTCTGTGTACCCTGTATATGCTGCTACTGTAGTACTTATGATACTATTCTATAATTGCTACTTTATCTTCCCTACAAATTCCTTGAGAACAGTTACTCTCCCTTATTTGGCCTTATACCATTGGTGTCTAGCACATTGAAGGCATTTGGTAAATGCTGCTTATATAGTTGGCTGGAGATATATATGTAGATATAGATATATAGATATAGATCCATCTATATCTATATCCATATATTTAGTGGATAACTTTGGAGACAAGAAGGCACTGGGAGTGAAGGGGCTGGAGCTGGGGAAAAAGGGAGGGGTATCTTAAAATTTAAGGCAAGAGAAAGAATTCCATAGGCAGTTCCCTTGAAGTTCTCTTATGCCTCTAAAAATCAATCTGTTGTATTTTTGGCACATCTACCTTTGAGCCCTCAAATTCTCAGATAATATTTAATATTAATTCTCATTAAACCAGGATACATCTAACTTTGGATAACCTGTACATTATCAAACATGAATGCAAATTAAAAAGGGATACTTTTTAAATTTAAAAATGCATATTGATCATTTGAGCATATATAAAAGAAGAATTAGAAGTTGATCATTCTTTATTTTTTAGAGGAATACCGGCAATGGTGGATTTTGCTGCTATGAGGGAGGCAGTGAAAACTCTTGGAGGTGACCCTAAGAAAGTCCATCCTGCCTGTCCGACAGATCTCACGGTTGATCATTCTTTACAAATTGACTTCAACAAATGGTACTTTAATACACATATTTATAAAGACAGCCACGCACGTTGACTGGCAGCCAGTCCACTGGGAGTGTGTGGTATAAAAGAAAGGGAATAGAGATAATTTGTGCCAGAGTAAAGTTTGCTACAGTTAGTATTGACTAATATACAAAAAGAAAAACTGGTGAAAACTCTATGTATTGGTGAATTTTCTATTTAACTCAGTCTAAATTTAAAGTGATTTTCATGTTTGTATATTTCTGCTGTCATTTTTTATAGATATGTGTAAGCCTAGAACCTGCTTTTTGGAGTGAATATCTGAATTAAGCCTTCATTTCCTTTTTGTTTTTTAACTTCCAGAGAGAATTTAAAGATGTGAGCTTTTAATGTCTAAATTGGTGATTGAAAACACTGAGCTTATTACTACAGCTGTATTTTCCTTCCACTGAAATAAATTTCTTACATTTAAAAGGTCCTTTTGACCAAAGTCAAACTGGAGAAGACATGATTCTGTTTTCATGTACCAGCTTTCTTTTTACATTCCCTGGAGTAATGGAATAAGGCTACAATTTATTAAAACCTGTGAGAGCCTTTGCCCTCTAGATTAAACGATGGCTCTGAACTTCTTTTAAGTTGTTAGATGGGAAAAAAAATCGATTTTGCTACTTGCCAAAAGTTACTATATGAAAATGATTTTAGTGGCACAATTTTTTTTAATCTCCATAAATTTAAATAAATCAACTTTTTTTTTTGATAATCTGAGATTTGCTTTTGAAACCTGAAATAAATGATATATTAACCTTTGAATAACATTCAGTTGTTACTTCCAGATAGCATTGCTGTTGTGTGCTTTTTGAAGAGCTAAATTTCTGTAACTTTTAAATGGTTTTATTTTGTTTCCTTTTTTGGAACGATAGTGCAATACAGAATGCTCCAAATCCTGGAGGTGGTGACCTACAGAAAGCAGGAAAGCTTTCTCCACTTAGAGCGCAGCCTAAGAAGCTTCCCTGCAGAGGCCAGACTACCTGCCGAGGATCGTGTGATTCTGGAGAACTAGGCCGAAACTCAGGAAGATTTTCTTCGCAGATTGAAAATACACCCATTCTATGTCCTTTTCATTTGCAACCAGTGCCTGAGTATGAGATGTTTTTAAAAATATTTATTAG
Source organism: Physeter macrocephalus (assembly GCF_002837175.3). Lineage (NCBI taxonomy): Eukaryota > Metazoa > Chordata > Mammalia > Artiodactyla > Physeteridae > Physeter > Physeter macrocephalus. The sequence goes on along the minus strand of NC_041224.1, from coordinate 69,083,110 downwards.
TACCAGATTATTTTCCAGTTAAGGAAATCACGTTTATTCTCCTTCCCCTCCTGATTCCTATTACATTGCCTTCATATTTACTGTGCTTCCTATTGTACTGAAAGAAGCAAAGTTAATTAAAATGGTAGTCTCTAAATACCATGATTTATTTCTGTTCCTTCGAAGGAAACTTTTCTTAAGAATTTTCTATAAATATATTTAATTTTTGTAACTAATGTAGACAGAAAATTATCTTGAACTAAATTTTTTATTTTAGTGAATTTATACCATTCACATGCTCATTATTCATTCAGATTTCTTTTATGAAATCTACTTATATTTTTAGCTTTATTTTCCTATTAGGAGATTTCTTATTCTTTCTTATTGCATTGAGACCTCTGTGTTAAGAATATTATCATTATCATATGTTATAAACTTAATTAGCCCTTTTAGATAAGCAATTTCCTATATGGTACCATGTAAAGTAGTAAACCTGCCTGGAAAAGAATCCCGTTCTTAAGAGTTGGTTAAATTTCCTAATAGGTAATTTTTCAAAATAAAAGAAAGAGTTCTATAATTTGAAATTTTATATGCTATAAAGTTTCCAAAGTCTTAGTCTTATTTTAAGCGAGTTATGTTGTTTATCCCATTGTTTACTAGACTGTCAAGTTTTTTAAAGATGAGTTAAAAATGACTTACACTTTTTCAAATTGAAAAAAATTTAACACATTTAAGATTTAGGCTAGCTGAGAAAAATATCAACACATGTTTCATCGTAAGTACCAAATAATATATTAGTTCATTTGTCCCTAAATTGGATCTTTCAATTTCTGGGTAGTTCTAAATTTTGTGCTCAATATAGCTGTAAAGCCTCAGGTTATAAGTGAACTCAGGTGTTCTTCCTTTCTAAGAATTCAATATAATCTGTGGGTCCTTTGCCATCAAATCATGACAGTTTTACATTTATGTAAGTACTCCTTATTCCGTACCTGGCTGTCCTGATTGTTAGGGACATGTTGAATTTTGAGATTAATTTCTCTTCTTATTTAGAAATTAATTTCCTGAAAAGGAAGATTTATTGATTCAAAAAATCATTGATTTTCTTGGGTATCTTTTTATAACTGGTATGAAGTGCTAAGATGGTATGTTTTTATTTCTAAAAATCCAGTCTGGTGTAAAATTTCCCCTCAGTTTTGACTCTAAATTACAAAGTATTAAGATCAGATATGTTATAGTCCCTGGTTGTATGAAAACAGTAACTCCTTCATGTGCTTTAATGCATCAATGAAGTATTAATTATAGAGTCAGACAGGAAATTGAGGGATAGAGAGTTGAGAGCATACGTTTGGCACTTGAAATCACTACCTGATTTGAAGTCAGGTTATGAGCTAATAAATGTTTGTGTGGTACTTTGTAGCTATATATACTATGAAAAGGTAAGATAATTGGAGTGGCTCTAGAAAGCTATGTTCCCTGAGGTCCTAAGAAAAATCTCATTAAGATGTGCTATGGCTTCAAATGATCACTCAGCAATGAATTATTAATCTTTGGGTTTTTTTAAAAAGTTGACGAACAACTATAATTATCTGGACCCTGGAGGACATGTATAATTTAAGTTATATTGATATTCTAGTCAACACTTAAATCACCAGCTGGCAAGTGAAATAAATAACTTAAAGCTGTTAGAAATAATTTTTTTAAATCCATTAGATAAAAATACCTTCCTAAAAATGGCACTATGTTTACTGCTTGGCAGTGAATTGTTTTTATCTCTTAATTTACATAATTCATGTAAAATATATTTATAATCCATATAAAGTAAAATACTACTTTATATAAAATAGAACCTTCCATTTTGGGTGAGATGAATATAAAATTTTTACCAAAAGCTCTTTTTAAACTATAAAGTGATGTTGTTTGTCATTGCTACATTGTGATAATCAATAAGTATCTCCTAGTTTAACTGGTACAAGAGTTAAGTGGGTGGAGATGTACATGCTTATTTTTCATTAAGCTACAACCCTTCTTTTTCCTTGCAGTGGAAAATCCAACAGAGGTTCCCATGCTACTTATAATATTTTAGCCAAATCTCACAGTGATACATGTTAAGTACAGTTTGGGACACTGGTGTGGACCATGGCTTAAATAATAAGTCCTTGCAGTAGCTTTCTATTGTTACTTAAAGCAGAGCTTCCTTGTTGAAAAGAAAATAACTGATTCTGAGAAGTCTAGTAAACTATTCCCAGAATTTTTTAAATATGTAGACTTAGAAACAAGGCAAGTCTTTTATGTAATACATATATTTAATGCCAATTCTTCTTCTTTTTAGACCTGAAACAGTATTAAAAAATCAAGAAGTAGAATTTGGCAGAAATCGAGAGAGGCTTCAATTTTTCAAGGTATAAATGGGGGGAAATTTTTTAATAGGAGTTTATGAAATATTGAAAGGTTTGATTTTTATATCTTTAGAAGTTTTTAAACACTAGCAGTAGAACCCTTTTTTACTTTTTTCCTTCAAATAAAATCTTAATCAGAAACCCTAGTGTATAACAAAATATTTAAAACAGTGGCTCTAATTCAAGTGAGCTTGGAGGGTCTTCTACTTGGGCCTACCCCTTTTCCCATCCCTGAGAATCCTTGGAATGTAGTTGAAAGCTACTGTTTATCTGGACTATTAGAACATTTTTCTTTGACTTAATTTTGTTTTAATCTGTAAAATGAATATATTTAGGTTTAGTATCTGTGTATTTGTTTTTATGTACTGTAAACTTTGACCATGGTGAACATTGGTAAAATATTTTTAGTGTCAGCATTTATATGTTGATTATGAGGCAAATTCAGATATATGCTAACAGTTGGATTTCTTAAATTTAAATAAAATATAGTGGAGTTCAAGAGTTTTTAAGAATGTGGCTGTAATCCCTCCTGGAACTGGAATGGCTCATCAAGTAAACTTAGAGTATTTGTCAAGAGTGGTTTTTGAAGAAAAGGACCTCCTCTTTCCGGACAGTGTCGTTGGCACAGATTCTCATATAACCATGGTGAATGGTTTGGGGATTCTGGGGTGGGGTAAGTAAATGACTAAATGTATTTAATTCTTTGGGGGAGAGGATGTCAGGAAATTTATAAAAGAACATAAATAGCAGGGTCTTTATAGCCTCTTTGAGGCTGTTTTTTCACCTATAACAGCAGCAACAAAAGTAAATCTTAATTCAAGTGTTTGTGGACAGTGTGGTATAAGAGAGAATTTATGAAAAGAAATGTGGACCGTGCCCAGCACAGCACTACCATTTATGGAGTGGTTAGTGATGATGATGATGTCTATGAAGGTGTTGTGCTTACTGCCTTATTTAAAGTCCTTCAGTGGCTTCTCCTAGCATTCTTTGTAAATCCAGATTTCTTCATGTTTTTTATAGGGCCCTTCACAACCTGTTGCCTCTTTAGCCATTTACCCAAACACATCTTTTATTTCCCTGAGTGGGCTGTGCTATTACACCTCATGGCTTTGCTATTACACCTCATGGCTTTGCATCAGCTTTTCCCTCTGGCAGAGTGCATGTACTCTTTTATAGGGTGCTATAATTGTTGGCTTTTTGTCTTTATCATTAGACTGAGCTTGAGGTTGACGGGCTGGGTTCTATTCATACTGTATCTTGAGCATAGCATAGTACCTAGCATAATAGATACTAAATATTTTCTGAATTTAAAATAAAGGTAAAAATCAGTTTTTTCCAACCATGTGAGTGGAGTCATTCTTTTGAGAAGACTTGAGTTCCATATGTACAGTAATAGCATTATAGCAATTCTGTGCAAGGTACTGTGTAAAACAAGCTCATGAAACACCTAGAGATTTAGGTGTTACAAAGATAAATTATCTTTAAATGCGCTATACTCATATACCTGTCTTTATTACGTTAGGGGTTGGAGGTATTGAAACAGAAGCAGTTATGCTTGGTCTGCCAGCTTCTCTTACTTTACCAGAGGTGGTTGGATGTGAATTAACTGGCTCATCGAATCCTTTTGTTACATCCATAGATGTTGTTCTTGGCATTACAAAGGTAAGTTAAAATTTTGCTACCTGTATAACTTAGTGGATATGATTTTTTTTTGTAAGTAGGAGAGCCCCATAAGAGCAGGGATTTGGCTTCATCACCTCATCCTCAGCACTCTGATGTTATTAGCTATGTCATCATAGTTATCTTCGTAATAATAGCAAAATGTAACCCTTTATACTAGTAAGTACAAAACGATTTGTTGTGTCGTTGTTCGCTTGACATGTTAACTCATTTATTCTTCATTACAAGCCTATGAGATTGTTACTATTACCATCTTATTTTAATTCTGTGAAAACTGAGACACAGTAAGGTTTAATGACTTAACCAGAGGGTCATAGGGCTGAATGGTCAGTGTAGAACAAGGTTTCCCACCTAGGCAGTCAGGTTCTTAAGTCCATGCTCTTAACCATTATGCCTTATTGCCTCAGTGAATGTTTGTTGCCTTCATGAATTAAAAAAAAAAAAAAAAAAAATCGTATTTAGGAAATGTCTAATTGCATCTTCTTTAATACTTATTTGAATCATTTGTCCCCTGAAAACTATTACTGTATTAGATAGTACTTTAAAAAATACAGGCTGTAAAAATGTGGTAGTGTCAGATTTTTCTATTGGCTATTTTAACATTAAAAAAAAAATGTCACTCTGCTGTACACCTGAAACTAACAACATTGTAAATCCACTATACTTCAATTAAAAATAAAAAGAAATGATAAAAGTATTGTATAGAAATTTTTTCTCTGAATTTTTAAAATATTGGCTGCATGCGTTTAATATATGTACTGTAGGGTTTCCTAAAGACAATAATTTGTAACTCTCCATCCTAAATTTCTAGTTTTCACTAACTTTATTGTAAGGATTAAGTCCCATTTCGTTAAATGAATGAACCTGGGAAATGTTCCACAAATAATTCCAATTTGGATCCCAGCGTCTCAGCATTTTCGGTTAGATTACTGAAGACTTTCAGAATACTCCGCCAGGAAAGTAAACCGTACTGCCTCCCTCTCACCATTTCATATCGATCCCTCTTCCCTAATTAGAAAAAAAATTGACATCTTGCAGAAATGATTGATTCAGTGTGTGGTACCAAAAGATCAAGAAGTTAAATAGAGAATTGAAGGATTATTCCTAAAGGAAAAGGAATATCCCATTATAATTTTAGAAAAATCAGTTCTTTTCCTTCACACATCCTGAAAATTAATGGTGCTTTTTAGATTCCTCCGGCTATATTTTTTCTTAACAATGTTCTACATATACTTTTGACATTTTGGCTTATTGATGCAAAAATTAAATCTATTATGTAGGTGTACCTTTTTGATTATTTTGTCCCATATTTGAGGTCCTGTTCTATTCATGATCTTTGTAGGATTAATCATATATTGTTTTTCAAAGTGTATATTGTGGTACCTCATTAATTTGGGGAAAGCAGCATTTGGCTTGCTGTATCTAATCTATATTGCTCTTATCCTCAAAAATAAAACAGTGAAAATTAGGAAACATCTTTCTTTTAGGGTTGAGTTTCTGCATCTATAAAACGTTTGGATTAAGTGATCCTTAGCACTTATAAAATGTTAGAGCTTAATATTATTCATAGGTTGAATGTTGTTTCATACCTCATCACTGTGCTGAGCAGTCTCTATACCATTCTGACACCATTTTACAATTGAGAGAAGGTGGGTAGCTGTTTTGGTTACTTAAAAATGAGTAATAAGAAAAATGATTTTAGAAGGAATTAAGTTTGAGGCCACATGTTAAATCCTGTCAAAATGTACCTAGGGGGACTTCCCTGGTGGTCCAGTGGTTAAGACTTTGCCTTTTAGTGCAGGGGGTGCGGGTTCGATCCCTGGTCAGGGAGCTAAGATCCCACGTGCATCGTGGCCAAAAAAACCAAAAACATAAAACAGAAGCAATATTGTAACAAATTCAGTAAAGACTTTAAAAATGGTCCCCACCAAAAACAAAAAATCTTAAAAAAAAAAAGAAATTTACCTATAATTAATGATGCTGTAAATATTTGGATCAGTAGTTGGAATTCGAAGAATTTTTATAGCAGTATATAATTTTTTGAATTTAAATACACAGTTTCATCAGTATATTAGTACTTCACTAAATCTAAGATACCATCATTGATGGGGCTTCCCTGGTGGCGCAGTGGTTGGCGCGTCCGCCTGCCAATGCAGGGGAACCGGGTTCGCGCCCCGGTCTGGGAGGATCCCACATGCCGCGGAGCGGCTGGGCCTGTGAGCCATGGCCGCTGAGCCTGCGCGTCCGGAGCCTGTGCTCCGCAACAGGAGATTGGTTAGAAGCACCACTGTTTTATGTGCTGCTGAGAAAGAAAGAAGACTGCCAGCTAACAGACACACCATAGAGTCTAAGGTATACGCTGATTTCAGAGACATTAAAACGGGAATCTTAGCCATTTTGAACTTTCAAGCCCTTTTCTACCCTAATAGTAACATTTGACCACTCTTCTATTGACTGTTTACCTTAAAATACCTGGAAAACCAGAATGAGTTGATGTTTCATAAAAATAACAGAGGACCTCTTTCACTGTCAGTAGTAATGGATTAAAAATTAGATTTTATAGTTTTCAGAAAATCCATGCTAATTTTGTGTGCGTTTCTATGTGTCTCTTTATATAGCACCTCAGGCAAGTAGGAGTGGCTGGAAAGTTTGTTGAGTTTTTTGGAAGTGGAGTTTCACAGTTATCTATAGTAGATCGAACTACAATAGCAAACATGTGTCCAGAATATGGTGCTATCCTCAGCTTTTTCCCTGTTGACAATGTGACATTAAAACATTTAGAACATACAGGTAAGAAGATATAAGATCACTAGGATAAATGTGTTACATTTCCAATGTGTCTATCTGAAATATTGTATAATAAATTACTACCTCGTACATGTTATTTAATGTTCATGAAATTGTCTTATTTTAAAACAGCAGCTTTGAAATAAACTGCATCAGATGTGTTTAAAGAGTGTTGTGTCCTCAAACCCTAGTCCACTGTGACCCATTTACAGCAGTTTAGAAGAGTTATTCAAACTGCTGATCTTTGCCTCACTTTTTCCCAATAATTAATAATGGATACCTCCAACCTGTTAGTGATCAGAGGTTGCAATTTAATGGAAGTCAGGCTTGCGCACATTCACAGCTGTTCTCTTTTACATCCAGGAGAGAGGAGCCACGAGACAGAGTTTGGGAACCAGTGCTCTATCTAAAGAATAAGCACATAATTTTGTGAAAAGCAGCATACGGTTACAGGTTCCAAATTCTTATTGTAGCCTGATTAACTAGGAACTTTGACCACTCTTCTGTTGACTAATATAGAAAATACTTGCACAACCAGAATGTGTTGGTTTTATAAGGCCCCTATTCTTTAAAAAGCAGGGTCTCTTTATTTGATCCACTTCTTTTTTTAAGAAATCATTACTGAACTACTAATTTCATCGTAAGTATATTGGGTAGATATATTCTAGTATTCTTTAGTTTGGGGGCAGATTATGATAAGTCAAATGGCAAAATGGATGCCTGGTCCTTTGGAACCTTGGAAGGAATGGTCCTCATAGAATACAGAGTTTTCTCTAAACTGGATTTTGGGTGGTAGAATGTTCAAGAGAGAAATGCCTTATTCCTTACATATTGATGTGAGTTAATGTCATGTCACTGTGTAACAAATTGTCCTAAAACTTAGTGGCTTAAAACAGCAATAATCATTTATTGCTGCATAGTTGCAGTGGGTCAGTAATTCATACAGGTACAGATTGTCTCTGCTTCATGATGTCTGGAGCCTCAACTGCAAGACTTAAAAGCTAGGGCCTGGAATCCTGAAGGTTTGTTCACTTGAATGTCTGGCAGTGAATGCTGGCCGTCAGCTGGGAACTCAACTGGGACTGTCAGCCAGAACACCTATTTGTGGTTTCTGAATATATAATCTGGACTTTCTCACATGGTGGCTTTTCAAGGGTTGGTAACCTGAGAGAGCAGGGGTGTAGGGGGTTGGGGAGAGAGAAGGTACATGCCAGTTAGCCAGCTAGCCAGCTAGAAATTACACTGCTCAGGTTTAAGGGGAATGAACGTAGATTCTACCTCTTGATGGATAAATGTCAATGTCACATTGTAAGAGAACATATAACTTGGGATAGATATTGTTGTGGCAATCATTGGCAAATATAATCTGCGACAGTTACTTACTTATCATCAAGCTTACAGATAACTACCAGAATGTTTAATTGGAAACTTTATTGTTAACATCTAAGTTCTTTTAATTTCTGGAAGATCTTGTTAAATCTCTATCCTTCTGCTCTGTAAAACTATTCTTAACTTTCATTTACTTTATTCTTTCATTTTGACTATTAATGTTGCTTATTGTTTAGGGAAAGTAATGAATTTCATCTTTCATGGTGGCTAGTAATTTATTATGTTGAATTTTGTTATTGGTTTTTCTCTTGCAAACTATTTTTGTGAGTTTTATATAACTGGCTCAGTATTTCTGATCTTGTCTGTGATTGAGTAACTTTTAAAAGGGGGGGGTTCTGGTATGTATTTTATAAAGAGTTTTCATGAAGGGTAAAATTTTTACTATTGGGAATAGTATCAATTTGTAAAATATTTTCTGAGTGCTTAGTAATAAGTAATATTTGTTTCTTGCTCATCACTGAAATTCGGCATCGTTACCCCCAAAGATTTAAAAATTTCTGAAAGGATTTTTATTGTTGTTAATCATCTTTTTAGGTTTTGACAAAGCCAAACTCAAGTCAATGGAAACATACCTTAAAGCTGTGAAATTGTTTCGAAATGACCAGGATAATTCAAGAGAACCTGAGTATTCCCAGGTATATACACAGTAACCCATGTAATAGTAGTTAAGACTGTAAATTCTGGAGCCTGACCACCTGGGTTTGAATCCCAGCTCTAAGACTTACCAGCTATACAACCTGGGCACTTTTTTAACCTTTTTGCCTCAGTTTCCTCATCTCTGAAATATGAAGATAATATCTACCTCATAGGATTCTTAAGAGGTTAAGTACAAATTCATTATGACAGTTTCAAGCACATAGTAAGTCCTCAATAAATGATAGCTGTTATTATTTAACAAGTTAATGTTATTTGTGACCCAACTCTGATTTTATTCATTAATTTTACATTTATATTACAGTAAATTTTGTGACTTTTTTTCAAGTCTCAATTTTTAGTACTTAAAATATAAAATTGGGGGCTTCCCTGGTGGCGCAGTGGTTGAGAGTCCACCTGCTGATGCAGGGGACACGGGTTTGTGGCCCCGTCCGGGAAGATCCCACATGCCGCGGAGCGGCTGCACCCGTGAGCCATGGCCGCTGACCCTGCGTGTTTAGAGCCTGTGCTCCGCAACAGGAGAGGCCACAACGGGGAGAGGCCCGCGTACTGCAAAAAACAAAAAAACAAAAACAAAACAAAAATATAAAATTGACTCAATTTGACAGTCTAATTTTTTTCTATTTTAGGATAAGAATACTATAATCAACTCCCCAGATATCAATTTTGATGATGTCTGCACCTGGTTAATGTCTATACTTTGTAAAAAATCCACCGTTATGAAGGGGATATACAGTTATGTGATCTTAAATGTTAAAGATATGTTTATAGTCTAAGCAAATATTTCTTTTTTTTTTTTTTTTTTTTTTTTTTTTT
>NC_041224.1:69049223-69073339 GCF_002837175.3 Physeter macrocephalus | reverse complement strand
CCCGGTTCCCCTGCATCGGCAGGCGGACACGCAACCACTGCGCCACCAGGGAAGCCCCCTAAGCAAATATTTCTTATCTTTTGGAAATTTATATTGAAGTAGGTAGAATTCACTTTCAGGAAAGTTGTAATAAAATTCACTTTCTAGAACTGTGTCAGGGATCTAAATCAACTTGGTGTTATCATTGGTATGGTTAACTCTGTTAAGCTCTTTTTTCTTGGGAAATCCATTTTCTCACCCAGCTTTATTTTTCTTCATAGCTTGTATTCCTGCCTGATACCTATCAATTTGTATAATTATTTGCCTGTCTTTCCCTCACTAGAATGAATACAAGTAGGCTCCATGAGGACAGGAACTTCACCTGGCTTTGTTTGGCACTCTGTCCCCAGCTCCTAGAAGAGTGCGTGGCACATAGTGGATGTTCAGTAACATGTTAGGTGAATAAGTGAATACATATAGTATATTGAGTGCCATATAGAACCCATAGGAATTGAATTTGTGTGACGTTCTGGGCAAATCTGTTAACTTCTCTGATTATTTTCTGGTACCTTTCAGTACCATTTATCAAATCTAGTGCTCTGTCCACATTTTTTTTTTAAAGGGAAAGAATAAGAACGATTAAATTGAAACATTTTGGTGGTATAATGAAATGGAATAAATGTGCCTATTAAAAACCTGACCAGATAGATGATAAGAAATAAAACTAAAATTCATCAGGATGTTGACTTCAAGAGAAACTCATACATACTTAGACACAGACTAGGATCACCTTGATCCGTGAAATAAAAGTGTAAGAAAAGCAGGTGTTTCGGTTGTGCTCAACCAGAATAAACAGGGCTGTTAAATAATGATGAAAGCCATAGTGAAGAAAAATTTGTTTGAATTGATTATACACAAATAAAATGTACATAAGGAAATGGTAGAAATACCAGAAGAAATTAATAGAAACCTAGCTGGGAGGTGGAATTTTTATAAAATATGATTTTTTTTAAACCAAGGAATAAAAGCATGGTCTGCAGGGGCCTGGCTAGCTAAACTAGAGCCAGGAGTAGAAAAACCCTTTTCTGCTGCGTCCCCCAAGCACTCTCTATTGACCAGACTTAACATCGTACAAGCTGAGAAAGGAGAAATGTTTACTAAGCCCACCTCTGTTATCACAGAGCAGGCAAAGAAGGATGAATTTGGAGCTCAGAAGCAATAAACTTAGCTGGCACAGGCATCTACTTTATCATCAGGCATGTGTGAAGACAGTGTTATCTTTGTGGGAAAAAACCATTTGGGGGGAAAAAATTTTATATAGACTGTATGGTTGGTGTTGTGCCAGTTTGCATACTGGTCTGCTGGTCTTTTAGCAAATTTTTATATTTTATGTTTCATAAATTAAATGGAGTTGTTTTAAAATATTTCTTGGGAGTGTATATCACCATTAAAACAAATTGCATTAAAACAAATGTGAGTATATTCATTCTGCATCAGAAAGTAGTACTCAAGTTGGAATCTGTACTTACGAATTCTAATTACTTTTCTCCCTCTTTTCTCTCATTTCCTAGGTGATCCAGATTAATCTGAATTCAATAGTTCCATCTGTCAGTGGTCCAAAAAGACCTCAGGATAGAGTTGCTTTGACCGATATGAAAAGTGATTTCCAAGCTTGCTTAAATGAAAAGGTAGATTACCTTATTTGTCAATACACTTTGTGCTAAGTAAGTAGTGAAGAACTAGCAGGATGACCCATGAACTCAATCAACTGCTGTATTTTTATATGTTATCGGCACACACCAGCAGCCCCCTCCTTTGCCTCTGTCCAAAGTGCAAGTCAGACATTTCATGAGCTTGTTCCCAGATCCACTGTGAGGACCAGAGGTTGATTGGGTATATTTAAATAAAAATTTAAAGTTAAAAATTGAGTTTCTTAGTCATGATAGCCTCATTACAAGTTGAATAGGTACATGTGGCTATGGCTCTTGTATTGGACAGCATAACTATTGAATATTTACATCATCACAGAAAATTCTGTTGGGCAGCACTGCTCTAGACTTTTGTGATTTCCCAGACTAGGACAAAACCACTACACTGTTGTGATTACTCTCTTAAAGTCTGGTAAATTAACTAAATATGAAGTGACCTCTTTGACTTTCAGGGTTTGTACTTCCCGTCTTGAGAATCATGGCTTCAGTCTTGTCACTTTTTCTATTCTGAGAACTAGTAGCTGGCTTTCTTTTCAGAGCCTTTCTTTGTATAATTTCTTTTTACTTTTTTTTTTTTTTTTTTGAGGAAAATGTCAAACTTCTACAGGAATAAAATAGTGTAATGAATTCCTGTGTCCCTCACTTCAACAATTACCAACTCATAACTCATCTTGCTTCATCTGTTCTACATACATACAGACACACAGGATCATTTTGAAGCAAATCTTCAAGGCCATTTTTAACAGAAAAAGTTTGTACCATCTCTTGAGAATTACTGTTAAGTAGCAATGAATAAAGAACAGCAAAGCCAAATAAGATCTGGATCATGAGTAGTTGGCTGGACTCAGTAGATAAAAGCTTAGGAACACCACCAGACTCCTGTCATGATTATTCAAATTTATGCTTCAGCTGAATTATAACTACTGAATGTCATGGACCTTCATCATCACTCACAAATAGTCAGAACTTATCAAATGTCAAGGATCTGCCATATTTTCTACCAGTCTTTTTTTCTATACATATCCAGGATATTTAGTTTATATTTATGTGCAAATTTGTATAGGTTGGATTTAAAGGCTTCCAAATTGCAGCTGAAAAGCAAAATGATATCGTCTCTATTCATTATGAAGGAAGTGAATATAAGCTGTCTCATGGATCTGTGGTCATTGCTGCCGTTATCAGTTGTACCAATAATTGCAATCCATCTGTCATGCTCGCTGCAGGTAGGTTGTGGTTTATAGCCATACATTTTCTGTTATAGTCACATTCTGTTTCTTAGATTATGCATGAGTATTGATGCCTGTGTTTGATATTGAGAACCTGAGTTTTTAATTAGGTTTTAAGGAGTCTAAGTTTGATTTATGTTATTAATTTTCTTTTTATTTCAAAGAAGGTGAATTTTTAAAATTATAACGTGTCTGAGTTTTAGGTTGTATCTGTTTTTTCTGTCAATTTAGAAGTATAGTTAATTAGCAGATCTCTTGATCTACTAGACGTTTACCATAGCAGTGTACTAGATTCAGTTGAGACACAAAGGAAGTAAAAGATTATTGACAAGGAATATAAATGAAATCAATTGTATGTACATGGAACAATTCATTAATTGTATAAAATCAAGTATAATAAATGTTAAATTGCTATTAGTTCATTACGATTATAGCATTTAAAATTGTTCATTTAATGATATGTGTTATATGTGTACATGATGTTATATATCCTTTTCCATTTGTGTGCATGATGCCGTGATATCAGATTGTATATTAATAATTTATAACGTAAAAGCTAGTATATCTATCACAATTTATTTGTTTTAAATGAAACAAATCAGTAGAATAAAGTGAACAAAATAATGGCAGTAAATGTGTGAATTTTAGACTTTTACCCTAACCTGTATTGGAGGTGACCTGTAAAATAAACCATAAACCCTTTCTTACTTCCTACTTTAATATGAGGGAAAGAGGGAGAGAAACATTGCCATAATAAATTATTGTTTATTTACTGTTGCAGGTCTTTTGGCTAAAAAAGCTGTTGAAGCTGGTCTGCATGTTAAACCTTATATAAGAACAAGTTTATCTCCAGGCAGTGGGATGGTTACACATTACCTCAGTTCAAGTGGAGTATTACCATATCTTAGTAAGCTCGGGTAAGTGATGGTTACCACTCTTTATATTGACATTGGTATTCAGCAGTGATTGAAAGTACGTGTTAGGACCTTTCATATACAAAAAGAAGATAGAAAAAACCGTTTTAGTTCTACTTGTTGCCTTGCCATTAACACAAAATCTTTGAGGCCGTAGCACTCAGCAGACATTTACTAGGCATATTCAATGAGCAGCAAGGCATTGTGTTGGCTACAAAGAAGTAGGAGATGTGATCTCTAATTTAAAGATGGAAACACAAGACAAACAAGTAAAACCAAGTAACAGTGACAGACAGGTAAGGGATAGTACCAAGTACTGCATAATTTGCATGAGTCATGTAGATCATCAGTTTTCAGAACAGAGTGAGATCTTATAGGTTGCATTAACTGAGTAAATTGTCTTAATTGAGGTTTTGTGAGATTATTGTATCCATTAAGCATAGGTTAAGTTGTCCCTGAACTTTGGAGAAAATAACTTATATTTTTTATGTACGCAAAAAAAATAATTGATGCTAGCTGTGTTTTCACTGTGTATTTTGGAACATAGTGTCTTATGTAAATCAATTCTTTTGCAAAACTGCCAAGTTTTAGGGTTTTTTCTTTGTTTAGAAGAGCAGCTGAAAGTAATTTTGAGGATTATACCTGTAATTTTTAAGTTATATCATCTTGGAGTTTTTGTCAGGAGCTTTTCTTGGGTTTAGTTGGTTGAGAATTAAAAGATTACTCCTATCAGAGTACCCAATTACAGTGCCTCTTTGGGGGCCTTTGGTCGGATTGTTGCAGCCAGGTCCTCTTGATATATGACACTTTAAACCCCTTTGGAGGAAAGTATAATATCGATTTTTTGAATGGTCCTGTTACATTCCTAGCGAGTAGTATCTGAAGAATTTTCTAACGTAGTGTGATAAGTTTTGTGTCAGATTTAGTTAACCATATTTAACTAGGGAGTGTCCTAAGTATCAGGGCTCTTCAGAGGTTTGCATTCAGTACAGATAGCATGCCTGAGGGTCAGACTTGATTGCTCAAAAGCAGTGAAATGAACATGTTGATGAGGTTTGTGTGTTGTGAATATTCTCTTCAGCAATCTTACTACAGTGATGGAAATGAAAGATAAGACTTGTCCTTTCTTTACAAATGTTGTGATTTTCTGTCCAATCACATTTATTTTTTGAAATGCAGATTTGAAATAGTTGGCTATGGATGTTCAACATGTGTGGGAAATACAGCACCCTTATCAGAAGCAGTTTTAAATGCAGTAAAACAGGTAAACTGTGTGGATCAGTAAGACATCCAAATGTTTTTTCCTCTGTTTCACTATTATCAAAAATATATATTAATGTATTTATGTTTCTGTAGTCCTTGCATCTCTTGGGAAGAGTAACCTATCAATCATAAAATGATTCTTTGAAGTCATTTTTAGAACCTTGAACTAATTCCTTAATAGTGTAAGGAATTATTTTAGTTTATTTACAGTATTGATAGTTCTGTACCTAATAATTGGAAATAATGCTTTTGGTTATCATGCCCTCAGAAGTGTAATATTTGAGATTTCTTATATGTGATTATCCAGATTTGTACCATCTCCTGAATACATTCGTGTTTTTTGTTTTTTTGTTTTTCAGGGTGATTTGGTTACTTGTGGAGTTTTATCTGGAAATAAAAATTTTGAAGGTCGTCTTTGTGATTGTGTTCGTGCCAATTATCTTGCCTCTCCACCCTTAGTGGTAGCTTATGCCATAGCAGGCACAGTGAATATAGATTTCCAGACAGAGCCTTTAGGTATCTTTTCCTTTATATGTATACATATATACCTGCGCACACTTTTTTCCCCAAAAGTTGTACTTTTGAAATGTTTCCTAGACTGTTCATTTTTTGAGTTATTTCAGAAAATCTTATCATGATGCATTATTAATTTTTGATTCATATGAAGAATATATAATGTGCCAGTAATTAGTTCTTTCAGCTGCTTACACCTGAAGCACTCTTGTTGAATAATATACTTGGTTTCTATGATGTGTCTTTGAAAAGATGTGAACGTTCTGAGGGAGTTACTTTTTATACTAAATTTCATATGAAAAATTTTCACCAGGTACTGACGCTACTGGCAGGAATATTTACCTACATGATATTTGGCCTAGTCGAGAAGAAGTTCATCAGATAGAGGAAGAACATGTTGTATTATCCATGTTTAAAGCATTAAAAGAGAAGACAGAGGTAAGACTCATTTGTTTCTTAAAAGGTTTAATAAAGTGGCAGTGTTTCTTTATTTCATGTATCTTTCTGAATAGAATCAAAATTTAAATTACATTATTTTGAATACACAGTTTTTAATGAGTGACATTTTGTATCTGGAATCTCTAATATCTAAGAGTATCAGAATTGATTTATTTACTCATTAGAAATGTATAGCAAACATTTATATTTGGCATCCTGAACATGGACACACTTCATAGAAACTGCCCTTGTTTGTTGTTCCCATTCAAATGGTTCAAAATTCAAAAGAAATAAGAGCAGACATTGAAATCTCCCTCCCACCCATTCCTTAGCCATCTACTTTATCTCCTCAAAGGCAACCAGTTATGTCAGTTTCTTAAGCATCGTTCCGGAGATGTTTTGTGTATCTAGAAGCTAATACATACATTCACACTTTTTAAAAAGAACTTAGAATATAAATATGAGAGCAAAAATGATAGTTATTCACTTAACAAATATTTATTGAGCCCCTAAGTATGTGCCAGGCACTCTTCTAGCTTTTTGGAATATATCAGTGAAGAAAACACAAAGTTCTCAAGGGGAGAGGCAGATAGTAAACTGTAGACAGAATAATTAGGTAAATTATACAATATGTTAAAAAGTAATGAGTGCTGTAGAAAATTACAGAACAGGGTAAAGAGAACCAATTGTGTAAAATTTGGGGAGTAGATTGCAGTTTTGTATAGGATAGTTGAAAACATGGTATTTGAGCAAAGTTTTGAAGGAGGTGAACAAGTTAGTCATATATCTGAACAAAGAACAGGGCTTACCAGGTAGAGGGACCAGTGTAAAGGCCTTAAGGAGGGAACCATAATGAAGGCAGTGTGACTAGAACATAGGAAGTAAGAAGGATGGTGGTAGGAAATGATGTCCAGATTACATAGGGAATTTTAGGCCATTATTAAAATTTAATCTTTTACTCTGAAGTGAGATGGGGAGCCATTAGAAGGTGTGGAGCAGGAGTGTCATAATCAAAAAGATTGCACTGTCTTTGAATTGAAACTATATTGGGGCAAGAGGGTTGAGTAATAAGAAGGATAGAGTCAGGAGGACCTACTGTATGTAGCAGTCCAAAGTAAAAAATGGTAATAGCATGGAACACTTGGGGTAGCAGTGGAGGTGGTGAGTAATGGTGAGATTTTGAACATAGTTTGAAGGCAGGACTAATAATACAGTGATGGAGGACAAATATGTTGGAAAAAAGAAAGGTTTTCTCCATGAAAATATTCTTAAATATTAAAAGTATACCCCAAAACACATTTAATGTTTTGTTTAAGTTAAGCAACATGTTTAGATCTTTCTAAATTCTTTAGCTTTTCTGGGGTTCTGTAAAGTGTTTCACATTCAGTTTGTATTGAAACTTTAACTCTTAGGGCATTCCTGAAAATCTGGTGTGCTGGAATTCGATGAGCAAATTTTATCAATTCAGTCCAAAAATGTCATAATTTTATAGAATGCAGTATCTTAGCTTTCTTTCCAAATGGATGAGGCCTATTTTCTTTTTTTAATTCTAACCTAAGTACTATGTTAATTTTCTCATTTTCATAAACCTCTTTTTCTGACTCCATTTTATCTTTCTTTTGGTTTATCAACCAAAACCATATTCACAGATGGGAAATAAACGGTGGAATTCTTTAGAAGTACCAGATTCAGTTTTGTTTCCATGGGATTTAAAGTCTACTTATATCAGATGTCCTTCATTTTTTGATAAGCTTGTAAGTACTTTTTTACTATTTGATATTTTAAAAATTGTTTGAAGTTTAAAAAACCTCATGAAGAGTTAAATGCCTTCAACATTTTTTACCTTTTAGACCAAAGAGCCAGTTGCACTCCAGCCTATTGAAAATGCCCATGTCTTATTATATCTGGGAGACTCTGTCACGACAGATCATATATCACCTGCTGGAAGCATTGCTAGGAGTAGTCCTGCTGCTAAGTATTTGACAAACAGAGGGTATGTGTACATGGTTATAGGCTGTTTTTGTTTTATCTTTCTCATTAATTAAGAGGCATTTACTGGTCATGTTCCTTTATCCAGTAAATTACATGCTATCATGGTGTCTGATTGTCTATGTATTTGACCTAAGCAATAACTGGGATACCTATTGTACCTGCTTTTGCTTGTAACTTAGAAATTGAAATTTTTAATTGAGCCCTTGTCCATTAAATAAACAACTAATTGGAAACCGGAGTTTTCTTTTTCAGTGCTACTTTGTTGAAAAGTCAGATTGGTTTGACCTACCAAATAAAGCCTGATGGTTCTAACCATCTTCCAGTGTTGGACTGCACAATTTAAATTATTTATTTATTTATTTATTTTTGTCTGTGTTGGGTCTTCGTTTCTGTGCGAGGGCTTTCTCTAGTTGCGGCGAGCGGGGGCTACTCTTCATCGCGGTGCGCGGGCTTCTCGTTGTCGTGGCTTCTCTTGTTGTGGAGCACAGGCTCTACACGTGCAGGCTCAGTAGTTGTGGCTCACGGGCTTAGTTGCTCCGCGGCATGTGGGATCTTCCCAGACCAGGGCTCGAACCCATGTCCTTTGCATTGGCAGGCAGATTCTTAACCACTGCGCCACCAGGGAAGCCCGGACTGCACAATTTAAATGTGTGTATTTGGGGCTATAAAATGTACAAGCGTGAAGCTAGGCTTGATCTGTATCAAATCAAAAGACAATGAATTTCTGCTTCTTGAGTGTAAAATTTCACAAGAATAATAAATGTGAATGTAAAGGAGATCATTTACATAGGATATATAAATCCAAAACTAGAAAGATTTTGTTTCATTTCTGTGTGATTAATAACGTAGAGTTGCTCGGTTATCAAAGAACTGTTTTGACACCAGAGACAAAATTTTGCTAAAGGTAGAATTTGTGGTATTGCTGCCTGATTAGCTTTTTTTTTTTTTTTTTTTTCTGATTAGCTTTTTGATGCTTGAGCTATGCAAATGATAAGACTTTTCATTGAAATATCATATAAAAATCAGTGCTACATAGCTTGGTTTGACATGTAATACTGCATAGCTCTTACTGTAATCTCATTAGTGCTATTGTGAAATCTGTGTTTGAATTTATTTTCTACTTAATTGTAGTTTGGTGGGAATTAAAACACTTTTTGGTAGAAATTGCTAATAGCAACTCCATTTGGTGTAATTTGATGAAGATAAATCAGTTTGTTTTACACATGGCATTTGTTCATAGTGGTGAGAAATAAAATAAGTTTTATTTCTCCCAAATATTTTTTAAAAGGTGGTTTCCATCTTGGTCGTAATTGTGACAAAGATTCCAACCCCCACCCCAAAGAAAAAGCCACCACTTCTCTCAAATACACGATTTTTATATTTATTGTAATTGCTGATATGGATTTCTTAGCACAGTTAATACCGTAGTTTTCGTCAGTTAAAAATTTTATTTTTAAAGACACTCAAACCCCTCACCATCTCCATCCTGAAGTACAGTATTTAAATGTACATCCTGAGATAAGATGTTTAAATTAGAAGAATATTTGTTGTCTTTACATAAAAGACCAAATTAGAGACTGATGGAAGTTGGTTGTTGATTGTTGAGATGCTTATGCTCAGTTTTCTCTTGTCCCTGAAAGGTCATTTATATAGTAACCAATCCAGTATCAATGAATACCCATAGCACACAGATAATGGTGTCTAAATACCAATTCTTAGGACAAGCAACCAATTTGTCTTAGAGAAATGGTTGATTCCAGGTTTGGCCCTGGAAAATATACAAGATGATTCTAGATGTCTTATACCAAAAGCAAAAGAGCTATAGAGACCACCAAAGAGTGTTTTAATTCCCACCAAACTACAATTAACTTCCAGGCTTTCTGTCAAAAGGTCTCAGGAGCCAACTTGAATCTGTCACTGCTCAAAGATGGGACATGTTGAGCATCAATAAAGAATAATAACTGGGGCTTCCCTGGTGGCGCAGTGGTTGAGAATCTGCCTGCTGATGCAGGGGACACGGGTTTGTGCCCCGGTCCGGGAAGATCCCACTTGCCGCGGAGCGGCTGGGCCCGTGAGCCATGGCCACTGAGCCTGCGCATCTGGAGCCTGTGCTCCGCAACGGGAGAGGCCACAACAGTGAGGGGCCCACGTACCGCAAAAAAAAAAAAAAAAAAAGAATAGTAACTGGAATGGGTTGAAACATAATGAATATGTTTAAATCCATGAGTTCATAATAATACCAAAAGAGAAAAATTTAAAACTCCAAGTTACCTTTGGAAGATGATGGGAAACCATCTCATTATTTAACAATAAAGTCTTTTCTGTATGGAAGGTATTTCATTATAACCAAATCATTGATGAAGGAAAGTTTGTCTTCATAGATGTTTTCCAGCTAAAAAATGAAGAAGGAATAAGAGAAATAGAGTATCATCATTTTGCAGTCCCTAATGCAGTCTAGACAATGATGATCAATCACTGGTAGCATTCCAGAAAGAGAAAACTGGGTATCATGTATTCCTGATGGAAGTACGACCTATGCAGCATTGTTGCAAAAATTAAAAACCCAAATCTTGTCAAGTCACTAGATTTGACATCTGGTTAACAAGAAATACAGGAGGGAGAACAACATATGAAATGTTACTCTGGAGATGCAGTCAGCACAGTCTAGATACAGGAAACTACACTACGAATGACCTAATTTCTTTAGATAAAGTGTAAGAGGGGACACAAAAGTAGAGGGAACATATAGATTAAAAAAGACTTGAGATCAACTGGGTGAATTTATAAACCATATTTGGATCTGATTGGAGCAAACCAACAACTAAAAAAGTAATAGGAAAACCAGGGACATTTGAATATTGACTGGCTAGCTGGTATTAGGAAGTTCGGAGGGTTTTGTTTGTAACACGGTAGTATTTTTAAGTCCGTATCTTTTAGAGAAACGTACTGAAATGTATACAGTTAAAATATGATATCTGAGTTTTCTTCAAAATAGTCTAATGGAGGATGATTATAGAAGAAATAAAGATTCCATGAATTGATTATTGTAGAGTAGTGATAGGCTCCTGGGTATTCACTGTTCTGTTTTCTCTACTTTTGTGCATGCTTGAAATTTTCCATGATAAAAAAGTGTTTATGAGTAAGTTTTACAGTTTAATAATGTGATTATTTTCCATCTAAAATAAAAACTAACTTTCATAACTTTGTTGCAGCCTTACCCCTCGTGAATTCAACTCTTATGGAGCCCGAAGAGGAAATGATGCTGTGATGACAAGAGGCACTTTTGCAAATATCAAGCTTTTTAATAAGTTCATTGGGAAACCAGCTCCCAAAACAGTTCATTTTCCATCAGGACAGACGGTAAGGATGTATACAGAGTATTTAGGCAGTTGCTACCTAGATCAAAATTTGTATTAAAATTTCTTATGTTTGTTTTAATCTACAGCTAGATGTGTTTGAGGCTGCAGAGCTGTACCAGAAGGAAGGTATCCCACTGATTATTTTAGCAGGGAAGAAATATGGTTCAGGAAATTCAAGAGATTGGGCTGCCAAAGGACCATACTTGCTGGTATTGATTCTTAAATTTTATCTTAAACTTCAAAGAGTTTTAAATATTCCCTTTTGTCAGTAACATCCTGTCAAAGTTCATTTTGTTCATTTAGACTTTTTATGCCTACTTGGGTCTCATCTGTGGGTGTTTTTAAGTGACCTTATATAATATGTTGTACTAATCTAGTTGCATTTTAATACTCTGAATTTAATTAAACCTACATCAGTCTTATTTGTGAAAATAAATGTGGTAGAGGGAAAGGATATTCTGTCTTAAATTATTGCTTTATAATAATAATTATTTATACCCATTGGTAGTTTTACTTGCCCCCTTTTCATTTAATTTTCTCTGATTTGCTCCATCAAAGGTTAACGACTCAGAGATAGTGGGCCACGTTTTACTTTTATCTTTTTCCAAATAGGTGATATTGGTCCCTGGCTGTCTGCTAGGAAGGCATTTCTGCTGAGACTGTTTCCTTGTTGAAGAGCAAATAGGGGATCTGTTGGAGAGAATAGTCCTGTGACGTGTGCTCTCTGCCATTTCATACTCATACTGTGCTTCTCTTTACAATTGTAGTTGTTCAAAAGGCTGGTCAAAATACAGCCCTCATAGCTATCATAATCATACAAACGTCATTTGTTTTGAATCTTTAATTCCCCTCCCCCTTAAAATGTAAATACTCTAAGGAGTTGTGGGAATAAGTAATTCTTTCGTCTTTGTAAGATAATAATTTTAAGTACCAACATACTTCACAGAGATACTCCAGTTTCGGTTCTTCACCACTGCAAGAAAGTGATTATCACAATAAAGCGAGCTGCACAAGTTTTTTGGTTTCCCAGTGCATATAAAAGTTATGTTTACACTGTGCTGTAGTCTATTAAGTGTGCAACAGCATTATGTCTAAAAAACAATGTACATTAACTTAATTTTAAAATACTTTATTGCTAAAAAATGCTAACCATCACCTGAGCCTTCAGCAAGTCGTATAGTAACATCAAAGATCACTTGTCACAGATCACCATAACAAATAAAATAATAATGAAAACATTTGAAATATTATAAGAATTACCAAAATGTGACACATACATGAAGTGAGCAAATGCTGTTAGAAAAATGGAGCCTGTAGACTTGCTTGACACAGAATTGCCAAAAAACTTCAATTTGTTAAAAAACATAGTATCTGCAAAGCTCAATAAAAACAAGGTAGGTCTATATTGTGAATATTAATTATAGGTATAGGTTCCCTTTTTTTTCCTCAAGTTTTTTTAGCTTTTGTTGTTGTTGCGGGCTTTCCTCATATAGCTGTTGATCCTTGGCTGTCCATTCAGTTAGACATTAAAAAACTGATTACAAGCTGTAGTTGTGCGCTGCGTTTTGTTAGTGGGCCTTACTGATGATAAGCTACCTTTTTCATTGAGATAGCCCTATATGTTAGTATCTGTAAATATTTTCTCTGGGCCATTCAATCTCTTCATGGAAGGAGAGCCATTGAAGAAACAGACTTACTCCCCCCATTTCTGATCGTATTCTCACCCAGCCTTCCTGTGAGCCTAGTGTTCCTCCTCAGTCTAGAGCATCCATCCTCTATAGGGTGATGGCACTCCCAAGGGGTGCAACAAAATCTTACTCTTTTTATGTATGAAGTATAGATATACATATATAAACATACACAGTATATTTGTGATATTAAATTTGGGGGGGGTGAGCAATGAGGAGGAAGATGTGATTAGAAGGGAAATGTCTAAAACTCCTTAGGAGGATAATAATGAAAAAAAGTAGAGAAACATGGGTTTTTAGCTGATTTTGTCCGGAGAATAGCCTCCTCTCTTGAGTGGGAACTGAGCTGGAGAGCTTACTGCTTTTTATAGACTTCTAATTAGTATCCCAGTGTTCTGAGAACCTCGTGCCTCTGAGTCTCAAGCCTTTTCTAGGTTCTTTGTTGCAAATTGACTCAGATGTTACTGGTGTCACCCTAGTTTCAGTTTATCAGTTTGTAGTTTCAACATTGTCTGCTAAGTCAGTTACCTGTCTCTGTTTTCTAAATATTTATAGAATTTGCACATCCTATTCGCTTTGTTGCTATGGGTTTACACTTCTTTATTCTTTTATTTTAGTGGCAATTTAAAAGGGAGTGTTGATGAACACATATGTTAGATCTACCATAATTAAACAAATCCTCCTGAGCCCTTTTTGAGTTTAAAGCAGCCGCCCCCAATTATAGAGAGCTCTTACTATATGGTAGGCACTGGCAGTACTTAACCCTGGAGTGGCCGAGGGGCAGTTAGAAGGAGTTAAGGAGCTACTTAGAGAAAAATAACCTATAAAAGATTTCTTTAAATATTTTGATATAACATTGACCTTTAGTATGGGGTATTGCGTTTAAAGTTTTTACAGAAAAGCCAAAAGTAGAATTTTTTTCCTTTTAAAATGCTCAGTAAAGCAACTTTCAGAGATGAATGGAGGAAATAAAATGCATGTTTGTTACAGGGTGTGAAAGCTGTTTTGGCTGAAAGTTATGAAAAAATTCACAAAGATCATTTGATTGGAATTGGCATAGCTCCACTTCAGTTCCTTCCAGGAGAAAATGCAGATTCTTTGGGCCTCTCTGGCAGAGAAACATTTTCTTTAACATTTCCTGAAGAACTGTCTCCTGGAGTTACATTAAATATAAAGGTATATCTAAAATTCTCAAATATATGATTGTGTACTATATATTTAAATAGATAGTTGTAAATTGAGTAAGAAACAATTACTGTAAATTGCGTACTCATGTCAGTTAGTGAACAAATTGTAGTTTAAGAAGGCTCTGTACTTAAACCGATGTTAATATAGTTGATGTTCTCCGAGGAAAAGTAGAAAACACTGTATACTTAGTCCAGAAAGAAGACATGGACTTCCAATTACATGCGTTAACTTCCTTTTCCTCATTATCAGCTCTCTCTGTCCTGATCTAATTTTATCCCAGGCACGTACACCACTTTAGGAGAAGCCAAAATTGAGTGTTCAGGGTTAGAGTAACACAGACTTTACAACCAAGGAAAAAGAGTAGCAATATTATATGCAATGAATATTTAATTTAACATAAAATGAACATGATAACAACTTCCCTAATTAGTAAGTCAAAATCGAAATCATTTGATTTAATGTTTTAGGTGATACGATACTTGTTATTTAGAATTAGGGATGAAAATAACATGTTTTTGTACTTAGCTGTGAAGCCTGTGGTTTGGTATCTTAGGTGTTTTCAAGCAGGAGAAATGTTTCTCAGACAGAATGTGAGTATAGTCATTGAATATGAAGACAGATGGTCTTAACCACTAAGTAAAACTTTGTAGATTTTACCACTCATGTGAGATGTTTTTGTTTGTTTAAAGACAAGCACTGGAAAAGTATTCAGCGTGATTGCTTCCTTTGAAAATGATGTGGAAATAACATTGTTCAAACATGGAGGATTATTAAACTTTGTGGCACGAAAATTCTCATAGTATCTCCTCACCATGGATACCTTTCATAACTGGTAACTGCAAACAAAGCCTTTTGTGCTGGACCCAGGAATCCTTACCATGGAGCTGCAGATAGTCCCAGTATGCTCACTTATCTCATCCATGGATGTAAATGATTATGAATCAACGTAGTGACTGAAATGAAATCTTCTTGATTTTAAATAATATACGAATGGTGCTATTAACATTGCTAAAATCAGCGTGTGAAGTGTGTTGTGGAAGAGGCCTGTAAGTATGGGGGGATATTTTATCAGACCATTTTGTAAATAAAGGCAGAATTTGAACTTGTGTTAAAGGTTCTTATATGAGTAACCTTCCTGAAGTCTTTGTTTTGTTTTGCACCTATAAAACTGTATACTACTGTTTGTTGGTTTAAGAGTAGCAGATTGAAATATAACAAGCCAGATAACTTTAAAATTGTGGAAGGTGAAATCTGATTTATAAGTGGATTTTCAGATATATTCGTTCCTTTTCAGAACTGAGTTGCACATAGTTGTCATTCTTAGTTTGTAATATAAGCCAGGGTTATCCTAAGTCTCAGTCTAACTGCAAGGGATAGAACCTGCCCCATACACAGTCATTCTGTCCAATCCAGCCAAGGTTTCCTCCACATCAGAAGGTGGACTGTTACAGAATACAATTGATTGCGTAGCACCATGTATTGGCAGTGAAAATACGTATCACATATGCAGCCCTTAATTTTTCAGTAATTTGCTACTGTGACCCTGGCAAGCCTCAGATGGCATTATAGTAATTGGATTATTTTGCTCACTCTGTGTGATACTGTAACTTCCTATAACCTAATATTTTAGGTATTATTAACTAAAATTCCACACTCATTTATGGTTGCTAAAGAGAACTTTTATTTAATCATTAAACGCCAACATGATTTCCTCTAGATTTTTAAATTATCCTCCCTAAATTATATGGTTGCTCAACCCTAAACATTTTTTAAATGTTGGTTACTTCTTAATTATTTAAATCGATTTCCTGTCATTTTGAATCATTTTACCTGGGATGCATGATACTATTATGTATGCTTTTGCTAACCGTCAGGATAAAACACTTAAGTTATTGCTGTCTGAATACTGTATTTTCTCTGTTTGCATGTCTGTTTATCACATCAAATGTTATGTCAACAAGAAGTTTGTCAACTTTTAAGAAAAAGGTTGGATAATTAATTCCAAAAAGTCCTATACCTTTTTTTTTAAATGAAGAAATTAAACTTAGCAGGCAGAAGGTTAATTGTAGTGATTTTTTTTCCCACATGGAGATCATCATATGACCTAGTTAAGTTACTGCAATTCAGAATTAGCTCACATTGCACAGAATAAAGAATTGTTTTAAGCTAAAATGCTGAAATTACCAAACCAGTGGGTGAAGACCACTGAGAACTTTGCACATAATCAAATCATACAATCTTTCGAAAATATTCTGCAAATATGTGTTTAGACAATTAGATGGACTAGAGTTTGGCAAAATGATTTCCCTTTTATTTAAATTTTTTATAAATATTTTCTTTGATACTTTCAAATCACATTGTGTTCTTGATATTTTATAATGCTGTGTATTTGTCAGTGCATATGTTTTTAATTTACATGAAAACATGAATTAGGGATGGAGAATTTACAAGTTGAACATTAAAATATCTGTTACAGGCTTTGAAGAAATGATAATCCAGATTGCTATGTGTGGGGAAAACATCTGTTTTATTTTTAAGCCATACTGTATTATAATATGTAACCTACGGGCAGAGGCCTGGGCATCATCATAAACAGCACATCTAGGAGATGAAGAGATGATAAAGCTAGCCAGCTATGAATTAAGCATTTATATTTCCAGTCTACCTAGTCCAGTAATAATACAAGCAGATCTTGTATTTCAGGAACAAAATCAAGGTTCTCTTAATCTCTTGCTTATATACAATGAACCAAAAAGCTTGGTAAGCAATGCCTATCAATTTGTGAGGAGAGTCATGGATGTATGTCCCAGAGCACACCTATATTTCTGCCTCCAGCCAAATTCTCTGTTTGCAAAAATGTGGCCCCTGTTGCTTTTTATTGTTTTACTTATCTCCTTTGTTGAATATATCTGGATAATTTTGTGTTCTAAAAAAAAATACACAAATATTGTGGCAGGAAGTATAGTAGGCCCCTTAGAGAAGCAAATTAGTGTTGTGAATTTAAAAGTACAATTTCAGGGCTTCCCTGGTGCCGCAGTGGTTGAGAGTCCGCCTGCCGATGCAGGGGACACGGGTTCGTGCCCTGGTCCGGGAAGATCCCACATGCCGCGGAGCGGCTGGGCCCGTGAGCCATGGCCGCTGAGCCTGCGCGTCCGGAGCCTGTGCTCCGCAACGGGAGAGGCCACAACAGTGAGAGGCCCTGAGAGGCCCGCGTACCGCCAAAAAAAAAAAAAAAGTACAATTTCAAAGGTCATTATCAACAGCAGCATTTTTGTTATATTTTAAGAAGCATTATGCTACATACCATTGCCATATTTCATGCCTTTGGGTTGCTAATCGCTGAAAATGTCATCCAGTCACTGAATTGCCATTAGTATACCTAAAAAGTTTCCAAGATGACAGTTGTTACTTCCTGTTTTATCTCCAAGCTGACATTTGAATGAGAGGTATTAGACTCCCTTTAGCTAAATTGCTCAGTTTTTCACTGGGAATCAAACTTCAGTGGTACTAAAGGACAAAAAGTACAGCTAAGACCTAAATCAGAATTCTGGTTGTTTGCATATATGGTAACAGTGTTGTGTGCATTCGCCTTCTCAGTGTTGAGTGAGAGGATGAGGAGAAATTATTTGACTGACATTTTTCTGTGGTTGAATTAAAAGACACCTTTCTTTTGCCTTTAGGTTTAGGAGAAAGTGCTAAGATACTGGATGTTGACCCTATCTTAGTTTGATTTGGAGTTATAAAAGAGAGGGGAAGGAGGTGGACTTAGTCTTCTTTAGTGACTTTTCCCCTAAAGTGTGATAGTGCTGATGTTTCTATCAATTTTACACATAGTATGTAATTATGAAACCATATATCTCACTTAAGTAAATATAAATCATTGTCTATTATTTAAAGCCAACAAAACAGTATAACAGTTTTAAGTTCAATAATTTTAAGTATTGTATAGAAATATATTGGAGGCAAAGTTCAGTTGAAGACAATTGTGTATATGTTACTGATGCTGTAAATTATTTTTAATAAAGAAAATTGTATTATCACATATTTGACTACTCTTGTTATAAAATATTTTGTGGTAGGGCTTCCCTGGTGGCGCAGTGATTGAGAGTCCGCCTGCCGATGCGGGGGACATGGGTTCGTGCCCCGGTCTGGGAGGATCCCATGTTCCGCTAGGCCCGTGAGCCATGGCTGCTGAGCCTGCGCGTCCGGAGCCTGAGCTCCGCAACGGGAGAGGCCACAACAGTGAGAGGCCCACGTACCACACACACAAAAAATACATATATATATATATATATATATATATAGTGGTAATTGAAAAATAAAGTGATAACTTAAGAAATAGGATACCATCCAGAAATTTCTCTTCAAACATGTTACTTAAATGTTCAGACATTAGTTATTCCCAGTATAACTGCCAAAATAAGAATGAAAACCAAGATAAAGTTTGCAGTAGGAATAGCCTCGAGGAAACAATAAGTAAAGTTGAACTTGATTCAAGGGTTGTTCCAACAGGTACTTAGATTCATGGAATAACATTTTTAGAGTTGAAAAGACTAATCTCTCACCCAAAGCAGGATCCCTTGTCTAAATAACATCTAACTGGGCGACCTTTTCTTGAACATTCAAGAGATGGGAGACTGTGCTAGGCAACCCATTCTGATGAATAAGTTGGACCCTCCACAAGTTACCCTGAACATGACCTCCATACTCTAGATTTTTTTTTATGGAGGTAATTAATGTTAAAGTGAACATTTAGGACTGAATTCATCTCATGCTACAAAGTTGTGTATTACAGGAGGAAAGGGCCTTTTCTTGATGGATGCAGGATGGAGGTGCTATGTTTTCATGAGCCTTTATGCTTTAGGACCAGCTGGTGGTGTCACTTCCTCCTTCCACTGGCTATTCATCAGCACTCTCTTGAAGCAAGTCATCTGGAGCTGGGAGCCAGGGCCATGAGCCTCTAAAGTAATGTTTTGTAAGTATGGTCAGCTGCCCACTGATCTAAAAATATCTGCCCTTTCTCCCACTCTTAATAGCAACCTAAATGATTAATTGAAATCTAAAATTTGGTATTCATAAACTAAAATTAGTACATTATTAGTTTTCTAAGGATTCCAATTAAGTATCCTAAGATTTATTTGCTTTACAGTATCAACACAGACACATGGTGATAGTTTGAATATTTGAATATCCAGAGTTTTCGAGGAAGCCTAGTGCAACACCAGTGTTGCATTTCCTTAGTTTATGGTTTTCACTTGATGCCACTTTTGCTTTTTAATTATAAATTAGTTTAGCTTCAGCTTGTTTTAATTTGATGTGAGTTGTTTGGCTGTTAAGTTTTCCAAAATATCAGATTATAAAGCTTGTGTTTAGTATACAAAAATGGAACATTTATTGCAGAAGCAGATGTATATGTAATCCCCACAGAATTTGCTTGTGTAATGACAATTGTGTTGTCTCTGTGAATTTTGTGTTTACATGATGACGGCACTGAATTTTTAGCATTTTAAACAACCTGCAATATATAGTTGTATCATAAAACTAGTGGGCTATTATGTTTTATAGGATGTTTTATAATATAAAATCATATCTATAACTCACTCTGCAGATTGTTCATTTTGTTTCACTCCAATTTTTGATCACTAAACTCTTTGAGAGCCAATACCTAAGTGTCCTAGTGGCCAGGTGGAGAAGGAAAAAACTTGTTAATTCAACAGTGACGTGACATTTCTTGTCTATCAGATTGGAACTTTTTTCGTTATCATGGTATCCAATATTGGCATTATTGAGGAAAAACATGACTTGGTAGCATGTATTAAGAGCCTTAGAAATGTTCATTCTCTTAGACCCAGTAATATGACTGAGCAGTGTATCTTAAAGACATTAACCAGATCAATAGAGGTGAAATAGTGAGAGGGTGGAGAGAATTCAGGACCTGCCTGAGGGAAGAGAATGCAGAGGGGCCTAACAAGGCCATTGGGAGTCAGACTCTGGTTACAGATAATCCAAATCAAAGTTTGTCTTTGACACCCTAAAGGAATGAGACATCAAGAATGTTGCCCTGGGGCTGTAAAAAAGCCCTGCAACTTGGAAATTAGAAGTGAAGCAGATAGGAACCATATCTAAAGGGAGAAAAGAGTCGATCTCTCAATAGGTGGTTGATAGGGGTTTGGGAAACCACCAAGTCAAATCAATCAAGGTCACTCTAACCAGAATGTGCTGTATCCTGGGGCGGGGGGCGTGGGGGCACAGGGGGAGAGAGGGATGTGCATGGACAAAAACAGACCAAGTTGCAGACATGAGTATTGTCTAGAACTCTCCTCCAGTAGAGACAGTGTACTATCAGGTTCTGCTTGGTTGCAGACGTATATCAAACTGGCTATCAGAGCCACGTGACCTTGACAATTAAGGTCACCCAACCAGCCTGGCTGTTATGCTATGATTCCCAAGGCAGCCTCCTGATAATCATGTGGTTCTGCACTTCCCTGCAGAGGGAGAATCCACTGGTAGAACTACCTAAATAAGGACTCTGATCCAATTACCAGTTCTATTTCTCAGTGTAAATGAATCACTTATCACACCAGAGCTGAACTGTGGTCACCTCAGCCCCCGGGTGACCTGTTAGGGCGGCCTTCACGCTTCCTTTACATCTTGAGAATAGAAAACTCTGCACTGTGCAACAGCTTAAACTAGAAGTTGGGTGACCAGGTCTGGTTGAGGCTCTGTGCCCTCTAGACGTCAGTTTCCCCATCAATACAAGGAACGTGTGGACATAACTGATAAATTAGACAATTTCACGTTCTAACATTCCAGTATCCCGGGAGAGCTAGGTCCTGTGCAGAACGCTGCCAGGCCAAACTCCCAGGTCCTCCGAGCTGAACTCTTGTTGTTTTGGGGGACAGGATTGAGGCCACGTCTGGGATACGTGTTTCCAGCTGGAGGGAAGGGAGGGCGAGGAAGAAAAACGAGGACGCGAATTCTACCCAGACAACTAGAATCCTGAGATAAGGCCAAGAAGCCTCCACAGCTACGTGGACTGGGAGGAACTGCAAGGTGCCACTCAAGAGCTGAAAGCCTGCTAAATGGCTACTCACCAAAGGGAGGGGCGGGGTGGAATCTGGAAGAGCCAATCATAAACAAGAAATCCAGTTTTGTAGCGAGGTACCCGAGTTCTGACTGGGGTGACCACCGAGAGAAGGCGGGGCGGGATTGCAGAAAGACCATCCGAAGCCCGATCTCGGAATTTCTGTTCGCAGCCTCTTAGGCAGGCCTGGGACAGGGCTGGAATAGCCCAGGTCGGCCTGGACGGGCCTCGCCTTCCAAGAGTCTGCTCTGATTGGCGGCGGTGGGATCTCGAGGAGCCAATCAGAAGTCAGGACTCTCGGTCCAGGACGAGGGGCGGACGCAGGAGCTGCGAGTCAGGCGAGACCTCCGAGCTAGAGCGCAGGACTGCGGCTAGAGTCACGGGCTGCTGGAGAGTGGGAGTCACCTCAGGACCTCGGGTCGTTGCGGGTGAGCTGGGTGGGGAAAGCAGAGACGAACCCCAGAACCCTCTGGGAGGCTGGCCCAGAGAGCAGGGAGGCTTGCTGCAAGTCGGGCCAGGAGTCATGAGCCTCGGGCTTCTCCCGTCCTTGATCCACGTCAGACTCGCTGCGTAGGTGATGCGCAAGTCACCTTCCTCCCTGGATCGCACCTGTAACCCAGAAGGGGTGGGTTGAGATCCCAGAATTGGGGCGAGGTACCCGAGAAGCCATCTGGTCCAACCCTGCCAGACCTGTGTGGAGACCCTGACAGAGGGGAGGTACAGCGCCTGGCACTCACGGCCAGGTGTCTGGTGGGAACCATTTCTAGGGCTCGACTGGACCTCACTAATGTAATAACGCTCTGAACTTGTGTGTCCTCCTCCTCCCTTATTTTCCTGACTCTTCTGCAGCCCGCTCGCCCACCACTCTTTCCCTCTCACCCAGAAGGAAGACACTCACAGCACCCGTTGTTGTTGTCTGAAAAACTACAGATTCTAGTTTCCCTGCCTTTCTGTTTCCTGATCCCCTTTGAGGGTAATCGGCCCCATAAGCCTATTGAGTAAAGGCAACCCTCCTTTCGTTAGTTCCTCTGATATTTAGTAAGACTCTGGGCTGGAGTCTGGGCTGGGGGTACAGAGATTTACTGGGTATAATCCTTGCTCTCCAACCTTGGAAGGACATAGCAGAAAGAATTGCAGGTCACGAAGAGCAATCTGGAAGACATGCTAAGGTAGAATTTACTAGACTTGGTAACACTTTGAGAGTGAGGGAGGGGAATCAAGAATGACTCCTGTTTCTTTTCTGTTATACTTTACACAAAGTGCAGAGTTTAAGGTCCAGCTCCCCTGGTTGTAGTACAAAGGTTTTGAGATTCTGGCATAAGCCCTGGAGTTGGAAAACATTTGCTTCCTAAGTGCTTTCTCAGAAGCCAAGTGAAACACTGTTGGCAGGAAATATAGATCAACTACCTACAGGATTTGAGTTCCCTTCTTTGCCCCCTCCACCCATACAAAAGACATTTGGTTAAGACAGACATCTCTTAACATATTTCTCTGTATTTACTTACTTACAGCAGCTGACTTGATCTGTGTCATTAGTTCCATAATTTGGAGTCTTTGTAGACAAAGAAAAAAGGCAAATTTAAGCTCAAAAAGAAAGAACTTTAGAAAGAGAATGTTAGCACTAGAAGGGATTTTTAAGGATGATCTAGTCCAACTCCCTTTTAGAGGAGATGTGAATAGTCCAAAATTTCAGAGGCTAGGTATAAAATATGTTTTATTTCTCCCAGCAGAGCAACTCTTTTCTTCATTAAAAAAAAAATTGTGGTAAAAATACACTTAACCAGCACAACTTTTTGTTACATCAAGCTGTCTTTTGATGGCTAGAGCTGCCAACATTGCTTTACATTGCTTTAGAAAACAAGGGCACTTCATGTAGAGGCTTAACAAACCCCATTCAAGAATGTTATACAAACATTTTCTAGACTGGAAGGCAGATTGGCCTTCACTAACTGCCTCTAAGGGTCCTTCCAACTTTAAGTATTTATAATTCATATCAAATTCAGAGTTATCCTGACATCTTTAATGCTTTAGGATTTGAAAAATTACTCCAGGATTTCGTCTTGAATTTAAAGCTTTAGTTCATATTACATTCTGAATATGGGCCTTACACCTGTTTATAAATCTCCAGAAGGAATGTTAAAATCCCATGTGAAGTCTTAAGCCCATATACAATGTGACGGGATATATTGGTTCCCAGAAGTTTCAGGTGCAAAGATGATTTCAAACCCCATTTAGGCTTTGTCACATGTCTTTAGTAAACAAAATCTGAACGACTTAATTTGCTTCTGAAAGCAAATGCACTGGTCAGAAAGCAGACATGAGAAGCAATTGGCAAGAATGCAATAACTATAACAGGTGGTGGAAACCTACAGCAGCACAAGGGGCTATGCAAGTTTAGAGGCAGGAGGAATCACTTAGGTTAGGAGGATCAGGCAAGGAGGGATGGGGAGGGGACTGGCATTTGGGGTTTATACTCTTATCACTTGAGTCATCAGGCTATAGACTTGGGGCTGAGTCAGGGAGGGGGTCATATAGGAGAGCCCTAGTGTACCTCCCTGAATTTTATCCCTTTCCCTTCACTGGAATAAGTTGGACTTTGGCTGTCATAGATCTGAAGTGATTAGACATTAACAGGTGTATGCTCTGATTTGGGGAGCTCTGAGAAAGTCCTAAGACCCCACCCCACCACCTGTCCTAGCCAGTCTCTTACAAAGCCTTTTTTTTTTTTTTTTTTTTTTTTTTTTTTTTGCGGTACGCGGGCCT
>NC_041224.1:69041974-69049143 GCF_002837175.3 Physeter macrocephalus | reverse complement strand
GCGGGCCTCTCTCTGTTGCGGCCTCTCCCGTTGCAGAGCACAGGCTCCGGACGCGCAGGCTCAGCGGCCATGGCTCAACGGGCCCAGCCGCTCCGCGGCATGTGGGATCCTCCCAGACCGGGGCGCGAACCCGGTTCCCCTGCATCGGCAGGCGGACGGGCAACCACTGCGCCACCAGGGAAGCCCCCTCCTTTTTTTAAGGTAAAATTTATATTCAGTGAGATTCACAGATCTTACTCTGACCTAAGTTTTAAGCTAAGTTTTGACAAATGTTTACACCCATGTAACCAAAGCCTAGTCAAGATACAGAACATTTTCCTCCCAGAAAGTTGTTCCTTCATGCCACCTTCTTGCCAGAAGCAACAGCTGTTCTGATTTCTATCAACAAGAGCTGTTTATGAGATTCTTTTTATATAACATTACATCCTTTGAACAGCAATCTAAATTGCACCCTAAAATGCAACCTATCCCCAAGATGTTATTAATTATTCACAATTTACTATGAAGGAAGGATTGGAATAAAACTATTTTGGGAAAAGGGGGAAGCAAGATTGCAAGGATCTTAAATATTTGGGTCCTAAAGGATATTCAGAAGCCTTACATTGCCATATACATATATATATATATATATATATATATATATATATATATCCTCAGGAAATATGCCAAGTATGTTCAGCAGAGGATGGCATTATCAAGGGGAAGAAAACAGCCTCCCGCATCCGATATATCCAGCTCATATTTACTAACTCAATTCAAATCCATCTTCTCAAGAATATCCTTAGGCTGTAGTAATTTGTCTCCCCTGAATTTCTACCACAGTTTTTGTAGATATTAATTTCATAGGTCATAAACTCAGAAGCACCTTTACTTTTTGTAAGCGACCTTAATTTTTTTTTTTAAATTATGTATTTATTTATGGCTGTGTTGGGTCTTCGTTTCTGCGCAAGGGCTTTCTCTAGTTGCGGCGAGCGGGGGCCACTCCTCATCGCGGCGCGCGGGCCTCTCACTGTCTCGGCCTCTCTCGTTGCAGAGCACAGGCTCCAGACGCGCAGGCTCAGTAGTTGTGGCTCATGGGCCCAGTTGCTGCGCGGCACGTGGGATCCTCCCAGACCAGGGCTCGTACCCGTGTCCCCCGCATTGGCAGGTAGACTCTCAACCACTGCGCCACCAGGGAAGCCCCCTTAATTTTTATTTTAAGCCGCTATTCTGCTTAACAGTAGAAATTTTATTCTTTACAATTTAAGGTAAACTCAGTCACTTCAGTGATAATTCAGTCATTTCAGGTTTATACTCAATTCAGTGTTTTCTTTGGCATTCTATCAGTTTATCACTTACTGCCTTATAACTTGTTTTGAGCAGCTTTTATGTTTTTTATTATTTGGGATATCTGTGACCATGAGTTAACTTTTCAGAGCCCTCTAAGTGCATTTCCTCTCTCCCACAGTGCTTCACGTGATGCTTTGCACATCAGTCCACCCTTCAAAATATGTGCAATAAGCTAGATGATGACCTTTATAATTTAACACAGAAAAGTAAGATCACTGTATTTGAATTTATATCTTAAACCAAGACTGATGGTAATATAGTCCAAAGTACATAATTATGGATTAGGAGTCTAGAGTGCTGAGTTCTCACTGTAACTTTATATATAACTTTGGGCAAGACACTAACCTCTCAGGACCTAACTTCCCCCTTTAAATAAAGTTCATGGTACTGGGAGGGGTGGAGGAATTGGTGATACCAAGGTGCTTTCCTGGTCTTCATTCTGTCTCTGGAAACATACCTTTTGCTTGCAAGGTGAGTTTAGAAATCATTTATGGTACAAGGATTTTTTTTTTTTTTTTTTTTTTTTGTGGTATGCGGGCCTCCCTCCGCTGCGGCCTCTCCCGTTGCGGAGCGCAGGCTCAGCGGCCATGGCCCACGGGCCCAGCCGCTCCGCGGCATGTGGGATCCTCCCAGACCGGGGCGCGAACCCGGTTCCCCTGCATCGGCAGACGGACGCGCAACCACTGCGCCACCAGGGAAGCCCCACGTACAAGGATTTTTATTCACTGCTTTTTTATCTCATACACTCATTTGATTTTTTTAACTTTATGAGTGAAAATTCATAATCAAGAGAAGTACAGAATCGGTACTGGGAAACATTATTGGTCTGTCTTAAGAAAAATATTTTAAATAAGTATATTCATTATATGTCCCCTTTCTAGTTATTTGTTTGGGTTTTTTTTTTTTCCTTAGAAATAATGTCAAGTGGAGATGGTCAGCAATCACAGGCTCTTACCAAACCCACTTTCAGTGAGGTACAAGCCTCTGCATTAGTGGAATCGGTATTTGGATTAAAAGTTTCCAAGATCCAGCCACTTCCTAGCTATGATGACCAAAACTTTCATGTATGCATTTCAAGAACCAAAGACACCACAGATGGCCCAAGTGAGTATGTCCTCAAAATAAGCAACAGCGAATCAAGCAAAACTCCAGACCTGATTGACGTGCAGAGTCACATCATCATATTTCTGAGAGCGGCTGGATTTCCAACAGCCTCCATGTGTCGTACTAAAGGAGACAACATAACCTCTCTCATGTCAGTAGGTACGAGACTACCACTGGTCATCACCTGTGCATGTGCATTACTGTATTTTGGGTACAAGTAGAAATATCAAGAACAGGTACGTCATTCCAAGTGTAGACAGGGTTACTTTTTCAGCAGTTGGGAGAAGCCACAGCATCACCCAAGCAGAGACTGGGGCTGTGATTCAGAAGTGGTTAGAGCCTGGATCTGGTGTAACTCTTCTGCCTGGGAAGGATCTGATGGCTGAACAACTAAGGGGACATGTGGAAACTAAGGGAACTTTTATTTTTAATTAGGAAAATAATTAAATATTTTTATTCATCAGATCAGCTGTGTATTTCAGTGCTGTGATCTCGTAGAAAGAGCACAGTATCAGGAATTTTAGATCCCAGCTCTGTAATTACTGTACATGTGACCTTGGGTACACAACTTAAATTCTCAAAGAACCCTCATCTGTGAAACTTGATTCCTCTCAATTCTCAATGCTAAGTTGTATCTTTCTTTTTTTTTTTTAAGATGTATCGAATAGAGTTCTCCAAGCAGCAGTTTGTCCCTAAAGAAGCCTGTGATTCTGAAACACTCATTTCTTTATCATACCTTCCTCGATTTTAAATTTATAAAAAATGTTTTTTAGGCCTTCACTTACCAGAGCAGGTGATTTATGTTTAGAGCTAAG
Source organism: Physeter macrocephalus (assembly GCF_002837175.3). Lineage (NCBI taxonomy): Eukaryota > Metazoa > Chordata > Mammalia > Artiodactyla > Physeteridae > Physeter > Physeter macrocephalus. The sequence continues at coordinate 69,045,895 of NC_041224.1, read as the reverse complement.
GCCAGCAGACTTAGGGCCACAGTTATGTTAGTATGTAAATGGCTGGTCCCAATGTTCTAATGTCTGTCTCTCGTACCTGCTTGCTTGATCCATTCAGCCCTGCTTCACAGAATCCTGCTGACTTGTCCTAGGTTAGCGTGTTTTTTCTCTTGTTCTGCATTATTCTTTGCAATAGTAATTGGAAAGGCAGAATAGCTTCTACTTCTTTTTTTTCTAAGAATAATTGACAGGATATATACTTCTATCCATCTAGATAGCGGCTCTGAAATCAAAAGCTACTTGGTGAGGCTGCTGACTTATCTACCAGGAAGGCCTATAGCTGAGATTCCCATGAGCCCCCAGCTATTATATGAAATTGGAAGGGTAGCTGCCAAATTGGATAAAACACTGGAGGTAAGATTTTGGGTTTTATTTTGCTTATAAGAATTTTTTATTTTTTGGTTTTATTTTATTTTAAATACACCTAGGGTCAGACTCTCTTTTTATATGGTGTCTCTTAACATGTGTTAGGAAGGAAATAGTGTAGTAGATGCATACATTTTATGACAGTAAAAAATTTCTTTCTGCCCAGGTCTGTACTTTACTAGTGTATTAGCAAGATTACCTACATCTTTAGAAATCCATGGTATTCTTTATGCTGCTCACTGAAAACAGTCTGCATTCACAAATTAAAACCTGAAGTTTTCATCTAGATAAGACATAGCCAGACCTCTATATGAAGCAATAGCTGTGTTACAAATGGATTGAAATGACTTGTGTTAAGGATATTGTGGTCCTATAGAAATGGTACCTTGTTTGACAAATATTTTTCCAGACCTACCGAAACATCTTCATTTAATCAACAAATGTTCACTAAGTACCTCTTCTATGGCAGGCACTGCGGGAAAGGTAAAGATTCCCCTGTCCTAGAGGAGTGTGTTCCAGGGGGACAGACACTTTCTTGAAAAAGTAAACCACAGTTTGTATGAGTAAAACACTTGCAATTACTCACTAAATCCTAGCCACTCTACCTCTCAAATGTCTCTACAATCCATCTTCTTCTTTCCATTCCTGCCTTGACTATCCCTCCCTGCATTCAGGTGTTTTTCTCCTTCAATGTATTCTTTATACCAGTTCAGAGTTACTTTTTAAAATTACAGATCTGACTATGTCAGTTCTATAGTTAAAACCTTTCGGTGGCCTCTCACTGACTTCAAAGTAACGGCCGAGGTCCTCAGCATTTCTTTCAGACAAGGCACTGTGTGACCTCATCCCTGCCTCTCCCCTGCTCAGTCTCATTATCCATGTCTCCCCTTTCATGCTTCTCTTACCACCAGAATAGAACTTCCCGTCATTCCTTGAATGTGCCTTTCTGTTTCATGCATCTGCGCCTTTGCATATGCCATCTTCTCAACCAGTAATACATTTTCCCCTGCTCTGCAAAATTCCTACTTACCCTTCAACACACAGCTCAGGCACCACCTCCTCTGTGAAATCTTCCCTGGACCCTTCTTTCTCTTCCCAGGCTGTACGAAGAGGATCACTTCCTTCTCTTTGCTTCATCGGAACTTGTACATCTTGTCAACCCATATGATTCTGTGGGTTGACTGGCCTCTCTGCTCTTCTTGGTGTTAATTGGGGTCACTCATGCAGCTATATGCAGCTGGGAGTTCAGCTGCGGTGCCTCAGATCCTCTCCATGTGTCCTCTTCTCTTCACCTGGTGTCTCATCCTCCAGGATGGCCTTGAGCATCCTTACAACATAGCTGCTGGCTTCCAAGAGAGAGTGCCAAGAGGACAAGCCCCAGTGTACAAATGCTTGCCAAGCCTCTGCTTGAATCATGCTAGCTCATATTCCATTGGCCAAAGCAAGTGACATGTCTAATCCCAAAGTCAACCGGGAGAAGTTGCACAAGGGCATGCACACCAGGAGGCATGGTTCAGAGGGAGCCATCAGAGTAAGAGTCTATCATGTATGGGATTGTAATTTTGTTGCTTGTGCTTCCTGTTACATATGCTACATAAGGAGAAATGACCTTCTTAAGAAATTGGTCTACATCTTAATTACTCATCTTTTATCCTTCATGTCTAGCAGTGTCAAACACATAGTAGGTATTCAAGGAGGGCTTCATAAAAAAATTTTTAATCAAAAAAACAACTTTTGAGCTAGTTCTTAAAAGTTTCAAATCCATCAGTCAGTCAGAGAAAAGGAGGAAGGGTGCTGCTCAGTGAAAGGAAAGAGCATGAAAAAATCATGGCAGTACAATGACTATGTTCTAGAACCTGTGAATAATTCACTGTGGCTGGAGTATAGGGGTTAAACCTGAGAGAGACAGGGGATAAAGTTGGAAACATAGAGTGGAGTCAGATTATAAAATATGTTATCATATATGACACTAAGGAGTTTGGACTTTGTCTTATTTACTTGCTCAGTAGGGAGACTTAGAGGGTTTTTAAACAGGAAAAAAAAATTCTAATTTATAGCCCTCTGAGGGCCAATATGATAGGTAGATTGGCAGAAAGCCAGAATGGAGGCAGGGAATGCATCTAGGAAGCTAATGCAGTAATCAGAAAAAAGCTGATTGAGGGCTTGAACCAAGAAAAGTTTCAAAATATATTAAAGAGAGAGCCCACCAAATTTGGTGACTGATTTAATGTTAAGGGTGTGAGAGGGGAAAGGACTGAGCAGGACATGGACTGTGACCTGGGTCTGCTGGGACATAACTCCATTCTAAAGTAGGCAGGGTTATCCTCTGGTAGCAATCAAGTGGTTGCCTCCACAGCCTGGAACAAAGGACCAGAGGGAGGGGAAGGTGGAAAATATCAGAGATGGGGTCTAGAAAGTGTTGAGATCTGTGGAAGCTAAGGCTTCCTGCCATACAGGAAAGCAAATCAGCCTCTATGCATTTCACATGTGCTCCATTAGTACCCGGTGGGATCAGCCTGCCTGGTCCCACTCCCTGATTCTGTCCACAGTTTCTTTTTTTCTATCTGGTTGGTGCTTTAGAGAAAAGAGTAAGGTAGAGCCTTAAGGAGAGTTAAGTGAGAGATGAGACAGGGCTGAGAACACTTTAACAATAAGCTTTAGGAGATTTTTTTAATTCTCTCTACCTTCAGAGACTTGATATTTATAGTCTTCTGGGAACAAGGGAAAAATTCTTTGCTACTTTATAGTAGAAGTGTATTTCTTGTAGGCAGCATATACATGAGTCTTGCTTTTTTATCCAGTCTGATAATCTGTGACCTCCAGTTGGGATGTTTAGACCATTTACATTTAATATGATTTTTTATATGGTTAGGTTTAAGCCTATCATCTTGATATTTGTTTTCTATTTGTCACATCTATTCTTTATTCTCAAATTTGCTTTTTTTTGCCTTCTTTTGGTTCGTGTATTTTTTATGATTTCATTTTATCTCCTTTGTTGGCTTATAGCTCTAACTCTGTTTATTTTAGTGGTTACTTTAGGGTTTATAGAATACATCTTTAACGTCACAGTCTATCTTCAAGTTATATCACTTCATGTATGGTATATGCACCTGACATAGTATACTTCTGTTTCTTCCTTCCTGTCCTTATTCTATTGTTGTCATACCTTTTACTTATGCATTGTTATTATTTTTGTTTAAACTTTCAATTATCTTCTAAAGAGATTTAATTAGGAAAAAATGATATATTTGCCTATATGGTTACCTTTTCCAGTGCTCTTCATACTTTTTGTAGATCCATATTATTTCCTTCTACCTAAAGGACTTCCTTTAACATTTCTTGCAGTGTGGGGCTGCTGGTAATGAATTTTTTCAGCTTTCTTATGTCTTTGTTTCACCTTCATTTTTTTTTTTTTTTTTTTTTTTTTTTGCGGTACACGGGCCTCTCACTGCTGTGGCCTCTCCCGTTGCGGAGCACAGGCTCCGGACGCGCAGGCTCAGCGGCCGTGGCTCACGG
>NC_041224.1:69033776-69041824 GCF_002837175.3 Physeter macrocephalus | reverse complement strand
GGCATGCAGGATCCTCCCGGACCGGGGCACGAACCCGCGTCCCCTGCATCGGCAGGCGGACTCTCAACCACTGCGCCACCAGGGAAGCCCTCACCTTCATTTTTGAAAGATATTTTCATTGGACATAAACTTCTAGGTTGACTGTCTTTTCCAACATGCTTTAAACACATTGCACTACTTTCTTCTCTTGCATTGTTTCTGACAAGAAATCTGCTGTCAGATGGTTCCTCTAAACATAATATGTCCTCTGTGTGTGTGTGTGTGTGTGTGTGTGTGTGTGTGTGTGTCCTTAAGATTATCTCTACTTTTGATTACTTTGATCATGATGTATCTTGGTATAGTTTTGGTCATGTTTCTTGTGCTTGGTGTTCATTGAGCTTCCTTGAGTGGATGCAGTTGGAGCAGTTTGGTGCTTTTGTGTCTTGCTTTCAATACTTGCTGGGTGGGACCAGGGCTGGGTTTAGTCTAGGGACAATTATTTCCCGCTATTAATGCAAGACCCTTCTGAGTTCTCTACCCAATATCCCATGAACTATGAGTATGATTGGTGGGAACAGGTGCTATTCCTGATCCTGTGTATCCAAGTACTATTCCCTCTAATCCTTTCAGGTGGTTCTTTCCCCAGCATTGTGTAGCTTCCTCATACTCATACACTGATCTGCCAGATTCTCAAAGGGAACATTCTGCAGATCTCTAGAGTGCTCTCTCTCTCTGTAGCAACCTGTTTTCTGGTCATCTATCCTGCAAACTCTAGCAGCTTTGGTCTTCCTAGATGCTCTGCCTCCTCAACTCAGAGAGTTCCCTGGGCTCTGCCTGGGTCTCCCCTCCCTGCACTTCCACCTCTATCAAGGCCAAAATCCAAAACAAACTCACCTCGTTTGTTCTCCATCTCTCAGGGATCCCTGCCCTTCATTGCCTGATGTCTAGTAACTTTAAAACTATTGTTTTATATATTTTGTCCAGTGTTGTAATTATTTCAACCAGGAGGGTAAACCCTGTTACTCCCTCTTGGCCAGAAACTAAAATTTATATTACACTCGAAATATTTAGTATTTATTTACCTTTTTATCCCCAAATAGAAATAACTCTTTTTTCTGATTAAAAGCCCTTTCAGTGACTCATTAAAGAAAGTCAGATAAACATACAACAAAATTTAAAGTTAATAGTAATCCCATCACCCCAAAATGAGTCACTAAACTATACATTCTGTGAGTCCGACACCACACTATCCCATAGTTAGGGCTCAGTAAATGTTTGTCAATTGAAAGACTTTTCTCTATGTTGACAATAATTACCATTTCACCTTGCACTCTATTTGTTTATTCAATAGATATTTACTGAGGGTTTGGTTAGTAAATGTTTAAGCATTTCTGTCGTAATAGTTTTCAATTAATTTGGGGCAAATCCATTTGTGGACATCCATTAAAAACATCAATTTCTGAACATTAATATAATTTGGATTGAAGTAGGCTCTCCTAATTAAGTGTACATTTAGGAAATTTTCTTCATATATTGCTTTTATTTAGAAAGACCTTTGAATGGATTGGAAGGCTCCGGAAAGTCTCTCTACCATCCTCAGAATCAAATCTACAAAATGAGCTATTGAGGGGCTTCCCTGGTGGCGCAGTGGTTGAGAGTCTGCCTGCCAATGCAGGGGACACGGGTTCATGCCCCAGTCTGGGAAGATCCCACATGCCGCGGAGCGGCTGGGCCCGTGGGCCATGGCCGCTGAGCCTGCGCGTCCGGAGCCTGTGCTCCTCAACTGGAGAAGCCACAGCAGTGAGAGGCCCGCGTGCCGCAAAAAAAAAAAAAAAAAAGATCTGTTGAGATGAGTGTCTGTTACAGAGGACTTCTTTATTACTACCTGTGGCCTTTATTAATATGCCTGTTGCCATTGAGGTTTCAACTTTTGCTGCTAAATTCTGAAATGGAAAATACAGTTCTCAGGGGGAGATAACACCACATTATTGCTGACAGTGAATTCTGCTGTGTAGTTAACCACCTGCCGCTCTGCTGTGCAACTTATCTTAAGTTGTCTCGCAGGGGACAGGGGAGTTCTAGAGGAAACCAAGAGAAGCATTCCCCACTAGGTATTATAATGCATTTTATCATGCTTTATTCCCATTGTTCATCCCCTCACCTAACCTCCCCCCATGCCTTTGCAGGTGGTAAGTTTTTAATTTCTGTATAAGCACTAGGAACCATGGAGTCTGCACAGGATACCACACAGGTGCAGAATTTTAATCCCAGGGGTGTGGCAGAGGCTGTGACTGCTCTGCTGGGGATGTGGCTAGGCCATTGAAGCTTCCAGTGGCTGGGCAGGCCTGGGGAGCCCAGAGTACAAGGAGCCTAGAGTACAATGCAGTTCTGGTTGTTGCCAGAATTGAGTGTTCATAAGTGAAGGGACCAACTGATCTGTACTGGAATTTGGTTGCTGCTTGGTTCACAAATGGGCTGGAGGTCAATCTTAGGAGACTCATTTAAGTATAAGAAATAAGAAAATATAGGGTGGGCTTATGAGTATGAGTGTGGTCAGAGCTTCGTAGCAGAGGAAACAAGGTGCTTGAGAAGTGGGAATTGGTGTGAGAGGTAGAGTGAGGAAGCTGAAAAGAGGTAGGCTTAGATAGGCTAATAAAGGGTAGTGATTAAACTATCAGAAACTCAGATTGGTGTGCTAAGGAGCCAAAGGATGGAAAGGCCAGAGAAGTCGGGCCCATAAGCTGCAAGGTTCACATTCAACAAACATTTATTGAGAACCTATTATGTATGAAATCTTTATTTCATGTCTTAGTTTATCAACAGATGACTATGAGGTTGGTATTTTTTAAATTTTATTTTATTGAAGTATAGTTGATTTACAATGTTGTATTAATTTCTGCTGTATAACAAAGTGATTCAGTTATACTTGTGTATATATGTTCTTTTTCATATTATTTTCCATTATGGTTTATTACAGGATATTGAATATAGTTCCCTGTGCTAAACAGTGGGACCTTGCTGTTTATCGGTCCTATATATAATAGTTTGCATCTGCTAATCCCAAACTCTCAGTCCTTCCCTCCCCCACCTCCCCTTCGCCTTGGCAGCCACAAGTCTGCCCTCTCTATCTGTGAGTCTGTTAATGTTTTGTAGATAAGTTAGTTCACTTGTGTCATATTTTAGATTCCACATGTAAGTAATATCGTATGCTAGTTGTCTTTCTCTTTCTGACTTACTTCACTTAGTATGATAATATCTAGGTCCATTCGTGTTGCTGCAAATGGCATTATTTCATTCTTTTTATGGCTGAGTAATATTCCATTGTATACATGTATCACATCTTCTTTATCCATTCATCTGTTGATGGACATTTAGGTTGCTTCCTAGGTTAGCTTTAGGTTGCATTTAGGTTGGCTATTGTAAATAGTGCTGCTATGAACACAGGGGTGCATGTATCTTTTCAAATTATAGTTTTGTCTGGGTATATGACCCGGAGTGGGATTGCTGGATCATATGGCAACTCTTTAGTTTTTTGAGGAACCTCCATGCTGTTTTCCATAATGGCTACACCAATTTACATTCCCTGTGAGGTTGGTATTGATACCTGATCTTACTGTTAAGGAAACTAAGATCTGAGATATTAAGTGATAAAGCCAGTTGAAACCCAGATCTGTCTGATTCCAAGTCCAGATCCCAAGTATTCTTCCCACTCCTCCATACCAGAGCGGGATGCACGGGCTAACAGTGCTACCATTTTAGAAACTGACTCGGAGCCTTCCCTGAATGGACGGTTGCTCTATTGCAAACCCAACAAGAGTGTTATATTTTGCCTTCTTTAAAAATAAAAGTAATATATGCACATGGTAAAAATATCAGTACTGAAGCAGTACTGAAAGGTGTAAAATGAACCTTTTTTCTGTCTACCATCATTTTCATTATTAGTTCCTTTCCAGTCCTACTCCCCAGAAGTCACAACTCCTAACAGTGTTTTCAGTGCTTACTATGTAGAGTATTTTTGTGATCCACAGTGACATTTAACACAGCAGATGGTCAGGAGATTCAAAACCATGTCATGTGAGGAATAACTGAAGGAACTAGAAAGGTTTACTCAACAGAAGAGACTGAGGGGCAGAAGTGCTGTCTTCAGATATCAGGAGGACAGTCACGTGAGAGAGAACTAATTCTGTTCCCGTGGCCCCAGAGGTCACAGTTGGAACCCATTGCATAGACACTATGGGAGAGGCAGATTTTAGCTCTGCAAAAGAGAGAACACAGAGCCATCTTAATAAGGGTAAAAAGTACCTCCTGCAGGAAGTATTCAAACAGAGGCTACATGACCACTTAGCAAGGACATGATAATGGTAACAGGAGCATCAGGGGGAGGTTTTCAAACTCCAGGTCACAAGAGTGGGTGTTAAAATCAATTTAGAGGAACATTTTTAAAGAAATAGAATAAAGTGAAAAATCTCAGAATACAGCACATGTAAGGTTGTAAGTATTGTTACAGAAACTTTTTTCCCCTAGGTGTGTGTTACCTGTATACCAGGTTGCAATGTAAAACGTATTTCTTACTGCAAGTCATGGTTTAAAAAATTTGAAAGTTACTCCACTGGGTGGATACCAAGACCCCTTCAGGCACTCACTGTGTGAAAGGGGTCTAGACTGGAGTCTGCAGACCCGGGTCCTCCCTCAGCCCCATAGTGGCAACTCATCATACTTCTCTGAACTTTTCTTCATTTGTGCAATGATGGTCAAAGCCATTTAGAACTTTAGATAGAGTGGTCAACATCTAAAGGCCTTTCCAATTCTAGAATTTTCTATGCTAAGAACGTTCATTTATTCAATAGATATTGCTTGAGCAGTGCCTTCTATGTGCCAGGCACTGTTCTAGATGTGGGGATACAGTAGTGAACAAAACAGGCCCAAAACAAGCTCCTGAACCTCATGGACCTTACATTCTAGCAAGAATAGCAAGGTAAGTAAGGGAATCATGGTGACTGATAGACAGCATTTTGTGCCAAGTGCTTACAAAGAAAAAATAAGCAGAGAGGAGGGATATGAAATATTGGAGAGAGACTTGAAATTTTAGATGGTGTGGTCAAGGAGCCCTCCCCCAGAAGGTGATTTTTGAGTAAAGACCTGGTGGAAATGAGGGCATTAGCCATACGGATTCCTGGGGTCCCCAGGAGGAGGAAACAGCAAACGTAAAAGGGTGGGAACGTGGCTGGCATGTTCCTTGAACAGCAGGGAGGCCAGTGTCGGTGTGGTTAGAAGAGAGTGAAAAAAAGTTGTTGAAGATGAAGTCAGAGAGGGAGCAGGGGGCCCAGCACAGAGTTCTTTAGAGCTGCCTCCATTCCTTTGGTAGGCCGCAGATAGTGACACCTATCTTTGCCCAGTTGTGAGGATCGGGGAAGATGGGAATGTGTTCTCAAAACTATGAGATCCTCTAGAAATATGATGTTATTACCACTTGTGGATTAAGGTAAATGGAGCAAGTCAGTGACCATGAGAGAATGCCAGCTCTTTCCCTAAGGCACAGCCAGCCCACCCTTTGGAGGGTGCGGACCTCTCCATAGTGGTTGTGCTGTTAAAAGTCTGTTTCTTTGCTTTTGATTTAGAAATTCCATCACCCAAAGTTAAGTAGTCTTCATCGGGAGAACTTCATCTGGAATCTGAAAAATGTTCCTCTTTTGGAGAAATACCTGTATGCCTTGGGCCAGAATCGGAATCGAGAGATTGTCGAACAGGTTGTTCAGCTGTTCAAGGATGAAGTAATGACCAAATTAAGTCATTTTCGAGAATGTGAGTATCCCCCCATTCAAATCAGTATTTTTCTTGATTTTTAAATTGACAAATTTCAAACCATCAACAAAGTATGGAGGTACAATTTAGCTTTATCAAATCTTAAAACTTTGTCAGATTTGCTCCTGTTGCTTTTAAAGAATAATACTTTCACTTCCCTTAAAATTGCTACATTTGAAGCCCCCTCTAATCCCTTAAAATTGCTACATTTGAAGCCCCCTCTAAACTTTACATGATTCTACCTCTCCCCTCCCTACTAAATTTGCATACATGTTTTAATATTACTACATATGTATGTATTCATAAATTACCTACAGTAGTATTTTGCATGCTTTCAAACTTCAGATAAATGGCATCACACTGTATAGTATCATTCTATAACCTGCTTTTTTATTCAACATTGTTTTTCAGATTGATCCATTTAATATGTATAGTTCTAGTTCATTTAGTTGGTTAGCTTTAACTGCTGAGTAATATTCCATAGTGTGTGTGTGTGTGTGTGTGTGTTCCATAATTTATTTTAATGTAATTTTTTTGGGTCTATCCTCTTGTTAATGGAATTTTAGTTGGTTCCGTTTTTTTTTTTTTTTCTGTATAAATGATGCTGCAATGAGCATGCTGGGGCATATCTCCTTTTGCACATGCACAACAATTTCTTTAGGGTGTAACAAACCTTCTGACCCAGAATGAAGTACTGGTCAAAGGGCAAGGAACTGAGGGCGCATTTCTAGTAAAGCCGAGGATAGGCTTTGAACATCCTTTTTGTCCTCTGCTCTCTATAATAGTCAGCTCAGGCTGCCATTAAAAAAACACAAATGGGGCTTCCCTGGTGGTGCAGTGGTTGAGAGTTCGCCTGCCGATGCAGGGGACACGGGTTCGTGCCCCGGTCTGGGAAGATCCCACATGCCACGGAGCGGCTGGGCCCGTGAGCCATGGCCACTGAGCCTGCATCCGGAGCCTGTGCTCCGCAACAGAAGCCACAACAGTGAGAGGCCCGCGTACCGCAAAAAACAAACAAACAAACATACAAAAAAAACCACAAACGACTGGGCGGCTTAAACAACAGAAATGTGTTTCTCATAGCTCTGGAGACTAGATGTCTGAGATCAGGGTGCCAGCACGGTCAGGTTCTAGTAAGGACTCTCTTCTCTCTGTGTCCTCCTCACATGGTGGAGAGAGAGCCAGCAAGCTCTCCAGTATCTCTTCTCATGAAGACACTAATCCCATCATGAAGTCCCCACCCTCAGGATCTCCCCTAAACCTAATTATTTCCCAAAGGCCTCATCTCCAAATACCATTGCACTGAGGGTTAGGGCTTCAACGTAGATTTGCAGGGAACTCGGGGTGGAGGGGTGAGTGGGCACAGTCCAGTCCAATAGCACTTACTTTGTGTAAACACAATGTGGTTAAAAAAAAAAAAAAAAAAAAGGAGTTGATTTTTTTCCCCCTCAAACCTGTTTTCCCCTCCCAGTCATCTTCATCCCGTTAAAATAGTATCCACCATTCGCTTAGTTAATCTGACCAAAAACCTACAAGTCATCAGCTTGACTTTGTTCTTTCTCCCACACTTCACATCCAGTCAAATTCTATCAGCTCTAACTTCAAAGAATACCCTACTTCTAACCCTGTTCCCCACATTTACTACCACCACTTCGTCCAAAATACCATCATTTCTCAAATGGATTATTGCTGTAGCCTCCTAACTGGTCTCCCTGTCCCGTCTCCCTGCAGTATATATTCACTTGTGTCTTCCCTTTTTTTTTTCTTAATATTACTTCTATAAGATTATCCATGTTGTTGCATGTGGCTATAGCTTATTTTTTAACTTTTATTACTGTAGAGTATGCGATTCATAAATATACCACACTTTAGCTATTCTACTCTTCAAAGATATTTGAGTTCTTTCCAGTTTTGGTCTGTTAAGAACAGTGCTCTGTGAATATTCTTGAGTTCTTTGGGTATATGACTTCATGAGCTCAGGGGTAGGATTGCTAAGTCATAGTTCATGTCCATTTTCAACTTCAGAGATAATGCCAAACAAGGTGGCATTATTAATGCCAAGGTTGTTGTATGACTTTGTACCACTACTAGCAGAGAATAAAATTTATATTCCTCTACAACCTTGGTACTATCAGACTTTAATTTTTGCCAATCTGATGTGTGTGTAATGGTTGCTTATTGTGGTTTTTTTTTTTTTTTTTTTTTTTTTGCGGTACGCGGGCCTCTCACTGTTGTGGCCTCTCCCGTTGTGGAGCACAGGCTCCGGA
>NC_041224.1:69031553-69033747 GCF_002837175.3 Physeter macrocephalus | reverse complement strand
CCATGGCTCACGGGCCCAGCCGCTCCGCGGCATGTGGGATCTTCCCAGACCGGGGCACGAATCCGTGTCCCCTGCATCGGCAGGCAGACTGTCAACCACTGCGCCACCAGGGAAGCCCGCTTATTGTGGTTTTAATATACATTTCCCAATTATTGGCCATTTGGATATATTCTTTTGTGAAGTGCCTATTCAAGTCTTTTGCCTGTTTTTCTATTGGGATTTTTTTTCTCATTGATTTTAGAAGTTCAAAATATTTTCTGGATACAAGCCCCTGGTTGGTTATATGTGTTACAAATATTTTGTTCCATTCTGTGGCTTGTCTTTTTACTCTATTCATGATATGTTTTGATGAATAATCCTTAATTTTATTGGCTTCAAATATATCAGTCTTTTACCTCATGGTTAGTGTTTTCTGAAAAAAATTTTCCCTACCTGTGGTCATGAGATATTACCCTATATTATCTAACTAAAGTTTTAGTTTTTTACCTTTCATAATAGGCCTATAATCCATCTGGAATTTTTATACATGGTGTGAATTTTTCTTATGGCTGATAAATTTTCTCACCAACATTTATTGAAAAGCTATGTTTTTCCTTTTGTTTTCCAGTACTACCTCTGTTGTAAATCAAATATGTCTTTGGACTCTATTTTACTCTATTTGTCTATTTGTCAGTCTCTGCACCCATACCACACTGTGTATCACATAGGCTAGGTCATGCTGCAGTAACAAATAACCCCCAAATTCTTGTGGACTATAATAACAAAGGTTTAGTTCCAACTCAAGCTGCAGGCCTATCATGGATTGACTAGGGCTCTGTGTTTTCTCACTTTGGGATTTAGACTGATGGAACTTTCACCAACTGGAATGTTGCTATGGGGAAAGAAAATGTAGTAAATTGTACGCTGGATCTTAAAGCTTCTGCCCTGAAGTGATGTCATTTCTGTTCATATGTAAGTGACCAATAAAAGCCGCACGGCCGCATACAACTTTTGGGGAAGCAGGGAATTGCAACCCAGCATGTTCCTAGAAGGAAGGTAACTGGAATATTTTTGAGCATCCCTAAAGATTACCATAGTGTCTTAATTTCTTTAACTTTTTAAGTCTTCATATCTGGTAGAACATGTCCTCCCACCTTGTTGTTCTTCTATAAGAGGGTCTTGAGTATTTTTGGTCCTTTACATTTCCATATCAATTTTGGAATCAGCATGTCATGTTTAAAGACAAATTTTGTTGAGATTTTGGCTAGAATTGAATTTATATACACATTTGGAGAAAATGGGTATATATATTTATATTATAAGATTGAGTAAGATAATCCATGAACATTGGTCTACCTCTCCATTGATATAGATCAATAAAAGACATATGATGAAATTTTTTTTTTTTTTTTTGTGGTACACGGGCCTCTCACTGTTGTGGCCTCTCCCATTGCGGAGCACAGGCTCCAGATGCACAGGCTCCGTGGCCATGGCTTACGGGCCCAGCTGCTCCACGGCATGTGGGATCTTCCCGGACCAGGGCACGAACCCGTGTCCCCTGCATCGGCAGGTGGATTCTCAACCACTGCGCCACCAGGGAAGCCCATGATTAAATTTTTGATTATCCTGTTGACTTCTACTGTAATTGCATTATGGTTAGAGAACATATTTTGTATCAGTGCTGTCAAGTAGAATTTTCTTCAATGATGGAAATGTTCTGTATTTGTGATGTCTAACACACTAGCTTTTGTGTGGCTATTGAGCACTTGAATGACTAGTGCAACTAAGGAATTAGATTTTTTATTTTATTTAATCTTAATGAATTTAAATGGTAACTTGTGGCAAGTGGCTACTATGTGGGACAGAGCAGCTCTATATGATTTTAGTACTCTGAAATTTGTTAAGATTTACTTTATAATGAAGCATTTGGTAATTTTTAAAAAATGGTCCCTGTGTGCTAAAAAGAATGCTGGAGAGAGAGAGAAAAAAAAAAGACAAAAATAATTAGCACAAAAACAATTCACTCGGGCTTCCCTGGTGGCGCAGTGGTTGCGCATCCGCCTGCCGATGCAGGGGAACCGGGTTCGTGCCCCGGTCTGGGAAGATCCCACATGCTGCGGAGCGGCTGGGCCCGTGAGCCATGGCCGCTGGGCCTGCGCGTCCGGAGCCTGTGCTCCGCAACAGGAGAGGCCACAACAGAGGAAGGCCTGCATAC
>NC_041224.1:68984928-69031178 GCF_002837175.3 Physeter macrocephalus | reverse complement strand
CGGGCCCAGCCGCTCCGCGGCATGTGGGATCTTCCCGGACCGGGGCACGAACCCGCGTCCCCTGCACCGGCAGGCGGACTCTCAACCACTGCGCCACCAGGGAAGCCCGAGTGAATTGTTTTTGTGCTAATTATTTTTGTCTTTTTTTTTCTCTCTCTCTCCAGCAGTTTAAAAACTATACTTTGAATGATTACCTTAGGAATTCTAACATGTGACTTTAACTTATCAAAGTCTGATATTATTCAAGACAATACAAGGACCTTAAAATACTTTCATTCCATTTATATCTTTCCTACTCATATGCTGCTGTTTTAGTAAACTTTAATTCTATATTTTCACCACAAAAGACATTATTATTTTTGTTTTAGAGTCTAGTTTATTTAGATTTACTTATATATTCCCTTTTTATCTTCCAGCACCCCAAACCTTCTGTCTGGAGTTATTTTATTCCTGCCTGAAATACAACCTTCTGAATTTCCTTTAATGCAGTTTCTAATGGTGAACTCTCTCTGATTTTGTCTGAAAATGTTTTTTATTTTGTCTTCGTTCCTGAAGGAGATTTTCACAGCCTATAGAATTTTAGATTTCATGGGTTTAGAATTTTAGAATTCCACTGTCTTCTAGCTTCCATTGCTGCTGAGAGGCCAGCTGTCAGTCTGTTGCTTTTGTCTTTTCCTCCTTTGGGATGCTTTTCAGATGTTTTCTTAAAATAATTTTTTTTCTTGATCTACTCAGGTTCTCAAATCTGTGTGTGGACATGGTCTTTCATCATTTATGGAAAATTCTTGCCTCTGCACCTTTCTCTCTTTCTTCTCCTTTGGAGACTCCAATTAGGCTCATGTTAGACCTTCTCACTGAATCCTCTGTGTATATTACCTTCTCGCGTGCGCGTGCGTGCGTGTGTGTGTGTGTGTGTGTGTTAATCTTTTTCTCTGCCCGTGCTGCATTTTTGACAATTTTCTAGTTTATTGATTCTCTCTTTAGCTATGTCTAATCTCTTAAACCCAACCATTGTGTTTTTAATTTTTTCATTGTATTTTTCAGTTTTAGAAGTTCTTCTTGATTATTCTTCTAGAGTAACTGCCCTGTGGCTAGAGAACATACTCTATATCAGCACACAGGGAAATAAGGTACCATGAGCAAGGACAAGAAACTGACTATAGACACTGAACCAAAGACTTCAGTAACTAGAATGATCAGGCACAGAATATAGTCACACAGCAGCCTGGTTTGGCATTTGGTTTCAAGGCTATATTTTTGTACTTCTGCCTCCTTGGACCTGCAGTAGTCTAAACAGTGGGTTGTAGCAGATTTTGTCATCCTTTTAAGAGTTGGGAAGCCTTCATCACTGCCTCCAGCTTCATGTGGTGAGTCTGTTTCCCAACCAGCAGTTGGCATTTTAAGTTCCTTCTCCCAAAGGGGGAAAGCACACTGCTGATCTGGAACACAATAGACAAGCCTGTGGCTTTATTCCTGCTTACTGCACTGCTTGTGCTTGGCATTTCTATTCTGTTTTTAGTGTATAAATCTATCTTCGTTTTGAGGCTGGCTGTATATTTATTGTTTTCTCTTTTTACTTTTATCATTGCTGTGTATATTGGGGTTATCAAAGAATGAATTCACTCTGCCATCTGGATCAGAACTCTTTCTTTTCTTTCATTAATTCTCAAATTCAACAACTTTTGTCATTTTATTCCAAGCATTGAGTAGCTGTATCATTTCTTAATAGGCCATTGGACATGTGAAGAGAAGCAACAAAATGAGAGAGGTTCTTGCATATACAGATTGCATTAGTGAAGTAACATTTCATTGATTCTAAAATGCCATTTGACTGTACAAGATATCCAATTACTTTATGAACCTCTAGGAAGAAAAAATATTGCCAGTGAAACTATGACATGGCATCAATTGTATGATGAACCCCAATATCAGAAGCATGTAGTTTACAGTAATATTCATTGCTTTTACAGGCCACCAACTGTGCCATATCACTTAACATGAATTACACAATACTAACTCATATAGAAGAAATCAGCATTATATTTAGAAGCTAATACTGTGGACTTTATATCATGTACTTATTATAAAGTACATGACTCACTGCTTCAGTAGGCATGGACATCCCCATCTCCTCCTAATCCTCACTCGGAGGTTTATTTATTTATTTATTAAATAGATTTATTTATTTATTTATTTTTGGCTGCATTGGGTATTCGTTGCTGCACGCGGGCTTTCTCTAGTTGCAGCGAGCAGGGGCTACTCTTCGTTGCAGTGTGTGGGCTTCTCACTGCGGTGGCTTCTCTTGTTGTGGCACATGAGCTCTAGGCGTGCAGGCTTCAGTAGTTGTGGCACAGGTTCAGTAGTTGCGGCTCGCGGGCTGTAGAGCACAGGCTCAGTAGTTGTGGCACACGGATTTAGTTGCTACGTGGCATGTGGGATCTTCCTGGACCAAGGCTCGAACCCGTGTCCCCTGCATTGGCAGACAGATTCTTAACCACTGCACCACCAGGGAAGTCCCCTCACTCAGTGGTTTAAATCAGTGCTTCTCAAACTATCCATGGTAAAAGTGTGGGTTTTTCTCTCAACCCACTGCAGCCTGATACATGGCCCTACTATTCAAGATTAGTTCACCGCTCACACCACATATGACTTACCATGCACATTTGACAACACCCAAACTGGCCTATACTGTTAATGAGATAAGGACCCTGTCATATTCTTTGATGAAAAATCACTATGAAATTATCTAAACAGTCTCAATTTCTGTTTTTATTTGATGCAGACTAATAACAGTTTGTGGGCCAGCACTAGCCACAGGCCCCCCACTTCGAGTGGTACTGTCTTAAAATAACACCACCTATTCCAGTAATCAAAAGACTGAGGACATTTGGAATTACCTTGTCATCAGAAATTTCTTTTAGAAATCCTAGGTTAAAATAAAGGCACATCTGGTTCATTCTAGGACTCTTTGCTTCTTATAATAATATGAATACACACACACACCTAGGGGTGTGTGTGTGTGTGTGTGTATATACAGTTCTTTTCCCTTTACTTAGCTCATAGCCAAAATCAGGTGTTCGCAATGACTGCAGTCTCCATCTTCTGGCCTTATATTGATGAGAAGCAAAAGCAAAAACCACCACCAAAATTAACTGCTTTTATCCTTTTCAGAGGAAATTATTTTATTTCAAGAAAAAGAGGGATTAGCTCTTTATCTCTGACTGCTTATCAAATTATCTGAATGTCCAGACCTGAGGAAGAGAAATGGAAAGAGAATGAACTAGGGTGTTGAACAACTGTTTTTACTTGGCTTGATTTTTCTCCTTTCAGGTATCAATCATGGAGATCTTAACGACCATAACATTTTAATAGAGTCCAGCAAGTCAGCCTTTGGAGATGCTGTATATCAAGTGTCTGGGATTTTAGATTTTGATGACATGAGCTATGGCTACTATGTGTTTGAAGTGGCAATCACCATCATGTACATGATGATTAAAAGCAAGACTCCTATACAAGTAGGAGGTCATGTCCTTGCAGGGTTTGAAAGTGTAGTCCCACTGACACCTGTGGAGAGGGGTGCTTTGTTTCTACTTGTATGCAGTCGTTTTTGTCAGTCACTTGTCTTAGCTGCATACTCTTGCCAGCTATACCCAGAGAACGAAGAGTATCTCATGATTACTGCAAAAACTGGGTGGAAGCACTTACAGCAAATGTTTGACATGGGCCAGAAAGCTGTAGAAGAAATCTGGTTTGAAACTGCCAAGTCCTATGAATCTGGGATCTCCATGTGACCAGATAAAAATTCACACTAACTTGGGTAATTAAAAACCAATAGGACCAAATCTAATTCCATAAAGGGTTTCCCTGCATAGTTAAAGAGGAATTGATGAAACATTGCAATGCACATGAAACCACTAAGGTCTTCTAGCAATTTCATGACCATTTTTTAAACCTAAGAAAGTACTACATGAACAAGCATGTCTTTCTATGGGTCTCACTTGCCTTGTGTATCAAACATGTAGAGTGATATTTCTGAATCAGATAACCTCTCAAGGTCTGTTGCAGCCGTGAGATCAATGATTTTTTTAAGCTTTGAAAGGAATATATATGTATAGACATATTCACATATTTTAAATAAGTGGGTGTAACACGCAGACCTAGTTAACATAGCACCAATTCTATGAAGCCTTCTCCCATCTCTTTGTTGTCCAGAATCCCATTGCACCCTGTCTTCTGTATGGCACATCACTTGGTATCATGGATGATGGCTGTGTAGTCATCTAGCCTAAGAGCTATTTGAGGGCAGAAACCATGTAAAACTTTTTTTGTCTTTCATCCCTTTTTACACCTGGTATAGTGCCTTTCCCATGGTCTTTAAAAATATTTACAAAATTAATGTATCCTAGAAGAAAGGCTGGAGAAAATAAGGCACACATAATGCCTTAGGAGGAAACACACATGGTATTCCTAAGAGAAAGCTTTAACTTGTTTGAGAGAGCAGTTGAAACTGTAACTCCAGAGATAGATGCCAGAACTCACTGGAACTGCAAGGAAGCAAATAACACACCCAGGCAAGGCCACTAACTCCTGAAGTACCAAAATAGTTTTCATATCGATACTAAGAAAGACCCTAAGCGGATATTTTAAAATTCTCTACAATTTATGTTTTTCATATGAATATGTAATATTGAAGAACATAGCTCACATGTACTTGACTTTAATCATACCACTGTATTTCCTTCACTGATTTCTCTTCATGTCCCCCTTAGTATGATATAGTACATAGCTGTTTACTTGTCATTTTAACCCTCCATTCTCTACAGATGACTCAAGTCTAGAACCCTGGCCATTCAAACACCTTCTCAGTAGTTATCTCTTTCGATATATATGAGAACACATTGATTCTATATCTCTCCATCTAATGACCTAACTATAGAGCTATCTATACTCCCCAAACTAGGTATCTCTCTGAATTTTCGTGTATCACTCTTGTGTCATCCTTATATTCACCTTTAACTTCTCTGCACCTCAATTTCCTTATCTGTAAAGGTGAAGTAATACCTATTTTATAGTGCCTGTAGTACCTCATAGAGTTAGTTGTGAGGATTTCTTAGCAATTAATGCAAAGTTCTTAGCACAGGGCCTGGCACATAGAAAAGACTTAATAAATACTTACTAAATGAATAAACAAGGTTACCCAAACTCAAAATATTGGAGAAGTTTTCTTTTTGCCTCTCTCATATTCAATCAGTGATCTGATTCTTAGGAATCAGAATTTTAGATCAGTTAATGATGATCAAATCCCTGTCCTTCCTGCCTTAGTGTTTAACAGTATATAATAAAAACAAATATTTACTGAGTACTAAGTATTTAAAAGAAAACTCCCTCTACTCTCATAACACTTCTGACGCTAAACATGTGGCGTTTTCCTTCGCATTAAACAATCCTGACACTAACTGTTTGGAGCTAGAGCAGACCCCCAGGTTAAGGGCTCAGTCCCACAAAACTGCCTCCACTTCAGATGCCAGCCTCAAGTCCTACGTTGTACTTCTAACCAACTGGCTGTAAGTTGGGGGTTCCCATGACCCCCTCCTTAGGTTCTACAGTTTGCTAATACAGCCCAAAGAACTCGAGGAAATGCTTACTTATGTTTATTAGTTTATTTTAAGGGTATAATAATAAATGAACAGACAGAGGAAGAAATACATAAGGTGAGATCCAGAAGGGTCCTGAGCACAGAAGCTTCTGTTTCTGTGGAGTTGGGGGTGCACCATGCTCCTGGCATGTAGATCTGCTCACCAAGCCAGAAGCTCTTGAACCTCTTTGGTTAGGGCTTTTATGCTGGCTTCGGTTGATCAAATCATTGACCACTGGTTGATCAAATCATCTCCCCTCCCCAGAAGGTGCGGGGTGAGGCTGAAAGTTCCAGCCATCTAGTCACTTGGTTGGTTCCTCTAATAATCAGCCCCCATCCTCCAAGACTCACTTCATTAGCATAAATTCATGTGTAGCTGAAGAGGGCTTCTTATGAATAAAAAAGAAGCTCCTCTCTCCCCTACCGCTCAGCAAATGACAAGAGTTTTAGAAGCTTTGTGCCAGAACCGGGGACAAAGACCAAACATATATTTCATATTACATCACAGGACTTTACATGCATTATCTCATTTAATCTCCACAAAAAAACCCGTGAGAAAAGTATTATGATTTTTTAATAGATCTTTATTGGAGTATAATTGCTTCACAATACTGTGTTAGTTTCTGTTGTACACCAAAGTGAACCATATGTCCCCATATCCCCTCCCTCTTGAGCCTCCCTCCCACCCTCCCTATCCCACCCTTCTAGGTCATCGCAAAGCAGGAGCTGATCTCCCTGTGCTATGCTGCTGCTTCCCACTAGCTAACTATTTTACATTCGGTAGTGTATATATGGGACTTAAGTAAACTTAAAAGCTTTTGCACAGCAAAGGAAACCATAAACAAGCCAAAAAGACAACCGTCAGAATGGGAGAAAATATTTGCGAATGAAACAACAGACAAAGGATTAATCTCCAAAATATACAAACAGCTCACAGAGCTCAATATAAAAAAAAAAAAAATCCAATTAAAAAATGGGCGGAAGGCCTAAATAGACATTTCACCAAGGAAGACATACAGATGGCCAAGAGGCACATGAAAAGATATTCAACATCTATTAGAGAAATGCAAATCAAAACTACAATGAGGTGTCACCTCACGCCGGTCAGAATGACCATTATGAAAACATCTAGAAACAATAAATGCTAGAAAGGGTGTGGTGAAAAGGGGTCCCTCCTGCACTGTTGGTGGGAATGTAAATAGTACTGTTGTGATTAATCCCCATTTTCAGAGGAGGAAATAGATGCTTAAAAAGTTGAAGCAATTTGTTCCAAGAGAGCCAGGGACCCATACCACTTCCTCCTCTCCTCCTTTCTCCCCTCCCCTCCTCTCCTCTCTATGGGCACACATACACACCTGTGTTAGGAGGATCAAATGAGATCATTCACAGGAAAGCACTTATGCTTCTCAAATTTAAGGGGTTGTGATTTTTATCTGGCTTGACCATTCAGGAAACTGGGGACTAGAAAAATGAACTAAAACTTGCATTTCACTCCCAGACCAGTGTTCATTTTCTTATACCATGAAACTCTACAGATTTCCTACTTGCTTGCTCCTCCTGCTAACATGGATTCTCTTCCACTGAATTATCTTAATGCAAATATTGCTGACCAACTCTTTAGATATTTAAATATGGGCTGCCTTGCATTGATATTTTACTATTTGGTGTTTGCCCTAGCTTATCTCCAATCAATCAGGTCAATGTAGTTTATAAACTCTTTGCTGGCATAAATTTAATAATATTTATTTCATTATCTTCAGAACGTAGCTTGGTGCCAGGCACCTAGCACAGCCTTAAGAGAGAACCGTCTGATGAACTGTTAGAATGAACGCATGTCTACAAGTGCTGGTCTTTGGTTCTTTCCACCAATGAGGAGGAAAACCAGTTCTAGATTTTGGAATCAATACCATACCTCCAGCAAAGACTACTCTTGCAAGTATCTTTTTCTGTCCGGGCTTTTATCCCCTCTAGACTGCAACAGAACTTTACTTTCTGGTGTTATTATCCTTAATCTCTGCACCTTACAGCCTTCATATTAGGGCCAGATAAAAACTCTCATTACAATATATTGCTGTGTGACAATTTAACCAAAAACTTAGTAGATTAAAAGCTCAATTTTTTATATCTTATGGATTCTTCAGGTCACGAATTCAGACAGGCCCTGGGACAGCTTGTCTCCGCTCCACAATGCCTGGGGCCTCAGCTGGGAAGACCTCAATGCTGGGGGAGATTCAATGATGGGGAACTAAAATCATCTAGAGGAATCCTCACTCACAAATCTGGCCAGTCATGCTGGAACCTCATCCGGGCTGTTGGTGGAATATCTCTCCATTTGGTCTCTGCTCGCTCATGGCATAGTGCCAGGGTTCCAAGAAACACCTTCCCAAGAGAACAAGACAGATATTTATTTTTTATGACCTGCGTTTGGAAGTCATATGATGTTACTTCCGTTGCAGTCACAGGCCCACCCAGATTCAGGGGAAGGGGACACAAAACCTCTCAATGGGAAGCATCCATGCCACACTGTAGGAGGAACATGTGGGATGGGAGATCATGAGGCTTCATCATCCTAAAACATCACTTTAATCCTCTTTTCCCACTACCTACAGAGAAAAAATTCTGGCATTGAAGGCATTCTACAGTTTGGCCTAACATGCCTTTCCTCCTTTCCTCCCTTTATTGACATCTCTTCACTCTGGCCAGACTGAGCTACTCTGTCACCCAAACTTGTTAAACTCATTTTTGCTCCTGCTCTTTTATCTCAACTGATCCCTCTTCTTCTGACCTAATAAATTCTACCTCTCATTTAAAACTCTTAATGCTTAATTCGTCAGAGTGAACTAAGGTGGCACGGATCCTCAGAGAGATTATGTAAGTTACACTGCTACCTAAGGATGCTTTCAGAACACCACCTGGCTGGGTGTGGCCCTTGCCATTTTGCCTGGCTCACCTCCCTATGTGCCTGGGAAGCAGAAATGAAAGGAGAGACCTCAAACCACAACTCATTCCCAGGCTACCTCCTTTTCAAAGCCCAGATCCCTCAATAATAATTTTTTGCCCAACATGAAGAGGACAAAGACCCTACCCTGTGGACCTCTTCTTCGAGGAGACTATAAGCAAATAACTACATATTAATTCAGACCTAGTCAAGCGTCTAGCTCGAAGAAACTTAAAACATGAATAGTAGATAGTTTACATAGAGACTGAAACCAGTTGAAAAAGAGTGGATTGATGGATAATGAACACATAAATAAACATGACAATTTCTGTATAGAAGATAACGTGTGTGTACGGTGATGGTAGGGTATTGCTTTAACTAGGTTGGTCAGGGGAATCCTTTCTAACGAGGTGAAAGACAAGAGGAGACTAAGGTGAAAGTTCTCCCAAAGGTGTAAACCCCATCATAATATGCTTTATATGCCCCAAAATGCATGTATCAGCGATAAAAGTGGAAGACAGATTCAAGAAGGGAGATGATGAGAAAAGGCAGAGTGAAGGGTAACGTCTGACGTGCTTGGGTCCGTTTTGAGAACAGGGCAGGAAAGGCAAGCAATTAACAGGCGGTCCCACACCAGTGCTCTCCTGGGCCTATGGCTTAGTGCTGAATAGAAAGCGAAAGTGAAAATAAAGCGCAAACAGTGGAAAAGGGACATTAGCTATAATTCCACTTCCTCCTTGGCCAGGGTCTTCCTGCCCCGCTCCCCGTGTTCTAGTGCCCCCTCCTCGGGCTGAGGATCCCCTCCAGTGCCTCCAAACCTCAATTCCCCAGCTCCCACGAGGACAACCGGCGCTCGCTCCGCCCCCCAGAAGGAGTTCCGCGTCCTCGGCTGCCCCGCCCCCCTCCGGTGGCTCTGCGCACGCGCGGGGGCCATATTAGCAGCGGATACTCAGGCAGTGGTGGTGGGTTTTCTGTCGCGGAGAAAGAGCTTGGTGTAGGCTCTTCAGCGTCTCCCCTCGGTGAGCCTTTGCCCCCTGCGCACTCGCGGAAGCTTGGCCGCTCTCTCCGCGGGCGGGGATCCTAAGCGTCGCGGCAGAGCTGATCCCGGCCTGCAGCGGCCGCCGAGGAACCGTGGACACGATGACTCTGCACCGGCTCCTTGGTGATGGACCGGCCGCGGGACTGGCTCCGGACGGCCGCCGTCGGGCTTCCCTGCACTGAGCAGGCACCACGGGGCTGGGGACGCTCGAGCGGCGGGGTGGGCGCGGGGCCGGTGGGCAGGGCAGAGTTGTAGGGCTGCCTCCGTCACTGTAAGAGTCCGTAGTGAAAGTGAACCTGCGGGAAAGGAGGTGCGGGTGAACTCGCCTCGGGCGGTTGTCCTGCGTCTGGCGTGGAGATGAGAAAGTTGTGTTATCTCGCGAATCAGAAGTCCCGGCGGTCTCCTCTCTGTGCTCTCCTGGCTCTCTAATCAGGGCTAGCCTTACCTTTCACCTGCGTGTTGCAGTAGCCTCATAACTGGTTACCCTGCCCCAGTCTTCACCAGCCAGAGCGATCTTTCTAAAATGCCGGTCACCTCCTGTGGCTCTTTGACCCAGCATCATTCTTTGGAGCCCCATTGCTTAAGAGGTAGAATTCATAGTTTTTACCTGGGCACGCGGGCCTTCGGGACCTGATCCCTGCTTATCTTTACATTTTTAATTACCGATATTCTAGAATTTGGGAAAATTGGCTCAGGAGGCCGAAGTTTGGCTTTTCCACCAAATCACACTAAGCCCCAGTGTTGTCTTTTGCAGTAATAGTAATGATGCCAAAGATTACCATCTCGCTCCTCCCCTTCATAGTTCAGGACCCCGTATCATTCTCTGGAGAAAGCCTAAGCCTCTTAGCTTGGCATTCAAAGCTCTACATGGTCTGGATACTTGCTTAGTTCTTTAGTTTTTTCATATTTTTTTTAACTTCAGCAATTTCTCTCACCCATTAAGCTATCCTGCCTCAGTGCCTTTTGCTCAAGCTTTCTCCTCTGCCTGGAATGCCTTTCCCTTCTTTCTTCCCCTGTTCTTCCTCTTAGACCTAAATGTTTTCAGCCTTATTTCTGCCTCTCCCATCTCTAAGTTGGGCTCATTTTCTGTATGTGTTTCGCAAAAAATACTTTCTTGATTTTCTCCAACCCTCTTCCCACTCTACCCTTAGTGCCTCTGTTTCCACATTGCTTTATAATTGTCCTGTGTCTTCCTCCCTCACCTGACCACCAGACTGTACGCTCTTTAAGAAAGGGATTGCTCTTACCCATGCTGGCATTCCAGCATTTAGCATAGTGCCTGGTGCACCGGAAATGTTGGCTGAATGAAGAGAGTGAAGAAAACATTTTTTTTTCAAGTCAAGAAGTGCTTTTTAAATTGTAAGTTTCGTTTTAATAATTATCCTATTTTCTTTTTACAGGAATTATCATAAAGTTCAGAAAACATGGTGAGTTAATACACATGCCAGTAAGCTGTTGCCTGATAAATTGTATTGCTTGTACTCAGCTTACAGACTTGCATGAGAAAATTGAAATGGAATGATGTCTTACCAGTTTCCTCCCACTCTCTGAATTTTGTATACCAGGATGTGTTCTGTAAAATGATTTGTGGGTTTACAGGAGTTGGCTTACTAAAAGTGGGCAGGAATCACTTGTATGTTTTTCCTTTGCAGTCTCGAAGATATGACTCCAGGACCACTATATTTTCTCCAGAAGGTAAAATATAAATTGTTTGATCTGTCTCAAATTTAAAAAAAATTTTTTAACTGAATTTTAGGGGTGGGTGGGGAATCTACAAACTTTTTAAAATACTAAGTTGTTCATCCTTTCTGTAGTAATGATCACCAGGTTATGTACATCATAGGACTATGAGTAAAAGCGGGACTCTTGTTTGTAGCCCTCCAGTGTTGTTGCTGATTTCTCTTGAACCAGTGGTGCAAGAACAAGGAAGAGAGTCTTGGTTTCTCACTGCTTGTGTCTTGTAGGTCGCTTGTACCAAGTTGAATATGCCATGGAAGCTATAGGACATGCAGGCACCTGTTTGGGAATTTTAGCAAATGATGGTGTTCTGCTTGCAGCAGAGAGACGTAACATCCACAAGCTTCTTGATGAAGTCTTTTTTTCTGAAAAAATTTATAAACTGAATGAGTAAGTGAAATCTTAGGGAAAACATCTCATCATATTTTGGGAGGGCTATTCCATGTGACATGATAGAATTGAACAGTTTGTTCTGTTTTTACTTCTGAAATTTTTTACTTTTAACTTATTTGCTTGAAACTTCCTTGAGGCCCAGGACCATGTATGTTATTCTTTTTAAGTGCAGGGTCAAGTAGTTAGTGGAGAAACAGCGTTGTATAGTGATAAGAGTACAAGCTTGGTAGTCACACCGCTTTGGGTTAAATCTGTGCTCTACCAATGTAAGCTGTGACTTCACACCCATTGTTTAACTTCTCTGGGCTTCAGCGCCTACTAGAGTGGTTGTGGCAGTTTAATGAAATAAAATAAAATGAATGAGATAAACTAGCACAGTGTTTGGCATATAGGAGGCCCTCAAGGTATTGTTTATAATGGTTACTCAGGAATTATTTTGAATTATACTGAATCTTACCAAAGAACAGGCCTCCTGAAGGTCTGGGAAAAGTTTAAACAAGCCCTGTACACTTAGTGAAGTTTCTGTTACAGTTGGGTGTGCAGGGCTTTGCAGCTAGCAGAGAGCTAGATTTGCTCATTGGAGACTTTCCCTTCAGTGGTGGGCCAGGTGAATTCTGGTTATAGGGCCTTTTTGATACACTCACCCAAGAAAGTGTCATCCCTCCACAGAGTCACTGTTGGTGGGCCCCTCAGCAGCTTGCAGGCTTGATTAGGCACAGTGCCAGAGGGTGTCGAGGCTGTAGGAGAGCCGGGGCAGGGGGGTGGATAAAGGAAATGCACCCTCCCTGTAAGCCTAGCCCTGAGCTTCCTAGGCAGGCTCATAAAATATCCTGCCCTTCAGTTCCCCTCACCCTCACCCCCATCAAGTTAGGCCTTAGGAGGTGAGAGTACTTACTACCCAAGAGCGTGGGGTAGTCTGTCTTCCTGTCTGGCAAAACCTTTTTCTTCTTTGTGGTTGAATCTTCTTGGGATTTACCCTAGCTTCCTAGTGTTTATTCTCTTGCCCTGTTCACAGGGTGGTGATAGTAAATACATCTGTTGTGAAGAACTTAAGTGTGCATTTGTTTATCTTATGTGTTGAATGACATCAAGTTGAAAGTTTCCTACAAAGATAAAACACATAGGTTTTGTCTGAAGGGTGTAGCAGCTGAGAGGAAGCATGAATTTCTAATAGAGCTTAGTACTTTCTAAACCTTGTAAATACCCCGGTAAACATCTTCTCTGCTTACAGATAAATGTCTTTCTTTTCCTCAAGGGATATGGCCTGCAGTGTGGCAGGCATAACTTCTGATGCTAATGTTCTCACCAATGAACTGAGGCTCATTGCTCAAAGGTATGGTCATAAATACTGTAATTGATGATATGTAAAATTAGTTTCGATGTTTCTAAGAACTCATTTTTGTAAAGATTAAAGTCATTAAAAACCTATTAATTGCAAATTACAGTGTTTTTTTCTTTAACCAGACTTGTAAAATATTAGTTACTGTATGATTATTAAGATGTTGCCATGCCCTCTACTCTCCCCCTTTAGATTATTTATAAGTGACTATTATGTTGACCCCATGGCAGAGATTTCTTTTCAGGGGGTATTTGGCTTAGAGTGTGTATATAGAGTGTTTTAGAGAAAACTATTCATATGCCAGTTTCTTTATCCTAGGTATTTATTGCAGTATCAGGAGCCAATTCCTTGTGAGCAGTTGGTCACAGCACTGTGTGATATCAAACAGGCTTATACACAGTTTGGAGGTACTGAAACTTTTGGAAATTTTATTCCCAAAAGATAAAACATTTTATGAGTAATAACCTTTTTGAGATGGTAAAATGAAATTGAAAATGAAATAAGTAGACACTTTTCATACATTCTCACTTCATGAACTAACTGGCTTCCACTATGTAGACTGTCAAACATTTTATTAATAAACTATTGAAAGGCCAAAATGACATTTTCAAATCAGGAAACAGGGCTTCCCTGGTGGCGCAGTGGTTGAGAGTCCGCCTGCCGATGGCAGGGGACGTGGGTTTGTGCCCTGGTCCGGGAAGATCCCACATGCCGCGGAGCGGCTAGGTCCATGAGCCATGGCCGCTGAGCCTGCGCGTCCGGAGCCTGTGCTCCGCGACGGGAGAGGCCACAACAGTAAGAGAGGCCCGCGTACCGCAAAAAAAAAAATCAGGAAACATTGCTTTTTACATAATGATGAAATTTAGCACTGGTCCTCTTTGTCTTTATTCCCTCTCCTGGCTGCATCCAAATCCTAGAAACAAAAGTGGAATTTTTGATGGAGCTTATCTGTGGTGGCCAGAACACGGAACAGTTTATGAATGCTTAACTTCACAGAAAAGGGGTTAGCCACTGAGCTCAAGTAACCATAGTGATACTAAATTTAGATTGTTGGTATGTTTAGCTTTTTTTTTCTCTGTTAAAGGAAAACGTCCCTTTGGTGTTTCATTGCTTTACATTGGCTGGGATAAGCACTATGGCTTTCAGCTCTATCAGAGTGACCCTAGCGGAAATTATGGAGGATGGAAAGCTACATGCATTGGAAATAATAGCGCTGTGAGTATTTTTGTGTTGCTATAGAATGTAGCAAAGGGTCTAGTAACTGCCATAGTTTTAAAGTACTGATGAGTGTAAACAACATTTTAAGGTAGCTGCAACAGCCTTAATGTGATATGAAAATATCTGTGATTTCTATTGGTGATGAAGTCACAGGTACTACTAATACTACTAGGGCTTATTGCCTACAGTAATAATGAAAGGAAGTGCTAATTTTCAGTTAGAAGTTTTGAAAATAAGATCTAGTTCCCCCGTCTCCCACATACTAGTTCACAGACCCCCTGAATTCTATCATGGATACCTGGGATTCATTCATAGATCATCAGCATCCCTCCTTCGCACCCCTGTCCCATGTCAACCCTCCCTGCCATCAAAATTGTTTATGTTGGTTATAATGCCAATAATAATTCAGGCATTATTCATGTTCCTAAAAATTGCAGAAATTTAAAGGAAATTCTCTATGTTGATTCTTCCTTATGTTTTTTAGGCAGCTGTGTCGATGTTAAAACAAGATTACAAAGAAGGAGAAATGACTTTGAAGTCAGCTCTTGCTTTAGCTATCAAAGTCCTAAATAAGACCATGGATGTTAGTAAGCTCTCTGCTGAAAAAGGTAATTTATGTCCACTCCTCTAATTTGTTTGCTTAGTGAGGGAATTGATTGAGTAGGCCTTTAACATGTTATCATAGTGCACTGAAACAGCAGCCTTATAAGTTAGGTGACCTTACAGCTATTTCCTAAGACTTGACCAAGGTCAACACTGACAAGTTCTGGAGTCAGTGTCCCACACTACATAACAAGCTTAAGAACTTGAGCCTGAATGTTCTCAATATTCATAGTTAAATCTGATCCATGCTATTTTATCTTATCGACTTCTTGACAATGATATCTGTGCTCATGTGTACATATAAGAAAGAATATGAAAGTAATTATATGGTTATATACGTTTGGTGTCCTTTATCAGAGGTATAACATTTGCATGAGTTGTACCCTCTGTTCTTCTGAATCTACTGATCTCGTATGTTAAGCCCATGTTTGCAATTGTAAATGCTTTATTTAACGAAAGTTATATGACCATATAAAACAATATTTGTAAATAATGTTTTTCAAAAATTGTGGTAAATTAACGTATTGATTTAGTTTAGGATAACTTAGCTCCTGGTGTTGCTTTAAAAAATGCCATTTACTTGCAGATTGTCCTCTTGTCTACTTCTACCTAATTTCAAGGAGGCACTACTCAATTTTCCCTTCTCAAAATTTCTCCTTCTTTTGGCATTAGTCTGCTTTTCTCATCCATAGTCATGGGAGCTGCTTTTCATGCCTTTGTTTTGAAAAAGAGATTTGAAAAGTTCATGAAAAATAAGTGTAAGTACTGGTTAAAGATTTTGGCTGAGCCTTCAGAGGTTCTAACAAGGAAACTGCTTCTTTCTGGTCAGGCCAGCTAGAGCAATTGGCTGGTTGTACTTTTTCCACAAAAGTAACAGAACAGAAGCTCAGAAAGTTAGTATGGGTGAAGATAAAGATGATATTAAAGTAAAAATATTCATAAAAACATTACAATATTGAAGGTATTTTGTTTCCATGAAAGTATCCATGAATTATATTAAGCAGAAAACTTGGAAAAGTGGTGTACTAAGGCTCAAATGGTATGAAGAGATTAAACTGTGGTTGCTTATTAAGTGTTTTGGCTAAGTATGGCTGTCTGTATTACAAGTGTGTGTGTTTGCTTCTAGTGGAAATTGCCACACTAACAAGAGAGAATGGAAAGACAGTCATCAGAGTTCTCAAACAAAAGGAAGTGGAACAGTTGATCAAAAAACATGAGGAAGAAGAAGCGAAAGCTGAGCGTGAGAAGAAAGAAAAAGAACAGAAAGAAAAGGATAAATAGAAGACAAAATCAGGGATTTTATAACTCATTTGGGGCACCATTTCAGTGTAAAAGCTGTCCTATTCTTCCACATTGAGAAAGCTTTGACTTTTTTTTTAACTTGTCTAGTGGGAAAATAGGATGGTACCAACTGAATTGGGTCCTTATTATTGCTGTCCAGGTGAATATTGTAATGATGATTACTCTTTATGGACATCTTAATCACCCTCCCCCTCTTCTTTTTTTTTTTTTTTTTGAATAAAACTTGGAAAGAATGGAAATGGTGAAGGAAAAAATTCTCTAGCAATAACTGTTAAAGATACCAGGATTAATAGGGCTGTGGTCTTTTCACACTTTATGTATACTGTGGCTACTCTTGCAGTTACTTTTCTTTTGGCTGTGTTGCGTCTTCATTGCTGCGCGCGGGCTTTCTCTCGTTGGCACCGAGCGGGGCTACTCTTCATTGCGGTGCATGGGCTTCTCATTGCGGCGGCTTCTCTTGTTGCAGAGCATGGGCTCTAGGCCACAGGCTTCAGTAGTTGTGGCACATGGGCTCAGTAGTTGTGGCTCGCGGGCTCTAAAGCACAGGCTCAGTAGTTGTGGCACACAGACTTAGTTGCTCCGCGGCATGTGGGATCTTCCCGGACCAGGGATTGAACCTGTGTCCCCTGCATTGGCAGGCGGATTCTTAACCACTGCGCCACCAGGGAAGTCCCAGTTACTTTTACATAAGATGTTAAAATGGACAGAAATGTAAACATCATAAAAAGAGAAAGGTGGGAACTGTGCAGTGAAGGTTTTCTATTCGTTGTTCCCCTACCATCTTGGAGAACCTGTAGCCCAATTTGAGCAAAACGGAGAGCTGTCCTTCTCCTAGGCCTCATCTGATATTACTCTATCAGAAGCCTCTCTAGTGAAATAAGAGTCGTTCGCCAACCTTTGATATTGATGTTCATACTGGACTTAAAAATTTGTGTGTGTGTGTATATGCACATACATACGTGCAAACATAGTAAAACGCGAAAGGTAGAATTAAAATGAAAGCCCTGTGTACCCACTACCCAGCTTCAGAAACAAATTAATCAGTACTTTTGAAGCCCCCTGTGTGTCCCTTTCAGGTCTCATTCTTCTCTGTTTCCCTCTACCCCCGAGAGGTGACCACTGCCTTGAGCTCATCATTCCTGTAAGCTACGGGTTTGCCACTCTGGTTTTCTGCCCCTCTACTCCAGGTGGTCCTGGTAGGTCTGTCAATCAGATAATCCCACTCCTTTCACAAAGGTGAGCACATCACTCAGTCTGGCCAGATTACCATGTGTGTCTCCAGGGATGGGTTTGAGAATGAACGTGTGGGCTGAGCCAAGCCAGACTTGATGTGTGGATGTGAGGAAAGAATACTGAGGGTCTTGCATTAGGACCAGCTCCTCCCAGTCAGCAGCCCAAGCCATGTGGAAGGTTATGCAAGAGAAACTAAGGCCACAGAGGGAAAGGAACCAAAAGATGAGAATAGTTCAGTTTGGCCAAAGGGAGCTCCACCGCTGAGCTTTGCTTAGGATGCTGTCACTTAGAATCCTCTGATGGAAGTGCTGTAGGGCAGTGCTACTTAAAGGTGTGGTCTGTGGAGCGTCACCTGGGTGTTTGCTAGAAATGCAAATTCTAGCGTCCCATCCCAGGCCTCCTGAATAAAAATCTTGGCATAGAGCCCAGCAATCTGTTTTACCAAGCTCTGCATGTGTTTCTAATTCATGCTGAAGTTTGAGAAGTGCTTTGCTGCATATTGGAATCATCTGAAAAGCTTTTAAATTTCTTTGTACCCAGGCTATACCCCATACCAATTAAAGCAACCTCTGCAGTGGACCCTGGCATTACCGTTGCTCAAAATCTCCCCGGGTGATCTAATGGACAGCCAGGGATGAGAACCAGTGCATTGAGCCATAGCAGTGTTGTCAATCAGATATGGGGTCCCAGCCTAATCCCTCATTAAGTGCTTGTAAGGAATAGCAGTGTCTTGGAGTTTTCTGCACGTGGTGGTGTTCAAGCTATTTCCAAGCCCCTTTGACATAGTGCTTTTTTTTGTTTTTTGTTTGTTTGTTTGTTTGTTTTTGCGGTACGCGGGCCTCTCACCGCCGCGGCCTCTCCCATCGCGGAGCACAGGCTCCGGACGCGCAGGCTCAGCGGCCATGGCTCACGGGCCCAGCTGCTCCGCGGCATGTGGGACCCTCCCGGACCGGGGCACGAACCCGCGTCCCCTGCACCGGTAGGCGGACTCCCAACCACTGCGCCACCAGGGAAGCCCTGACATAGTGCTTTTTGAATCTTCTAAATTTCTTTATACAGTTGATTCTTGTTCGTGGTAGCCATGTTCTGTAAAGTCAGCATGAACGCTGAATTAGCAAATTCTGAGCCATCGCTCCAAGTGAAATAACAGGTTAGGTTCCTTTGAGCCTCTGGTTACAACACTTTCATCAACAGATCAATACATAACCTTGTTTTATGTGTGTTTCTGTTTAGAGACATTTAATGTACGTTGGTACTTCATTAATATTGAACTCACGGCCAACAGCACTTTAACTCATACCTAAATGAAGCTTATCTAACACATATATTTTCTATGTAAGGCACATCACAGCCGCCTTGTGTTTAGGAACACTATTGAGCACTATACTGAAGTGACATTTTAAGAAGTGAAATCACCAACAAAATTTCAAAAAGCATAACACAAAAATGACCAAAAGAACACTTGTTTACAGTATGAACTGAAGCAAGAAGGCAGAGTGGCCCCTTGTTTGACTTCAGCTGGGAAAATGGACATCAGGCAACAAATATTTCCATGGCTCTGTGCGTGTCCACTGTGATCAGGAGAGCACTGTGAGTATTGATTTTGGGGTTAAAGGCAAACTTGCAAATGCAGAATCTGTACATAATGAGGGTTGACTGTATGTCGTAAAATGACCTTTCAGTCTCGCTATGCACAGAAGTAGAGGTAGATGAAGAGAAATGATAAATCCTGTTTGGCTCTATCTCCAGAATGTATCTGGAATCCAACCATTTACCACTGCAGGTACACTGGTCCATGCCACCATTCTCTCTCACTTGGACTATTGCTACAGCCTCCATCTGCTTCCTTCCCTTCAGCCAATTCTCAACACAGCAGCCTTTCAAAATGTAAGATTGTGCTGCTGGTTTGCTCGAAACTCTCCAGTGGCTTCCCTTCTTGCTCAGTAAAAGCCAGATTCTTTACACTGGTTTACAAGGTGCCCCATACTCTGGCCGCTCTGCTACCCTCTCTTCCACCTTGTGCTCCCTTCCTCACTCTGTGCTCATCAGATGAGCCCCCTTGTTCCTTGAAATAACAAGCCCTCTTCCATCCCAGGGTCTTTGCACTCGCCATTCCCTCTGACTTGGGAATACTCTTCCCCTGGGAATATCAGTATGGCCCACTCATCTCATGCTCTCTTTCAATGTCACCTTATTTGGCTACTTCCTACAGAAGAGCAGTCTATTCCCCACACACTCACATTCTCCTTCTCCCTGCTGAGTTTCCTCCATAGCACTCAACACCATCTGGCCTGTTTACTGTCCGTCTACCCCACTGGAATATAAGCTTCCAGAGCAAGGACTTTGTTTCATTCAACCGCTATGTTCCAGTACCTAGAACAGAAACTGGTACCTATTAGGTAACAAATAAATATTGATGAAGGAATGAATAGTGGCTCTTGATATGGTGGAGTGAAATCCTAAAATACACCTCTTTTCCATCCAGGTCAGTAGAACTGGTGGGTTTTCCATATTCTGATCACCCCTTCAACACGTGCTTAAAGTTGTGACAACTTCAAAGACTGTAGTGGGTAAGACAGCTTAGCATATTTTACCACCACATTAGAAGCAAGTCTTCAGAACTTCACCCAAAAGATGGGCAAATTTTGACATATTCACCCTTTTGTTGAAATAATTTCATACTGTGGGGGAAAGGTAGAAGGTGGGGTTGCAGCAGGGCCTATTCTATAACTGGGTTTTTTCCTGCTCTCGGGCTGACTGCTAGCCTAGATTCTCACCCAGCTTCTTTTTCTCTGTTCTGTGGTGTATTTTTAGCCCTAGATTGCAGACCCCTCTGGTTCCTGATGACGCATCCCAAATGTAAGCTTAGCAATCCTCATCTGAACAGGGCCACTCCTCCACCTACAGCAGGCATTTCATCCTCTCACCTGGGCAAAACTTGTGGGTTCTCACAGGGGCACTATGGGTACAAGAGCACCTTAACAGAAACAAATAGGAAACCAAAAGGCTAAAAGTTTCAAATCTTGAGCCAAACTTTAAAATCAAAATCTTGAGTTGATTTCATTTTGGTGAGTTACAAATCATGTTTTTAAAAATAAAGTGGAAAAAAATCATGTTCCTGCATATAATTTTATTGCTGGTGTTTTTCTTAATCAGAAAATGAGACTGGAATTTCTACAGTCCAGCACTTTGAAAGTTCCATGGAAGTATTTGTTTTAGCAGTGCAAAAATATTGTACATTCTGGAAAAAAATCAGAAAGTAGATTCATTTCTTTATTTCTTTATATTTACCATGTTCCTGGGTAATTTTAGGTGATGTGGATTCATGGATGAGTAAGACATGTCCTCAGTTCTTTTTTTTTTTTTTAAATTGAAGTACAGTTGATTTATAATGATTCAGGTGTACAGCAAAGTGATTCAGTTACATATATACATATATTCTATTTCAGATTCTTTTCCATTATAGGTTATTACAAGGCATTGAATATAATTCCCTGTGCTATACACTAGGTCCTTGATGTTTATCAATTTTATATATAGTAGTGTGTATATGTTAATCTCAAAAACCCAATTTACCCCTCCCCTCATCCTCAGTTCTTAATGTTCAGTCTTGCAGGAAAGGCAGGGCTGTCATCAATTACTTGACAATGTGGAGGATGTGCTAGACTCCAGGTGGCTGTACACTGAGGTTAGGGAGTAAAGGCAGAAGGAACTGCTTGTGTAAAGGCCTGGCAGTGGGAAAGCTTCACATTTTTATGGAAAATCAGTCGCTGAGCAGAGCTAGAGCATAGCTCGTTAGGGGAAGAAGAGGAACAAGAGATGAGGTTGGACACGTATGCTAAGGAGAGAAGACAGCTTCACAGATCTTGGAGTTTGTGCTCGATACAATGCAGAGGCTGCTGAGATTCTTAAGTAAATGAGAGAAATAATTAACACTCTAACTCTTAGAGTCCAGAAGATGGATTAAGTAGGAAGAGACATAAGGCAGGGAAACCAGATAGGAGGCTACCGAAATAGTCAGTCAAGGAAGGATGAGGGTCTAAGAACAGAGAGGAGGGAGGCTCCCACACAGTGAGGGATGAGAGAGAGGGAGTAGAGGACGACTAGGGTCTTCAACTCAGATAAGTAGTTACAATCTAATTTTAAAAGACATTAAGTGAAAAAAAATGTTCAGTAGTAAAAGTGGTATTACCAGCATCTTTCTCAGGGCTTCCCTGGTGGCGCAGTGGTTGAGAGTCCGCCTGCCCATGCAGGGGACACGGGTTAGTGCCCCGGTCCGGGAAGATCCCACATGCCGCGGAGTGGCTAGGCCCGTGAGCTATGGCCGCTGAGCCTGCGAGTCCAGAGCCTGTGCTCCGCAAGGGGAGAGGCCTCAACAGTGAGAGGCCCGCGTACTACAAAAAAAAAAAAAAAAAAAAAAAGACATTAAGTGAATATGATGAACTACTCTTAAAATTTCCTAACGTCTTTTTTCTTATTGCTGTTTTGGCGTAAAACCAATATCCCTGGGAGGGAAGAATTCTGCAAACAATATTGCACATTACACAGTGAGTAAAACCATGTCAAATGCTTTATTTTTCTTTTTCTTCCAGATATTGTTCATTTGTATTCTTTTGTGCACTGTCCATCTCCTTTGCTCAGTTTTCTATCAGAGCATTTAACTTCTAAAAAAATTTTTTTTTTTTTTTTTTTTTTTTTTTTTTTTTTTGCGGTACACGGGTCTCTCACTGTTGTGGCCTCTCCCGTTGCAGAGCACAGGCTCCAGACACACAGGCTCAGCGGCCATGGCTTACGGGCCTAGCCACTCCGCGGCATGTGGGATCTTCCCGGACCAGGGCACAAACCCACGTCCCCTGCATCGGCAGGCGGACTCTCAACCACTGGGCCACCAGGGAAGCCCTAAAAAATTCATTTTTGATGCAGGTATAGTGAAGGCTTTTTGTGTTTATGCAGGCAAAACTATCAATCATTTATAGTTCTTGTTGTTAGTATCGTGCATATAAAGATATTCCCCATGCCAAAGTCTATAACATACTTCTAGTAAATTTGTGGTTTTATCACTTTTATCATGCACAATTTTATTTGTTTATTGTTTGAATTTAATTTATTTTATTTTATTTTTGGCCACATTGGGTCTTCATTGCTGCACGCGGGCTTTCTCTAGTTGTGGCGAGCGGGGGCTACTCTTCGTTGCGGTGTGCAGTCTTCTCATTGTGGTGACTTTTTTTGCTGTGGAGCATGGGCTCTAGGCACTTGGGCTTCAGTAGTTGTGGTGTGTGGGCTCAGTAGTTGTGGCTCACAGGCTCTAGGGCGCAAGCTCGGTAGTTGTGGTTCATGGGCATAGTTGCTCCATGGCATGTGGGAACTTCCTGGACCAGGGCTCGAACCCGTGTCCCCTGCATTGGCCAGCAGATTCTTAACCACTGAGCCACCAGGAAGCCCCTATCATGTGCAATTTTAAATATATAATTGGTATCTATTTTTAAAAGGCACTATTTAAGTGCTTTTAATTACAAATACTGTGTAAGACGATGCATTCTTTTGCAAAACCAATAAGTACAAGAATAAATTTTAAACAGATGTGATTTGTCCAAGATATTTGGTGGGAGGAAGAGAGCCTGATTTTTTTTCCAGTATAAAAAAAAATGAGTCTTCCCTAAACTTTCAAAGAAAATGTTTGAAGGTATGACTCAACTGGAGAAAATTATATATATATAATTAAAAGCAAATCATTTGTTTAAAAAAAGGGCAGTTTGCAAAAAAATGGTTTTGGTCTTTTATAATTCTCATTAAAACAATATCTAGCCAAAAAAAAAAAGAATGGACAATTCCTAATTAGCCTGAACAATGGAATTAAAGTTGCATGATTAACTTAAATAGTGCCTTGTCACCTCCTAGCTATTCATTCAACAATTATTTGAGAATCAGCTATTTGTCAAGTTCTCAGGATGATACAGTGAACAAGATAGGTAATGTGTCTGCTTTCATGGAACTTACTGTCTAGGGGAGGAAAGCAGAAAATAAATAAGATTATTAATCAGGCGTGTTATAGAAGAGCAAGGAGAGATTGTGTCTTGTGTGAGACAGCTGTGGAACTGGAAATTACCAAATGATTTCCAATTTTGAGAGACTTGGATCAGGTGGCTTAGAATTAGGTTAAAGAAAATCGATTCTCTGGAACAATCAGTGCCATACATTAACTTTCAGAGGGAGTTTTTTGTATTGCTAAAAGGTTGCTCATCTGGTCTTGCTTCTTATGCATATAGAAAACTTGACATAAATTAGTAATCACTAGCTAGATGAGAAAATGAACCTTGCTAAATAAATTAGAGGAGCAGATCATTAGAGCAGAGTCCCAAACATAGTAGAGAAACGGCTCCATTTTGCTTTTAATTTATCCTCACATCCCTAAACGCATTACATGGCAGCTTACAAATTACAAATGGAAGAGAAATATATTTAATTTTGAATTTTTTGAGTGCTTTTGAGGATCATAATTTCTTAATATCCCTTGATTGAGGTGGGAATAGTCTCGGGACAATTAAATTGGCAATCAATGAGTTAAATTCTAAGAGGACAATTCTGCTGCATAGCTACAAATTTCTGGAGCATTTGTGGTCTATACCTGCAGTATAATTTGTCCTTTGGATTTATTTTTGGTATATGTGGCAGTGTCTATAAATACCTCTCATTTCTAGAATAGAAAGAGAGTGAGATATAGGCTGTATATTTGATAAGAATATTTAAATTCTACCTTTTGCACAGAGTCAAGCATTTGCAATTGTGTTTTGTGGTCAGTAAGTAAGGGCATAAGTTTCTTTTTAAAATTTATAATAGTATGTCACCTATGAAGAACACTTAATTTAATGCAATCAATATTTACATATTTCTAATAAATTGTGTTGATCTAATACACAAATGTTGAGCTTTTGCATAGTAATTGCAAATCTGCTGAAGGAATTTATCTACAGAAATCCATATTTGTGGTTTTTTTACTGTGGAAATTATTTTTTAGCAGCTTTATGGAGCTGTCATTGATGTATACAAATTTGATGTTTAATATACATATACATTGTGAAATGATCACCACAATCAAACTAATTAACATATCCATTACCTCTACATAGTTACCATTTTGTGTGTGTGTGGAGAAGATTTAAGATCTATTCTTTTGCAAGTTACAAGTACACAATAGAGTATTGTTCACATTTGTCTTTAAAAAAATTCTTTCATCATATGATTCATCACTTCCAGATATAAAAGTTTTCAACATTTAGAGGGCATGGGATATTACAGTGTACTTTCTTAAGGTGGAAAACAGTATCTTCATTTATAACAAGAGCTGGTATTTGTTCAGGACACATTATAATTTATTTTGTTTTGTAATGAACTGCCATTTCTTTGTTCTCTTGTGTTTTTCTATTGGTAATTGGGTCTGTGACATTGTGGTGTATATATATATACGCATATATGCTATTATTAAATTCTATTGAGACAGCTCAGTTTTATACATGGTTTATACTTTTTGTGATATTTGATTTTATGTGCTACTATTTAGCTATTACAATCTAATAAAAATGTGGCCAATTAATTTTCTTTTAAAGCTCTCTGCTTTGAAATATGTCTGCTCTTTTACATTTTGATCACAGCCATTGAAATAGCCCCTGAAAGGGACCTTTTATTTTTATATCATTTATTTTGAAGAACTGGATTTTAATATCCTATCAATACTTGCTTTTTTTCCTTTAATCTGTGAAAATGCATTTAACTTCAACAGTAAAATTGACAGCATCCATTTTTATCTTTAATTACCTTTTCAGTTTGGCTCTCCAAGGCTCACAGCAGAATTTATCACCAAGCCATAATGGAAATGCTGAATGGAAGATTCAGAGAATCTGCCTAGCTCTGAATTTAGCTCAGTTGACCCTGTTATAAAAAAGAAAAGTCAACAGCAACGTTGATATAAAAGACAACTCATTAGGTCATACCACTTGCAAACGACAATGTTTATTTTTGATTCCTCTTATTTATTTGGCCCCCTAATTCCCTTCTCATGTGCTCTTTTTTAACTCCAAAGCACCATCTCCCCTTTGCTTAAGGGTTTCTTAAGTGCAAAAGCACATCAGAGAATAACTGCCACACAAATAATAATAGCTGCCAGCTATTGAACACTTGGGCCCTGCAGCTGAGTGCTTGCTTTACCAGCTTTATGTCCTGCAAGGCAGGTTTTAAGGCTCTGGTTTAAAGATTAGGGATGAGGTCTACAGAGGGAGATTCAGTTGAGTTTGAAGTCAGGCCACCTGGGTTTGAATCCCTGCTCACCATTTTCTACCTCACTAGCTCAGAGATCTTGGGCCAACTACTTAACATTCATTTATTCATCCAACAAACATTTTGAGCATCAACTGTGTGCTCCATATACTGGGCACCCACCGGTGGATAACAGACACAGCTGTTGCCCATCTGGAGCTAATTTTCTATAGGGGGAATCAGGCACATTAAAATTATGTCATTAAAAATTGTGACGGTGAGGGGAGGGCAGGGCACAGTGATACAGAGTAATAGGCAGAGGCAGTGGAAGACCCAGCTTAGGTTCGTTTGTCTCTCAAGAGGTGACAAATAAGCTCAGTCCTGAAGGAGGAGTAGGAATTAGGCAAAGCATGGGAGGAGGAGGGCTGGGGAGAGAATAGGGCAGAGGCAGAGGGAGAAGCTGATGTCAAGGCAGGACCATGCTGGCTGCTTCCAGAGACTGAAAGGGGCCAGTGACCCAGGAACACGGTGTGTGTGGAGGGGGGAGGGGGGGACATGTCAATGCAGGCAGCAGGGGCCACTCTAACGGGTGGCAAGGGCTTGGGATTTTGTTTCTGTTTTAAGACGCTCACTCAGGCTGCCCTCAGAATGTGCCGGAGAGTGCAAGTGGAGTCTAAGCTAGAGATAAACATGGACTTGACTGTAGGAGAGGAGGATTAAGATATGGATTCCAGATAGATTCAAGGTAAACAGCACTTAAGGTTGAATTCGACTTGGTGGGTGAAGCAGAGGGAAGAACCAATGATGACCTCCAGGTTTTTCACTTGAATAATTAGTTGGATGGTGGTACCATGGATTGAGATGGGGAGACTAAGAGGACAAAATGTTTGGGGACATAATTAACTGACATGTCCAAGTGACGATGATGTCACATACACAGAGACACAGAGTTGAGATTAACACCTGAGTGTGAATCTGGTCATTGCCAGTATGTGGAAGGTATTTAAAGCCAGGGAAATGGATAATATCACAGAAGTGGGGGGAGTAGGGTGGAGGCAGGGGCAGAGTGTACAGAGAAAGAGATAGGTCCCAGATTTCAGCCTGTGGAATTCCCAACATGCGGAGTCTGGGTGAAAGAAGAGGAACCTGCCAAGAGCAGTGAAAAGGAGAGGTCAAAACAAAACAAGGGTAATAAAAGTACCACACTTCTAATACTGCTGGAGTTTAAATGGGCTAGTATATTAAAAAGTGCTTAGATTATTATATTCTCCCACTACCTAGCAAGGTTAATATGATAATTATTATATTCCACTTTCTATGGCAAGGCACTCACTGGCTAGTGGGCATTATAAAGATGAATAAGACATAGGCTCTAAGCCTAGGACTTCATTATCTAGTAGAGGACATAAGATGTATAGAGAAATGGACCAAAAGATGGAACGTTGTTAAGTGCTGTGAGAGAAATAAAAGTGTTCTGGAAGTTCAGAGAAGGGAGAGTCTGTGTCTGGTGGGGGAACCAGGCTAGGCTTCAAGGGGCAAGCGGCATTTGAAATGGGTCTTGAAGAAAGGGTGGGTTTGGATATTCAGGGAAAGGGAGGAGTAGGATGGGCGAAGGGCAGGAAAGTGTAACAAAAATTCCATAATCTTCAGAGGAAATGTGGTGTCTGGGATATGGGTGCACTGTAGACTGTATGACAGTCCCTTTGGTCAAATCTCAGAAAGTTGGTAGACAGATGCTACTTTAGGGAACCTTTGTAGGTGGTGGCCACAGCAACAGCACCAGTTTCCATTGTCATTTGATCAGCCAGCGTTTCCTAGCAGTGTGAAAACGCCTGTTATCAGAGTCAGGTGCTGCCACCATATCCAGCAACCGAGAGTAATTGGTGTATCATTCTAGAAGAAAACATCCAAGATGCATACATTATATTCTATAATTATTTGCTTGGATTTTAAAGTGCCCAACAAATTACACACTTTGCCTTTCACTTAAGAACAGTAACAACAAGTTTTATTTTTTTCACAGATTATGTAAATAACTGTTGTTCTCATGGTTATTTTTAAAATAATTTTACCCCTTTAATCATTTTTTTAAAAATTATTTATTTATTTGTTTATTTTTGGCTGCGTTGGGTCTTCGTTGCTGTGCGCGGGCTTTCTCTAGTTGCGGTGAGCAGGGGCTACTCTTCGTTGCGGTGGGCGGGCTTCTTATTGCAGTGGCTTCTCCTGTTGCGGAGCACGGGCTCTAGGCACGTGGGCTCAGTAGTTGTGGCACACGGGCTTAGTTGCTCCATGGCATGTGGGATCTTCCTGGACCACGGCTTGAACCCGTGTCCCCTGCATTGGCAGGCAGATTCCTAACCACTGCACCACCAGGGAAGTCCGTTCTCATGGTTATTGATATAACACTCTGGGGAGACCTAGGAGTCCCAATTATGCTTGCCATGGCTCAGCTAACAGCCATTTAATTCTATTTTTTCCACTGACAGGTGCTGTGACCTTCAACAGTTATTCAGCCACTCAGTTTCAAATCCCCTAGCTGTAGAAGCAGGATAACACTTTACTTTCTCCAAATACTGTTAGGGTGAATTGCATAAGTGTCTACATGCCCCATAAATTCTTCAGAGCAAAATAGAAATAAGGGACAATACTGTCTTTCCTTCCTATGTAGAAGTGTAATTAGTGACAACCTGGTTATCATTTTCTGTGGCCCCTTTCTTTCTCTAAGTCCAGCTTAAGCAGACTAGTTTCAACGGATATTGTTTCCATTTTCCTGGTGGTACTTAGTTGGGGAAAAAAGTCTTAACTAATTTTCACCTTTGGATTCTTTGCAACCAGGTGTAGTTTTTAAACAGATTCAGAGTCTGGAGCTTGGAGTGATATTTCTGCTTACAAGGAGTCTTAGAGGTGTCAAATCCGTAAAGCTTACTGTGAAGAATCAGAGAAACGCACTGCCATTGAAGTTCAAAGATGATTTGCCTGAATCTCTTCAGCCAAATGAAGCTGTCTAATCAATTATGAATAGAAGGGATGAAATGTATGATCTAGTGCGATTTGAGATGGAATTCTAGCAATCTTATCAATCACCATCGGAGTTGCTAGTGTCTGCGGCAGATGGAGTCACTGATATTTGCTAACATTAACTGATGGCAGCATGGAGGGCGTTGTCCACATTTGAGACACCTGCAAATCATTTCTGTGGATGGCTTGAATGAGTGTCAGAGCTGGACCTTCCAAGTCCTCCAGCTTATCCTCCTCCTTTTAAGGATGAAGAAACAGGCCCAGAGGGTGACTTGCCCAGTGTCGCCTCGCTGGTCTTCTGTTGGGGATCACTTGGCTCTCATAACAGCCTTTTGAGGTAGGCAAGCTGCGACTGGTATTTACCTTGCAAGGAAGAATTTAGTGGGCAGCAGGATTGACTGGAGAGAGCTTCAGCCGGGAGCCTAGGAGTAAGTGCCCTTCCACTATGTTTCAGCCTCCCGCCTGTTTCCTTTGCGTCTCTCATCACAACTCAATAACTTTATTTATGTTTACTGGTTTTCTGTCTGCTGAGAGCGGTCTGTCTGGTTCCCCTTTGGTGCTGGGCACGGAGCAGACATTAATTAATGGTAGTTATCATAGGTATGCAGCGGCTTGCCCAAGGTCACTCTGTGGTTAGACTAAGGACCCGCCTGTGATGCCATCCTCTGGTCTTGCCCTTCCTGGGACTCTGAGCTCCAACATCTCACCCGGCAGGTGTCGGGCCTGGAGGCGGGGCCAGAGTGGTGAGGAGGGGCCAGGTATGAAAAAGGCGGAGCTAGAATGGATAGCGTGGGGCCAAAACCCGGGCCTGGGGAACAACGGGGCGGAACGGAGGCGGGGCTATGAGTAGGAGGGGCGGGGCCAGAGAGGACGAGGCGGGGATGGGCGGAACAAGAGGTGAGCGGGGGCGGGGCTTGGGCGGAGCTAGGCTTCCCTAGCCTCTTCTCGCGCCCAGAGCCCGCCCAAATCCGGCGGGCAGTGCTACCCCGTCTCCAGCTGAGGAGCAGGTCAACCCCTCCGCAGCCGCTGCTATCTTTGGCTCCAACCCACACTCCCAGCTCGGTCCCTCGAGTCCGCGTTCCCCACGCGGCCGTCGCGAGGCGGCTCCCTGCGTTCCCGCGCGGGTCCCGGGCGATGGCTGCGCGGGGGTCGGAGCGCAAGGTCCCCAGCCTCGGGCCCCGCCCGCTCCACTTCCTCCTCGTTTTTC
This sequence comes from Physeter macrocephalus, assembly GCF_002837175.3. NCBI lineage: Eukaryota > Metazoa > Chordata > Mammalia > Artiodactyla > Physeteridae > Physeter > Physeter macrocephalus. The sequence goes on along the minus strand of NC_041224.1, from coordinate 69,001,266 downwards.
AGCTGGTCGCCGGGCGCTGGGGTCCGGGGGGCGCGGGAGGCGGCGTGCCCGGAGGTGAGCCTGGGCGGCGGAGGGCGGTCCGTGGGTTCGCTCTCGGAGCGGGCGGCGGGGCTCAGGGACGCCGGGGTGCGCCGGGCGGGGACCGCGGGGAGGCCGGGGCAGCTCCACGCCGGTGCCCGGAGAGCCGCGAGGCTGCGGCCCGCACCGAAAATCTTGTTACGGAGGGCGGTTATATTTTTCTCCTGGGGGCTTGGGGTGAGGTTTCAGTTTAAATGCTCAGATGTGTTCATTTAAATGCAGTGAAAAGGCCTCTTTGAATTTTGTTCCATGACCCGCATCAGTGGAGACTGCTGGGTGACTTAGTGTGTACTTCGATACAACTTTTTCAATAAAAGATGCCGTCGTTTTCCAGCAGGGCTTTCCTTTCTTGGTTTCAGCTGGGCTTCCCACGTAGTTACTTTATTCACAGGCAACTATGAAGGCTCCTTGGACTTAATACTAGGGATTAGGATTTGATCTTCTACCCCTTGGCCCCGTCCTCCTTCCCAACTCGCCCCTTAGCATTTGAAATCTTCCCTTTTGCCCAGAGATGAAACATGTTAGCTGTAGAAGGCTGGGCAGCGGGCTAACCATTTGCATCCTAAATTCCTCCTTAGCATCTTGGAATAGAGCTTTTTCCCAGCCTTCTCTATTTCAAAATGTTTTGGACAGGAATAGAAACAATAAAAGAAAATGCTTAGTACTTTTTTAAATTCAAAGCTTCAGAAAGTTTGAGTCTGCCCTCTCAACACCTTGAAGAAAAATACTACTACTTATGGAGCACCTATGGTGTGATCTAAACATAGAAAAAGTAAGACTCCTTTAAGCAAGAGGTAAAAGCTGAAGTTCATTACACCAGTATTTCAGTTTTTATGAGTGAGGAAACTTTATTTGGGTATAAGCAGAACCTTTTCTTGTCTTTCCTTCCTTAAAGTTTTTGAACTCTGATTCCTGATTCTAGGAAGTGATCATCTTGAAGGCTAGAATTATTTATTGCAGGGTGTATTGCTTAACGAAGACTGTAGAGAAAGAACGTGGAGGATGATTTAAACAAATAAATCCTGTGCAGAGAGATTCATAGTTTAACAGAAAGAAAGGAATGTGATTTTGGAGCCAGGCAAACCTGGGTTCAAATTATGACTCTGGTGTATCTTGACTTGGACAAGCTTGTCTCAGCGGTCCTCCTTCTTTGAAAAATGGGGATAATACTGCTAACCTCTGAGTCATTTTCAGGATTAAATAATATGTGTGAAATGCCAGGCACTCTGCCTGACACTCTAGAAAACAGTAGTCTCTACTCCTTTTGGTGAAAGTGGAACTTTTTTCATCTGTTTTAATATAAAACATTGTAGCCAAGATTAAATAGTGTAAATAGCTATCTGTTTATGCTTGGTGTACAGTGTTATATCCAAACAATCAGAGCTGATTAATTCCTTCCTGCCCCCACTCTTCTTAGTGAATAACTCTCTTATAATAACCATCTTGTTGGATTACATTTATATATTTTTTTCTCTTGGTCCCACATGAGCTCCTTAAGAACTGTGATCTTATGTGTATCTTTGTATCTCTGAAACCTAGCTTATTGCAGCAGTCCAGTAAATGTTTGTGGATGAATGAATGGAACAGTAAGATCTCTCTGGATATCAGTTTCCTCATCTGTAAGAGGAGGGATCATGAAAGGCTTCCCTCTCAGACTCTAAAATCCCAAGATTCTGATGCTCTTAGTAAGTGATCATTTGAAGAACAAAGTGATGTTGAAAGAATGATGGAATTGCACACTTGCTCCTAATTGTTAATATGCTTTTGTGTAAAACTGCTGAAGTACTGTCTGGAATTGGGAGACCTGCCATTAATTTGCTGTGTTTCCTTGAGCATATTGCTTGACCTTGCTGAACCTTTAGTTCTCCATTTTTAAAATTAGAAGGTGGTAGTAGATGGATTTCAGGTCCTTCCAACTATAATTAATTTTATATTTACATTTTATTTTTTTCATATTCATCTCAGGATCTTAATAACTCTTCCTTATGCTTTTCTGTGAGCCAATCTCTAGGAAAAGAAAATGTCTAGTCTGCCAGCAGCCATACTTATTTGGCTGGTGGAAGGTTACAGAGCTATGAAAGATACTCAGGAGGCAATTTTGTCTGTATTAAAGTATAGATAATTAACTTAGTATATTAAGATAATACGAGCCTTTTAAACTGACCTGACCATGATTACGAGAGTGATTTATGGAAATTAGATAGTCATTAGTCAGTTATATTTCTTAGGTTTGTAGTTGTGTGACATTTTCAATGGTTGAATCTTTATTATTAGTATATGTAGTGGCTGAGTTCTGTTTCATTCAAAGGAAAATAAAATAATTATTTCATAGAAAATGAGAGCTATGAAAGATTCTTTTTCTTCTCACCTTTAGTCATTTTCATTAACATCTTAAGAAGCTAATAGAAATACACATAGAGCGACTGTCCTCTCTACTTTTGTTATGATTATATCCAAAAGAGTATCTGGATGCCTTATGTAAGGATATAAAATTTTCATGCAGTTTAATTTGAAATTAAAAATTATTTTTGTGGGCTTCCCTGGTGGTGCAGTGGTTGAGAGTCCGTCTGCCGATGCAGGGGACACGGGTTCGTGCCCCGGTCTGGGAAGATCCCACGTGCCGCGGAGCGGCTGGGCCCGTGAGCCTTGGCCGCTGAGCCTGCGCGTCCGGACCCTGTGCTCCGCAATGGGAGAGGCACAACAGTGAGAGGCCCGCGTACCGCAAAAAAAAAAAAAAAAAAATTATTTTTGTTTCCTTGCAAATACTAAGTATGCTCTATGAGCTAGACTAAGCACCTGGAAGATAGGGTTTTATTTGTGTATCTCCTGATACGTTAAAGACGAGTTTGTAAATGTAGCCAATGGATGGAACTTCGAAAAGGTTTTCAGTCATTTCTCAGAATAGGGTTTTTTTTAATCTACAATTAATCTACAAATTAGATCAAATAAGTAATTTTTATAATTAGGATATGAGTTTTTAGTACAGTAATTTAAGTACAAAACATTTTTCTTCTAATAGCATTATTTTTCTCCTCTAAGATTGCAATTAAATTCTTTCAGATGTAATTTTAAGTTTAATATTAAATAAGCATGTCTTGACAGTGAGAGTTGGTAAATACTGGAATAGTTTTGGAAGAAAGTTTACAATTTGTTTCTTTAGAAAACTGTTCTCCAGAACAGCATAGGTATTGTTTTATAATGACAATATAAAACTAGTCTGCTCTGTGACTAAAATTTTAATTTAAATGTTCTGTTTCCATTTTGGGGAAGGATGATATTATTTCTCCTGTGTTTAATTCAGTGACCTCATGTTCTTTTCTTCTAAAGAAGAATTATAAAATATAGCCTTTTACCAATAAAAATAGGAATTAAATATGAATATTTGAATTCTGACAAAAGGGACAATATGAACTTTTGATATTATATTTCTTTTTATTTTACAATCAACAGTGTATATATGGAGTTGGGCAAAACTGCTTTTCCTCTCAGTCAGCGCTTCTCAACCTCTGACATTTGGGGCTGGATATTTCTTTGTTATGGGAGATTGTCCTTTGCCTTGTAGGTTGTTTGGCAGGAAGCTTGGCCTCTATCCACGAGATGCCAGTAGCAGCCACCAAAAAATACCTCCAGATATTGTCAAATGGGCCTTTGGGGACAAAATTGTCTCCCTCTTCCCCCACCATTGAGAATCACTGCTCTAAGTCTTGTAGACCAGGACTCCTCAAACTTTAATGTGCACAGGAATCCTCTGGGGATGTTGTTATAATGCAGGCACTGGTTCAGAGGTGGGGCCTGAGGTTCTGCATTTCTCACAAGACCCCGAGTGATACGGATGCTGCTGGTCAGAGTACCACACTTTGAGTAGCAAGGTTGTAGACAGTTTCCCATTCATATGAATTGGATGGATTTTTAAGAGGATCCAGTGATAGTAACTATGGAAACAGAGAATTTACAATGAACTATAGCCCAAACAGGATAAAGCCAATAGAAGCTAAGCACTATCCCACCAGCCTAACAAATAGAGCTGTCTTCCCATTTCCATGTTTCCTTCCAGTTCCCACTATTCATTCATATTTGGACAATCCTAAGGAGGAAATTTGCAAGAGTCTTTTAAAAAAATTTTTTTAATTTTAATTTTTTTTATTTTAAGTTTATTTATTTTTGGCTGTGTTAGGTCTTTGTTGCTGTGCGTGGGCTTTCTCTAGTTGCTGCCAGCAGGGGCTACTCTTCGTTGCAGTGCGCAGGCTTCTCAGTGTGGTGGCTTCTCTTGTTGTGGAGCACGGGCTCTAGGCGCGCGGGCTTCAGTAGTTGTAGCGCACGGGCTTCATTGCTCCGCGGCATGTGGGATCTTCCTGGACCAGGGCTCGAACCTGTGTCCCCTGCATTGGCAGGCGGATTCTTAACCACTGCGCCCCCAGGGAAGCCCTGCAAGAGTCTCAATCAAGGTCACACAGGCTATAGTGAACTGAGGCAACTTCATGTTACATCGGGTGTTTTAGTTCATGACACTGTAAATATACTAGCTCATAATACATATTTATTGCCTGTTGAGAGGTGTCAGATTACGATAGTGAACTCTGCATTTATTCAATCTGATGATGCTTAAACTTCTAAAGTGTGCAAGTTGTCTCTTGAAAACTATTGACTGGACCTAAATTGAACACTGCCTAAGGTCATTTTCTTACTGCAAGTGTTCTGAGAGGGCAAGATGTTGAATTAGGTTTACTAAAGCATACCAGTTACAGAGAAACTTTATCCGATAATTCTGTGATAAAAATCAATAGAAAATATAATGAAAATCCTAGAGTGAAAAAAAAAACCCTCTGCATTTCATCTGTAACACTTAAAATAATGACTGGTAAGCATACCTATTTGCCACATTGAAAATGTTGGATATAGTATGCATTTCTTCTCATTTACAAAATGGTTGGTTATGTTCACTTTTTTATCTTGCTGTTGCTTAAAATAGCCCTCCTAGCACTGCTGCAGAGAGGATCTTTAAAAAAGGTATACAAGACACTTTTTGTTAACTTAAAAAACATACAAGCAGACTAGTAGAGAAAGATTACTCCAGGAATGCCTTAATTATGAATTGAGTATATATAATATATATCACTGTTACAGACCTTTTAGATACATTATCTTATTTCTAACTATGGTGACCTGTAAAGGAGAAAGGGAAGGCTATTGGCAGTAACCAGCAAAATTTAAAACATGTATACCTTGACTCAGCAGTTCTACTTCTGAGAGTCGGTGTCATAGAAGTCCTTGTACAAGGATGTTAACTACAGCATTTTTCCATTGTAGCATGGTTAGAAATAACCAAAAACTAAAGACTGTATAAATGCCTACCAGTGGTGAAAGCTTACATAAATTATGATACACCCATAATCCAGACCGCTTTGTGGCTTATGAAGAAAGAGTGAGCTGGATGGATGTACATTGACCTAGAGAACTGAATGACAAAAGCAAGTTGCAAAAGTTAAAAAGAAAACATTTGTTCTTCCTCTGTGTGTGTGTGTGTATGTATTTTAAGATGTGTACACAACAGACTTAACAGTGGTTAGCCTTGCAGGAAGGGAGATGAGGAGGAGAGGGAGATTTCCTATTCTTAATGTGCTTTTGGTTGGAATCTTTTTTTTTTTTTTAATTTTTTAAAAAAAATTAATTTATTTTATTTATTCTTTTTTTTTTTTTGGCTGCGTTGGGTCTTCGTTGCTGCGAGCCGGCTTTCTCTAGTTGCAGCGAGCCGGGGCTACTCTTCGCTGCGGTGCACAGGGGTTGGAATCTTTTTTTTTTTTTAATTTTTTAAAAAAAATTAATTTATTTATTCTTTTTTTTTTTTTTTTTTTTTTTTTTTGGCTGCGTTGGGTCTTCGTTGCTGCAAGCCGGCTTTCTCTAGTTGCAGCGAGCGGGGGCTACTCTTCGCTGCGGTGCACAGGCTTCTCATTGTGGTGGCTTCTCTTGTTGCAGAGCACGGGCTTTAGGCACGTGGGCTTCAGTAGTTGTGGCACGCGGGCTTCAGTAGTTGTGGCTCGCGCACTCTAGAGAGCAGGCTCAGTAGTTGTTGTGCACCGGCTTAGTTGCTCCGCGGCATGTGGGATCTTCCCGGACCAGGGCTCGAACCCGTGTTCCCTGCATTGGCAGGCGGATTCCTAACCACTGCGCCACCAGGGAAGCCCTTTTGGTTGGAATCTTGACAATGATCATGCATTACTTTTGTCATTAAAGTATTATTTTTCTTAAGATTTTTTAAAACGTGGACCATTTTAAAAGTCTTTACTGAATTTGTTACAATATTGCTTCTGTTTTTTATGTTTTGGTTTTTTGGCCACGAGGCAAGTGGAATCTTAGCTCCCTGACCAGGGATTGAACCCACACCCCCTGCATTGGAAGGTGAAGTCTTAACCACTGGACGGCCAGGGAAGTCCCTAAAGTATTATTCTGAGAGAGCACGGGCTTTAGGCACGTGGGCTTCAGTAGTTGTGGCACGCGGGCTTCAGTAGTTGTGGCTCGCGCACTCTAGAGAGCAGGCTCAGTAGTTGTTGTGCACCGGCTTAGTTGCTCCGCGGCATGTGGGATCTTCCCGGACCAGGGCTCGAACCCGTGTTCCCTGCATTGGCAGGCGGATTCCTAACCACTGCGCCACCAGGGAAGCCCTTTTGGTTGGAATCTTGTCAATGATCATGCATTACTTTTGTCATTAAAGTATTATTTTTCTTAAGATTTTTTAAAACGTGGACCATTTTAAAAGTCTTTACTGAATTTGTTACAATATTGCTTCTGTTTTTTATGTTTTGGTTTTTTGGCCACGAGGCAAGTGGAATCTTAGCTCCCTGACCAGGGATTGAACCCACACCCCCTGCATTGGAAGGTGAAGTCTTAACCACTGGACGGCCAGGGAAGTCCCTAAAGTATTATTCTGAGAACAGAAACAAATCTGGGTTCTAGTTCTACATCTGCTGCTTACTAGCTACTGTTAGACCAGTGACTCTCAACCAGGGGCAGTTTTGTGCATCCCTCCCTCCCCCGCACCAGGGGATATTTGGCAATGTTTGGCCATGTTTTGGGTTGTCACATTGAGGGGGTGGTATATGCAGTGGATGGAAGCCAGGGATGCTGCCAAACATCCTGTAGTGCATGGGACAACCCCCTGTAACAAAGAACTATCTAGCCCAAACTGTCAATAGTGTTGAGTTGAGAAATTCTTTGTTAGACTTCAGGGCTGCAGCCATGTTCATATATGCAGGGGGTGCCCTTCACATTGTGAGGTGTTCTCTGCATAGCCATACAGTTTATAATTATGATATGATGAAAGTAAATAAATATGCAAACTTGTCCCCAGGAAGGCAGGCACCAGAGTTTTCTGCTTTACCTCTGGCACCTAACAGAGGCTGGCATGGGAAGCAGAGACTCAACAATTGTTGAATGAATGAATGAGCTAAACTAGGTATTACATGTTAGGCTCTAATATACTCAGGTTGTAGCAGATGCTAAAGATTTAAGAAGAATTTATGGAAGAAACTTAAAATTATAGCAGGTGTTGTCTGTTAATTTATCTTTATCTAAAGATTGGCAAAGGACTTCTATTCATATTTAGCTGCAGAACACCTTGGCTGACTTTTTTCAATACTTTTTGATAAGAAAATCATGATTCTTCATGGAAGAATGCCAATAGAGGACACTATTGTGTCTTAGATTCTTCTTCCTAGAATTGGTTTTTAAAATCCTTATCTATTTAGTTACCTACCGAATTTAGTGGAACAAACGTTAAAAAGAGTTTTAAACTACCTTAGACACTACCTGACATAGGGAGATAATGTACTTTTTCATTTTTTCCGCATAACAGTGAGGCAGCAAAGCAGAAGTTATCCTTTTTATTAATGTTTTATAGTGGAAAAACTCAAACATACACAAAAATCCTCAAGTATAACAAACTCAAGAGTTCTTGCCGTACACGTTTAACAGTTTTCAGCATTTTGCCAACAGATATCCTCATTTCTGTAAATTAGAAAATGGGGGTCTTCCCTGGTGGCTCAGTGGTTAAGACTTTGCGCTCCCAATACAAGGGACCCAGTTTCGATCCCTGGTCAGGGAACTAGATCCTACATGCATGCCAGAACTAAGAGTTTGCATGCCACATCTAAGGAGCCCACTGGCTGCAACTAAGGAGCCCACAAGCTGCAACTAAGACCCAGTGCAACCAAATAAATAAATAAATATTAAAGAAAAAGAAAAGAAAATGGGGACATATGGAATTTAACACCTATTTAGTGGTGCCAAGTGTTCAAATTATGATTTTCAGCTTTGCGGTTTTGTGCCGTTTCTTAATCACCATACTAAAATTAAGGATCAAGGTTACATTTCTTTGAAAATATATGTGGTTTCAGTAAGTGACTTAAAAGTGAAATTTCTGGGGCTTCCCTGGTGGCGCAGTGGTTGAGAGTCCGCCTGCCGATGCAGGGGACACGGGTTCGTGCCCCGGTTCGGGAAGATCCCACATGCCGCGGAGCGGCTGGGCCCGTGAACCACGGCTGCTGAGCCTGCGCGTCCGGAGCCTGTGCTCCGCAACGGGAGAGGCCACAACAGTGAGAGGCCCGCGTACCGCAAAAAAAAAAAAAAAAAAAAAAAAGTGAAATTTCTTCGATGTCATTCTTTTAATTCCTCAAACTTGAGACAATACCAGAGTAATGATACTTGGAGTTACAAATGTATTTGTAAAACCCAAATATAAATTTCTCAGAGTTAATGACAGTATATATATTTGCACCTTTTACGTATTCAATTTAGTTTTTCTCTTGTATTTTTAACTACTTCAGAAGAATTGCCCATTAATTATTTTTGTTGTTGTTTTTGTCCTATTTTCAGTGTGTTTCACAGCTTGGTTCTCTTTGTTTTTCTGAGATATGTGATTGTGTGCTATTAGTAGGTTGGTATTCCAATTATTATTATTAGCTGTAAAGGATATAGACTTGAGGAGAACTATTCACTGAACTGTCATTGCACTGTGTTGAGAGTGCCTGATGCCACAGACATGTTCTTCCTTCTTTTTTTTTTTGCAAGGTCCTGTTGTCTAGAGTAATCTGTAGGGAGATGATCTTTCTTGGGCTATTGTGGAAGTTTTAGATAGAAATCAGTAGCTCTGCAGGCAGTGATTGCTTTTGTGGTAAAATTTTTGTGTGTTTGCCTTTTGAGGTCTATCAGTTATCATTACTTTAGCAATCATTTATGGACTAATAAGAATGACCCTGTGGTGGCATTTATAGGAACAATTTTATTTAATCCTCACAATAACCTTATTAGGTAGGTATTGTTTTAGACCAGTTTTACCGATGAAAAAACTAATATGCCAAGAAGTTAGGTAACTTGCCTTTAGGTCAGACAGTAAGTATTAGAGGCTAGATAGAACCCAACCTGTGGACTTAAAATCCTGAGTTCTTAGCCAGTATGTTATATTAACTCTCTTCATATTCAAATCTGAGTAAGACAAGGTCTCTCTTACTTCAAGAAGCTGTCTAGTGACTCATAATCCTTAACAGCAAAATTGTGTATCTCTTGTGACAGTTGCTTTCACAACCAATGATGAAATTCTGAATTATTAGAGATAAATGGGAATCATCAGATGGTACTGACTCCTTTACCCATTCATATATTCATTCAACAAATGGAGCATGTACTATGTGCCAGTATGTTGTTAGGTGATGGGCTTATGATGGTGAATAAAACACAGTACCTGCTGCCATTAGTTTCCACCACAGTGAGGAAGACAGACTTTAATCAAATACATCCAAGATTGTATAATTACACCCCAGATAAGGAACATGGTTCTCTGCAGAAGAACCTAATGGAGACTTTGGGGGCAGGACAGAGTCCTGAAGAAGTTGAGATCTGAAGGATGAGTAGGAGTTAGCTAGGTGAAGGGGAGGGAGGACATCTCAGAAGGGAAGAAGAGCACTCCTTACAGGAGGGAATAGTGTGGTGTGTTTGAGAAGCTGAACTGGCCGTGTAGCTGGAGAGAGCAAAGGGGAGAGGCTACAGGGGACAGATCGGGCGGCGTTTGGCCTTAAGGATTTTGGTCTATCTTAATGGAATGCTACAGAAGGATTTTAAGCCAGGGCATAATATCAGATTTGTGTTTTGAAAAGATCACTTGTGTATCAGTGCAGAGAACCAATTGGTGGGGGCTAAGAAACTGCGTGGGCACCACTTAGGGTAGTAGGCTTGCGCTTGTCCTGATGAGAGATGAAGATAGCAAGTGCTAGGTTGGTGGCCATGAGGCTGTTAAGAAATGGATGGATTTGAGAAATATTTAGGAGGTAAAATCAATAGTTTCCTTGTGGATTGGCAATGCAGGTGGTATGAAAGATGACTCCTAGGTTTTTAAGTTGTGGAACTAGGCAGATGCTGGGACCACTCACTGTGATGGGGAATACCATCAGGGCACCATTTTGGGGAAGATCATGAATTTGGTTTTGCTCATGTTGATTTCATATAGATTAGAGAACTGTGACATATGGAGGTTAACAGGTAACTAGTGGTGCTGAGTATTCAAATTAAAGCTTTCAGCTTTGTGGTTCTATGTCCCTTCCTCTTCACCATACTAAAATTAATGAGCGAGATTACATTTTTTTGAAACTACGTGAGGTTTCACTAAATGACTTGAAATTTTTTGGGAAATGAGTATTCAGGTGTGGACTGAGAGGAGAGGTCTGTATAGGAGATACAGATTCCATGAAAGCAATCTCTCTTTTTTCTTAAGCTTATTTTAGTTGTTGTACCCTTCAAAATGACCTTTTGGGATTCTCTGTTGTAAATTAATGGAGAACTAGAGTAGAATTTCTAGAATCTACACTGTTGAGTGCAATTTTATAAGCCTCCTGAAAAATTACTAAAAGTAATTGTTGGGTACCCTAAAAAAATTCCCTGCCAGAGTAAGGATTATATGTGCTTAAGCCAGTAGTTTCTGAAAGACTATGCTTGATTGTTGTTTCTGAAAGTGTGTCCTGAAAACACAAAGCATCCCTGCGGTCTATCAGGTGGTCAGCACTGGAATAATATTTTTTGCATACATTTTACATACTTGAAATGTAAGATTAATTGTGTTTTTTTAAAGATGTGTGTGCCATTGTGTTCTTAATGTTTGCATTTTTAAAGAATGTATATGTAACGAATTGTCCTTGCTAACATGTTAACGTTGTGGAGTTTCGCCAGGCTTCATGTAATTTAAGGGTAGTTATTGACATTAGCTATTGCATTATATTCCATCTTTTAAAAATGGATCAGTGGCTCGAAAATAGTGATGATGAATAGTAATGTACAATTCAGAATTCTGCTATAATGTAGTGTGTGTACAGAGTATAAATCTATATGTGTTGGGACAAATGTATCTGCAGATATGGTGATTTCACATGTACTCCCCGCAAAGGAAAGCAAAACAATGATTAGCTGGCAATCAGATTTCACCCTATCAGTAATCCATTCCCCAGTACCCAGGGGTTATTTTATTGTGAAACTTTGTCAAATAATGGCAGCCCGGAAAGCATTTGTGACATTTTCAAAGGATAGCAGCCTCACTGGTGAACCAGTTATTTTCTTGAATAAATATAAAATAACTTTACAGTACAAAATTGATGAATTTTGTTGCTGAAGAGAAGAGACCAAGATCCCAGAGACGACATTCAGAGTAGAATGAGTTCCATGCGCCCAAAAGGGCTTTAAGGCCTGCTAGTGGTAAGCAGCTTGTGAATCCAGGCACAAGTTATTCTGCTAGAAGAGAAAGCAGAGTGACTATTACTAAAGTCCCTTTATTAAATGACAATGCTAGGGACTTCCCTGGTGGCACAGTGGTTGGAAATCCGCCTGCCAGTGCAGGGGACACGGGTTCAAGCCCTAGTCTGGGAAGATCCCACATGCTGCAAAGCAGCTAGGCCCGTGTGCCACAAGTACTGAGCCTGCGCTCTAGAGCCCGCAAGCCACAACCACTGAAGCCCGGGCACCTAGAGCCCGTGCTCTGCAACAAGAGAAGCCGCCGCAATGAGAAGTCCACGCACCGCGAGAAATAGTAACGCCCGCTCGCCACAACTAGAGAAAGCCCGCGCACGGCAACAAAGACCCAGTGCAGCCAAAAATAAATAAATTTATTATAAATAAATAAATTAATTAATAAATGACAGTGCTAGATGTCGCAGGGTATTAATAGCATGCCAAGTGGAAGAGCTATTACTGTCACTTGTGTGCTTTCTGGTATTTTGCTTTTTGGTTAGACAAAACCACTAAATGCAGAGCACGAATCACCCTCTGGTTTATGCCTGGTACGTATGAGGGAGGTGTGCCAGGTGGCATTTTATTTTTATCCCTGGGAACTCAGGTTACAGAAGAAGAGATTTTAAATTTCTTTTGGATCCTTTTGTGATCTCTGATGTAGACTGGAAGAGTGTGTTGAGAACAGCTCTGACAGCACCAACTCTGTGGGCAGCAGGGAAGGGTGTAGCTCTGCAAGTAAGCGGTGTTGCGTGGTGTGGCCGGGTCCTGCACTTTCATTCACAGAGAGCAGCTGGTGGGGACAGCATGCTTCCTCATCTCGGTTCAGTGTTGAAGGAGATATTAAACAGTTGTGAATAAGAGCAGATCACAGGCACCAGGCATGTCTTTCAGCCTGGTGCATGAAGAAATGGGCACTCTGTGTAAGCCTCTGCTTTTCTGCATTGCACTGTCCTTGTTCTCAAGGGGAAAAGTGCACACATGAGTTCTTAAACTTGTGGGATTTGAGAGAAACATTTTTTTCATGACATTAATAATGCCATTTTTTCTGATTTCAGATGTTCTCAAGTAGCATAGCTCCTTGGTACAGTCATATCTTGAATAGTTAGAAGTGATCTATCAAATATAGTCTCGAGGATGTCAATGTGACAAGATAATATTTTTGAAATATTAATGCCCTGTTTATGTTGTTCCTGGTTTTTCCTTTTGCCTCTTGGCTCTTCCCCCTACCTGCTCAAGCTAGCTAATTCTGTGCTCATACTTCAGAGAAGGAACGTGATGTGCCAGCAGACAGTGGGTCTAGGAGTTCATTTTTGCCTTTTTCAGTTTCAAAAACGTGGACCGTAGAGGGCAACTTAGCATAGGCTACGTAATGTTAGAGCACAGCTTTTCCTTGATAGGAGGAAATAATTCCCTGGGCTTGCGGAGGAGGAAAAGACAGAAGAGATGGACAAGAGAAAGAGTCAGTAGGACTGGGCTTGAAGGACACTTGGATAGAAGCCTGTATAAAGCCCATATGATGCAGCACTCAAGGTCTTTTTTCAGTTCTCTGTTTTTTGTTTTTTTAATATTTATTTATTTATTTGGCTGCACCTTGTTTTAGTTGCGGCCCACGGGATCTTTGTTGCCGTGTGCAAGACCTTCATTGCAGCATGCAGGATCTTTTAGTTGTGGCATGTGGGGTCTAGTTCCCTGACCAGGGGTCGAACCTGGACCCCCTGCATTGGGAGCGTAGAGTCTTAACTGCTGGACCACCAGGGAAGTCCCCAGGTCCCTGTTTAAGTGGAATTTCCGGATCTACCAATGCTTGCTACCATTCCTGAGAGCTAGGATTTTCTTAACTAGTAGAAATGAAAAATAAGAAATCAGTTAACCAAGGGGCCTGACCTACGGCTCAAGCACGGATCATAAAGCTAGATGATGAAAGATGATAGCACCATCCACCTTACTACTAAGGTCCAGTTCTTACGTAAAAATATTTTTTCACTTTTATTCCAACAACTAAGTAATTTCAAAACTTTACCTAATGTCAGCAGTCTTCCTGTGTGCTGAACACACACTGAGATGTGGGAAAGTTTAAGAAACTTGTAGCCTATCTGAGGAGTGTGGCTACTTGAGAATTATTCTTTTCATTGAGTTTGGTATTTTCCCCCTTTCCTTTTTTGTACTCTCCCTTTCCCATCTCTTCTCTCTCCCTCCTTCCTTAACCCACATCAATATCCCCCCATATAACCCTTGTTAATTACCCTTGTTGATTTAGTATGCAAAATGCCATAATTTTCCTCAGGCGTATATAATTATTTAGGTAGATAGATATAGATAGATTTTAATAATTGATTATTTTACAAAAGTAGGATTACATTATAGTCTCTTTTCTATCCCTTTTTTCCCTTTAACAATGCCTTATGAAAATCCTGAAGCCTTTTGCTGTGTTTTGTTCAGTTCAAGTTTTTATTTGATGCAAACTTATTACAAACTCCTTGTTTTGTTGTTGAAATTTCAGATGCCATCTCTGTGGGTGATAGTTTCAATTGTAGTTTTTTTTAATAATTAAAAACTTTAATGGTGGTTTAAAAAATACATAACATAAAATTTACCATCTTAACCATTTTTAAGTTCAGTAATATTAAGTATATTCACATTGTTGTGCAACAGATCGCCAGAACTTTTTCATCTTGCAGAGCTGAAGCTCTATGCCCATTGAACAACTTTCCATTTCTTTCTTCCCCCAGGCCTGGCGAACCACATTCTACTTTCTGTTTCTGTGAGTTTGACTACTTTAGATACCTAATGTAAATGGAATCATGCAGTATTTATCTTTTTGTGACTAGCCTATTTCACTCAGCATAATGTCCTCAAGGTTCACCCATGTTGTAGCCTGTGTCAGAATTTCCTTCCTTTTTAAGGCTGAATAATATTCCATTCTGTGTATATATCACATTTTGTTTATCCATTCATCTATAGATGGACATTTGTGTTGCTTATACCTCTTGTAAATAAAGCTGCTATGTACATGGGTGTGCTAATATATCTCTTTAATACCCTGATTTCAGTTCTTTGGGAAATATACTTAGAATTGGAATTTGTGGATCATATGTAATTCTATTTTTAATATTTTTGGGAACTGCCATATTGTTTTCCATAGCGGCTGTACCATTTTACATTCCTACCAATGCTGTACAAGGGTTCTAACTTCTCTACATCCTTGCCAGCACTTGCTGTTTTCTGTTTCTTTAATAGTAGCCATCTTACTGGGTTTGAGGTGATATCTTGTGATTTTTCTTTTAAAGACGGTGTAGCTATCTTTTTTTTGTGTGTGTTTTTTTTTGGCTGTGTTGGGTCTTCATTGCTGCACATGGGCTTTCTCTAGTTGGGGCAAGCAGGGGCCACTCTTCGTTGCAGTGCGCAGGCTTCTCATTGCGGTGGTTCTCTTTTTGCAGAGCATGGGCTTTAGGTGCGTGGGCTTCAGTAGTTGTAGCATGTGGGCTCAGTAGTTACGGCACACGGGCCCTAGAGCCTGCAGGCTTTAGTAGTTGTGGCACATAGGCTTAGTTGCTCCACGGCAGGTTGGATCTTCCCGGTACAGGGATCAAACCCGTGTCCCCTGCATTGGCAGGCAGATTCTTAACCACTGCGCCACCAGGGAAGTCCCCATCTTGAGATTTTTGATTTACGTTTCTCTAATGATTAGTGATGTTGAACATCTTTTCATATGCTTGTTAGTCATTTTAATGTCATCTTTGCAGAAATGTGTATTCAAGTCCTTGGCTGATTTTTTAATAGGGTTACTTGGGGGTTTTGTTCTTGTTGAGTTGTAGGAGTTCTTTACATATTCTGGATATTATCTCCTTATCAGATATATGATTTGCAAATATTTTGTACCTTTCCAAATGTTGATTGCAAAGAGACTGTTTCGTATTATTATTTTTTAACATCTTTATTGGCGTATAATTGCTTTACAATGGTGTGTTAGTTTCTGCTTTATAACAAAGTGAATCAGATATACATATACATATATCCCCATATCTCCTCCCTCTTGCATCTCCCTCCCACCTTCCTCCCTATCCCACCCCTCTAGGTGGTCACAATGTCCTCAAGACCATTCTCTACGTCTGCATCTTTATTCCTGTCCTGCCCCTAGGTTCTTCAGAAACATTTTCTTTATTTTTTAGATTCCATATATATGTGTTAGCATACAGTATTTGTTTCTCTTTCTGACTTACTTCACTCTGTATGACAGACTCTAGGTCCACCCACCTCACTACAAATAACCCAATTTCGTTTCTTTTTATGGCTGAGTAATATTTCATTGTATATATGTGCCACATCTTCTTTATCCTTTCATCTGTTGATGGACAGTTAGGTTGCTTCCATGTCCTGGTTATTGTAAATAGAGCTGCAGTGAACACTGTGGTATATGACTCTTTTTGAATTATGGTTTTCTCAGGGTATGTGCCCAGTAGCGGGATTGCTGGGTCGTATGGTAGTTCTATTTTTAGT
>NC_041224.1:68980100-68982662 GCF_002837175.3 Physeter macrocephalus | reverse complement strand
CTGTGTATATATCACATTTTGTTTATCCATTCATCTATAGATGGACATTTGTGTTGCTTATACCTCTTGTAAATAAAGCTGCTATGTACATGGGTGTGCTAATATATCTCTTTAATACCCTGATTTCAGTTCTTTGGGAAATATACTTAGAATTGGAATTTGTGGATCATATGTAATTCTATTTTTAATATTTTTGGGAACTGCCATATTGTTTTCCATAGCGGCTGTACCATTTTACATTCCTACCAATGCTGTACAAGGGTTCTAACTTCTCTACATCCTTGCCAGCACTTGCTGTTTTCTGTTTCTTTAATAGTAGCCATCTTACTGGGTTTGAGGTGATATCTTGTGATTTTTCTTTTAAAGACGGTGTAGCTATCTTTTTTGTGTGTGTGTTTTTTTTTGGCTGTGTTGGGTCTTCATTGCTGCACATGGGCTTTCTCTAGTTGGGGCAAGCAGGGGCCACTCTTCGTTGCAGTGCGCAGGCTTCTCATTGCGGTGGTTCTCTTTTTGCAGAGCATGGGCTTTAGGTGCGTGGGCTTCAGTAGTTGTAGCATGTGGGCTCAGTAGTTACGGCACACGGGCCCTAGAGCCTGCAGGCTTTAGTAGTTGTGGCACATAGGCTTAGTTGCTCCACGGCAGGTTGGATCTTCCCGGTACAGGGATCAAACCCGTGTCCCCTGCATTGGCAGGCAGATTCTTAACCACTGCGCCACCAGGGAAGTCCCCATCTTGAGATTTTTGATTTACGTTTCTCTAATGATTAGTGATGTTGAACATCTTTTCATATGCTTGTTAGTCATTTTAATGTCATCTTTGCAGAAATGTGTATTCAAGTCCTTGGCTGATTTTTTAATAGGGTTACTTGGGGGTTTTGTTCTTGTTGAGTTGTAGGAGTTCTTTACATATTCTGGATATTATCTCCTTATCAGATATATGATTTGCAAATATTTTGTACCTTTCCAAATGTTGATTGCAAAGAGACTGTTTCGTATTATTATTTTTTAACATCTTTATTGGCGTATAATTGCTTTACAATGGTGTGTTAGTTTCTGCTTTATAACAAAGTGAATCAGATATACATATACATATATCCCCATATCTCCTCCCTCTTGCATCTCCCTCCCACCTTCCTCCCTATCCCACCCCTCTAGGTGGTCACAAAGCACCGAGCTGATCTCCCTGTGCTATGTGGCTGCTTCCCACTGGCTATCTATTTTACATTTAGTAGTGTATATATGTGCATGACACTCTCACTTCGTCCCAGCTTCCCCTTCCCCTTCCCCATGTCCTCAAGTCCATTCTCTACGTCTGCATCTTTATTCCTGTCCTGCCCCTAGGTTCTTCAGAAACATTTTCTTTATTTTTTAGATTCCATATATATGTGTTAGCATACAGTATTTGTTTCTCTTTCTGACTTACTTCACTCTGTATGACAGACTCTAGGTCCACCCACCTCACTACAAATAACCCAATTTCGTTTCTTTTTATGGCTGAGTAATATTTCATTGTATATATGTGCCACATCTTCTTTATCCTTTCATCTGTTGATGGACAGTTAGGTTGCTTCCATGTCCTGGTTATTGTAAATAGAGCTGCAGTGAACACTGTGGTATATGACTCTTTTTGAATTATGGTTTTCTCAGGGTATGTGCCCAGTAGCGGGATTGCTGGGTCGTATGGTAGTTCTATTTTTAGTTTTTTAAGGAACCTCCATACTGTTATCCATAGTGGCTGTATCAATTTACTTCCCAGCAACAGTGCAAGAGGGTTCCCTTTTCTCCACACCCTCTCCAGCATTTATTGTTTCTAGATTTTTTGATGATGGCCATTCTGACTGGTGTGAGGTGATATCTCATTGTAGTTTTGATTTGCATTTCTCTAATGATTAGTGATGTTGAGCATCCTTTCATGTGTTTGGTGGCAATCTGTATATCTTCTTTGGAGAAATGTCATATTAGGTCTTCTGTCCATTTTTGGATTGAGTTGTTTGTTTTATTGATATTGAGCTGCATGAGCTGCTTGTAAATTTTGGAGATAAATCCTTTGTCAGTTGCTTCATTTACAAATATTTTCTCCCATTCTGAGGGTTGTCCTTCTGTCTTGTTTATGGTTTCCTTTGCTGTGCAAAAGCTTTTAAGTTTCATTAGGTCGTATTTGTTTATTTTCGTTTTCATTTCTGTTTCTCTATGAGGTAGGTCAAAAAGGATCTTGCGATCAGGGCTTCCCTGGTGGCGCGGTGGTTGGGAGTCCGCCTGCCGATGCAGGGGACATGGGTTCATGCCCCGGTCTGGGAGGATCCCACATGCCACGGAGTGGCTGGGTCCGTGGGCCATGGCCGCTGAGCCCGCGCATCCGGGGCCTGTGCTCCGCAATAGGAGAGGCCACAGCAGTGAGAGGCCTGTGTACTGCGAAGAAAAAAAAGGATCTTACTGTGATTTATGTCATAGAGTGTTCTGCCTATTTTTTCCTCTAAGAGTTTTATACTGTCTCTCCTTACATTTAGGTCTTTAATCCATTTTAAGTTTATTTTTGTGTATGGTGTTAGCGAGTGTTCTAATT
>NC_041224.1:68976825-68978735 GCF_002837175.3 Physeter macrocephalus | reverse complement strand
CTTCTCTGATTGCTGTGGCTAAAACTTCCAAAACTATATTGAATAACAGTGGTGAGAGTGGGCAACCTTGTCTTCTTCCTGATCTTAGTGGAAATGGTTTCAGTTTTTCACCATCGAGGACGATGTTGGCTGTGGGTTTGTCATATATGGCCTTTGTTATGTTGAGGTAAGTTCCCTCTATGCCTACTTTCTGGAAGGTTTTTATCATAAACGGGTGTTGAATTTTGCCGAAAGATGTTTCTGCATCTATTGAGATGATATCGTTTTTCTCCTTCAGTTTGTTAATATGGCGTATCATATTGATTGATTTGCATATATTGAAGAATCCTTGCATTCCTTGGATAAACCCCACCGGACAGTTATGCTCTTCTAAAAATTTGTCCATTTCTTCCTGGGTATCCATTTTATTGGCATATTGTTGCTTGTAGTAATCTCTCATGACCCGTTGTATTTCTGCAGTGTCAGTTGTTACTTCTCGTTTTTCATTTCTAAATCTATTGATTTGAGTCTTCTCCCCTTTTCTCTTGATGAGTCTGGCTAATGGTTTATCAATTTTGTTTATCTTCACAAAGAACCAGCTTTTAGTTTTATTGATCTTTGCTATTTTTTCCTTCATTTGTTTTTCATTTATTTCTGATCTGATGTTTTTTATTTCTTTCTTTCTGCTAACTTTGAGGGTTTTTTGTTCTTCTTTCTCTAATTGCTTTCGTAGTACTAGTTTGGGAGTGTTTCTCCCTCTGCTCTATTTTGGAAGAGTTTGAGAAGGAGAGGTGTTAGCTATTCTCTAAATGTTTGATAGAATTCGCCTATGAAGTCATCTGGTCCTGGGCTTTTGTTTGTTGGAAGATTTTTAATCACAGTCTCAATTTCAGTGCTTGTGATTGGTCTGTTTATGTTTTCTGTTTCTTCCTGGTTCAGTCTCGGACAGTTATGCTCTTCTAAAAATTTGTCCATTTCTTCCTGGGTATCCATTTTATTGGCATATTGTTGCTTGTAGTAATCTCTCATGACCCGTTGTATTTCTGCAGTGTCAGTTGTTACTTCTCGTTTTTCATTTCTAAATCTATTGATTTGAGTCTTCTCCCCTTTTCTCTTGATGAGTCTGGCTAATGGTTTATCAATTTTGTTTATCTTCACAAAGAACCAGCTTTTAGTTTTATTGATCTTTGCTATTTTTTCCTTCATTTGTTTTTCATTTATTTCTGATCTGATGTTTTTTATTTCTTTCTTTCTGCTAACTTTGAGGGTTTTTTGTTCTTCTTTCTCTAATTGCTTTAGTGTAGGTTAGGTTGTTTATTTGAGATTTTTCTTGTTTCTTGAGGTAGGATTGTATTGCTATAAACTTCCCTCTTAGAACTGCTTTTGCTGCATTCCCTAGGTTTTGGGTCATTGTGTTTTAATTGTCATTTATTTCTAGTATTTATTGATTTCCTCTTTGATTTCCCCAGTGTTCTCTTGGTTATTTAGTAGTGTATTGTTTAGCCTCCATGTGTTTGTATTTTTACAGATTTTTTCCTGTAATTGATATCTAGTCTCATAGCTTGTGGTCAGAAAAGATACTTGATACAATTTCAATTCTCTTAAATTTACCCAGGCTTGATTTGTGACCCAAGATATGATCTATCCTGGAGAATGTTCCATGAGCACTTAAGAAGCAAGTGTATTCTGTTGTTCTTGGGCAGAATGTCCTATACATATCAATTAAGTTCATCTTGTTTAATGTATCATTTAAAGCTTGTGTTTCCTTATTTATTTTCATTTCGGATGATCTGTCCATTGGTGAAAGTGGGGTATTTTGGGGCGTTTGTTATTGTAAGTCTTCTCCTTCTCTTGTGTTTCCTGCCTAGAGAAGTTCCTTTGGCATTTGTTGTAAAGCTGGTTTGGTGGTGCAGAATTCTCTTAGCTTTTGC
>NC_041224.1:68973655-68976357 GCF_002837175.3 Physeter macrocephalus | reverse complement strand
AATTTCATTTATTGTGTTGTTCATCATTGTTTGTTTGCTCTTTAGTTCTTCTAGGTCCTAGTTAAACGTTTCTTGTATTTTCTCCATTCTATTTCCAAGATTTTGGATTATCTTTACTATCATTACTCTGAATTCTTTTTCAGGTAGACTGCCTATTTCCTCTTTATTTGTTTGGTCTGGTGGCTTTTACCTTGCTCCTTCATCTGCTGTGTGTTTCTCTGTTTTCTCATTTTGCTTAACTTACTGTGTTTGGAGTCTCCTTTCTGCAGGCTGCAGGTTCATACTTCCCATTGTTTTTGGTGTCTGCCCGCAGTGGCTAAGGTTGTTTCAGTGGGTTGTGTAGGCTTCGTGGTGGAGGGGACTGGTGCCTGTGTTCTGGTGGATGAGGCTGGATCTTGTCTTTCTTGTGAGCAGGACCACGTCCTTTGGTGTGTTTTGGGGTGTCTGTGACCTTATTATGACTTTAGGCAGCCTCTCTGCTAATGGGTGGGCTTGTGTTCCTGTCTTGCTAGTTGTTTGGCTTGGGGTGTCCAGCTCTGTAGCTTGCTGGTCGTTGAGTGGAGCTGTGTCTTAGCTTTGAGATGGAGATCTCTGCGAGAGCTTTTGCTGTTTGATATTGCGTGGAGCCAGGAGGTCTCTGTTGGACCAATGTCCTGAACTCAGCTCTCCCACCTCAGAGGCACAGGCCTGACACTGGTCAGAGCACCAAGATTCTGTCAGCCAGATGGCTCAGAAGAAAAGAGAAAAAAGAAAGAAAGAAAGAAAAAATAAAATAAAGTTATTAAATAAAATTTTTAAAAAAATATTTTAAAAAATTTAAAAGTAAAAAAAAATAGAGAGCAGCCAAACCAAGAAACAAATCCACCAACGATAACAAGTGCTAAAAAATATACTAAAAAAAGACAAAAAATACCCAAAAAACAGACAGAACCCTAGGACAAATGGTAAAAGCAAAGCTATACAGACAAAATCACACAGAGAAGCATACACATACACACTCACAAAAAGAGAAAAAGGAAAAAAATATATATATATATAAAAGAAAGAGAGCAACCAAATCAATAAACAAATCTACCAATGATAATAAACTAAATACTAAACTATGATAAACATAAAACCAGAAACTAATTAGATGCAAAAAGCAAACCCCAAGTCTACAGTTGCTCCCAGAGTCCACTGCCTCAATTTTGGGATGATTCTTTGTCTATTCAGGTATTCCACAGATGCAGGGTACATAAAGTTGATTGTGGAGATTTAATCCACTGCTCCTGAGAGCTGCTGGGAGAAATTTCCCTTTCTCTTCTTTGTTCTCACAGCTCCTGGGGTTCAGCTTTGGATTTCGCCCTGCCTCTGCGTTTAGGTCACCTGGGTCATCTATTCTTCAATCAGACAGGATGGGGTTAAAGTAGCAGCTTATTAGGGGGCTCTGGCTCCCTCAGGCCAGGGGAAGAGAGGCATACAGAATGCGGGGCCAGCCTGCGGCAGCAGAGGCCAGCATGACATTGCAACAGCTTGAGGCGTGCTGTGTGTTCTCCCAGGGAAGTTGTCCCTGGATCACGGGACCCTATCCTTGGCGGGCTGTACAGCCTCCCGGGATGGGAGGTGTGGATAGTGCTCTGTGCTTGCACATAGGCTTCTTGGTGGCTGCAGCAGCAGACTTAGCGCTTCATGCCCGTCTCTGGTGTATGCACTGATAGACGCGGCTCGCGCCCGTCTCTGGAGCTCTTTTAGGCGGTGCTCTGAATCCCTTCTCCTCGCGCACCCCAAAACAATGGTCTCTTGCCTCTTAGGCAGTTCCAGACTTTTTCCCAGACTCCCTCCAGGCTAGCTGTGGCGCACTAACCCCTTCAGGCTGTGTTCACGCAGCCAAGCCTAGTCCTCTCCCTGGGATCTGACCTCCGAAGCCGGAGCCTCAACTCCCAGCTCCCACCCCCCACGGAGGGTGAGCAGACAAGCCTTGGGCTGGTGAGTGCTGGTTGGCACCGATCCTCTGTGCCGGAATCTCTCCGCTTTGCCCTCTGCACCCCTGTTGCTGTGCACTCCTCCGTGGCTCCGAAGCGTCCCCCACCCCGCCCACCCGCCATCTCCACCAGTGAAGGGGCTTCCTAGTGTGTGGAAACTTTTCCTCCTTCACAGCTCCCTCCCAGATATGCAGGTCCTGTCCCTATTTTTTTGCCTCTGTTTTTTCTTTTTTCTTCTACCCTCCCCAGGTACGTGGGGAGTTTCTTGCTTTTTGGGAAGTCTGAGGTCTTCTGCCAGCGTTCAGTAGGTGTTTTGTAGGAGTTGTTCCACATGTAGATGTATTTCTGATGTATTTGTGGAGAGGAACGTGATCTCCGCGTCTTACTCCTCTGCCATCTTGAAGGTCTCCTCGTATTATTTTTGCTAACACCCTTTTGAAAGTAAAAAGCAACTATATGAATCCTGTGAATTAATTTATAAGTAGAGATGTTGAACAGTTTTGGAAATATATGCATCTTATAAATCAGAGCCTATTTAGCAAGTAGGTTAATTTTTTTAACATCTTTATTGGAGTATGATTGCCTTACATTGTTGTGTTTGTTTCTGTTGTATAACAAAGTGAATCAGCTATACGTATACATATATCCCCATATCCCCTCCCTCTTTCCTCTCCCTCCCACCCTCCCTATCCCACCCCTCTAGGTGGTCACAAAGCACCGAGCTGATCTCCCTGTGCCATG
>NC_041224.1:68965773-68973540 GCF_002837175.3 Physeter macrocephalus | reverse complement strand
TTTTTTTTTTTTAGATTCCATATATATGTGTTAGCATATGATATTTGCTTTTCTCTTTCTGACTTCCTTCACTCCGTATGACAGACTCTAGGTCCATCCCCCTCACTACAAATGACTCAATTTCATTTCTTTTTATGGCTGAGTAATATTGCATTGTATATATGTGCCATGTCTTTATCCATTCATCTGTCGATGGACGCTTAGCTTGCTTCCATGTCCTGACTATTGTAAATAGTGCTGCAATGAACATTGTGTTACATGCCAAGCAGGTTAATATTGTATTAGATAAATTGTTGTTTTATGGCAGGTATTAACACATTCACAATGTTTCAGTTCAACTGTGAATTGTTTTTTTTATTATTTTTATTTTTATTTTTTGGACCTCAGTTTCGATGAGGAGACGGTAGAGTCTTCTCCCTCATTTTGTTCAGATTTTCCAAGGAATGCATACAAGGGAGTCATCATCGATCCGAGCATGTGCTGGGACGCTGCAGAACCCGACAGGGCAGGCCGCGTGGCTCTGCGGAGGAGCCAGTGACCCCAGAGTACTCCAGCAGCCTGGGGAATCCACAGCCCCCAGGCCAGTCAGCAAGAGGAACAGTCAATCCATGCTTGCAGCCACTGGGCCCATCTGTGGAAACCCTAATATCCAGTGGCACAGCTTGGGGTGCTTGAAGGCCTACCGTCCTGAGGTATCCACAGCCACGCTCGGCACCCTGGGCCTACCTCAGTTCTTCCAGGTCTCCCTACCACCTCCAGTCCTCAGACCACGCGAAGGTCTTCTTGTCTTCACTGACGGCCAGCCTTGCCCAGCAAGTGCACCTGAGAAGTAGACATAAATCATGCAGGCTTCAGAATTGGACCCGGGTCCTCAGAGAACACGATTCATGCAAACATTTACCTGGGCGTGAGCCCTGCACCTGCTTCCCAAGTACCTCTATCACTTAGGAGAACTGAATGCATGTCTGACAGCACAACTGCAGGAAGGTAGGCACGTAGGTGGGCCCGTGTGTGAGAGGGTGTATGTGTGTGCGCGTGCGTGTGTCTGTGATTGCGCGCGAGGATGTGCTTGCGGGTTTCTGTGTGTGCCTCTGTATCCGCGTCTTGGTCTCTGTGTGTCCCTTGCTCCTCTGCAGAGCCTCGAACAGTAAAAGCCACACCTTATACACAGAGCCCCAGCCTCGGACCCTCCCACTGAATGGAGAAAGACCCCAGTCGCCTTCAGGAGGCCACATGCGAACTTTGACCCCAATGGGCTGTTGAAATAGGCCATGGGCTCCCACTCTCCAGCAGCCCTGCCTTCTGACCAAAGCACATAGACTTGAGGAACCAGCCTCCCGGCCGTGGGTGTCACATCTATGTGGACCTGGAGACCCTGCCAGCTACTAGCACATCTGATGTGCAATTGGGGCCACTCCCAGCGCTTCCAGGAACAAGGGAGCCTCCCATGGGCAGGCTGACACCGCCCTGCAGCCGGCTGGCTACAGGCAAGATGCAGCCTGTCTTCCTCTCAAGGGGCCAAAGGAATTCAGCCCAGGTGCCACTTCAGGCCAACTAGGCCAGATCACCTTCCGGGGACCCGCAGGGATGCCGACCACGGGAAGCAGTGGTCTTCAGCAACCATGACCCAGGGTCAAACCCCACGGTGGAAACTAGGCCACCTTCCCGGCCACGTTCCAGCCAGCTCCCCAGCCGGCAGGATTTGCGGCCCTGACCCCCAAGGAAACGCTCAAACGCTCAAGTGCTCAACAGCCTTGTCCCACGTGCCCTCCTCCTGCCTGCAGGGCGACTCGACCCGACTGAAAGCCACAGATGTCATGCAAACACGCGGACACCGAGCACCAGGGAAGGTAGCAAGCATGTCTGCTTTGATGACGGCGACCCCACCCCACGCAACCTGGCACCTCTCCTCTGACACAGCGACACTACTGAGGACCTCACAGAGATCCAAGGCACTGTCCACGAGGACCACAGACAGACTTCAAATGGAAGACCACTGCCACGCGAGGGGACCTGGAACCCTGAAAGGGAGCAAGTGGCTGTCCATGGCAGCCGTGAATTGTTGTTTTTACATGACACAGTATTGTTTTTCAAACCTAGCTCAGTTTCTATCCGTAGCTTCCCTGAACTGTACAAAGACTTCATTCAGTGACCTGTGGAGAACAAAAATATTTATTTTTGTCCCAGTGAATTGAGACTGCTTGTACACTTTTGGAGAAATATGTGAATTTATAAAGATTTTGTATATACTTGTTTAGAAAGTTGATTACATCCTTTGATGCAGTTAGTTTTTAAGTTAGGTATAGTCTCATTTGTCTATTTTTGTTTGTATTGCTTGTGCTTTTGGTGTCATTACCAAGAAATCATTGCCAAATCCAGTATCATGAAGCTTTTCCCCTATGTTTTCTTCTTGGAGTTTTATGGTTTGGGGTCTTAAATTTAGGTCTTTAATCCATTTTTAGCTGATTTTTGTATATGGTGTTAGGTAAGCATCCACCTTAATTCTTTTGCATGTGGCTAACCAGTTTTCCCAACACTATTTGTTGAAGAAACTGTCCTTTCCCACATTGAGTGGTCCTGGCACCTTTGTCCTGTAAGCCTTTTAATGACTTCATAATATTTCATGTAATGGATATGTTATACTCTCATTGTTTGTTTTGTTTCCAGATTTTTGCTACAGTGTTTACTGTGGTAAACATTCTTGTGCATATGTCCTTATGTACTGGTGCTTTTATCGCTATGGGAGTTAGGTGTGGGGTTGCTGAATTAAGGGAATATATACTTTTATTTTTTGATAAATTTTGCAAGATTAAAATATTACAAGATTACTTTTCCAAAAGGCAGTAACACTCTACATTTCTATCACCAGTGTTTGAGAGAAGCAGGATTCTTCTTTTATCCTAGGACCATTGGTATCAGGAAGGCCTCTCCCAGGGGAGGGATCACATGTATGACTAAGAAAAATAAAGATGTTTCTCTATATTGTTATATATGTTAGTGCTTAACATTTCAATGCATAAAGAGTCCCCTATTCTCATTTTCCATAACCTCAAGAAGCCTACTGAGTAAGTGGAAAGAGGATTGATCTGGGTTGCAATTAGAGTTCTGTGATTAACTGGCACTTAACCTATAAAGGTGGAATCACTTGTTACGGAAAAACCATGGACTTGGGTGACAAACCTGGCTTCAAAGCCTTGTGACAAGTCAGCTTCCCAGCCTTTTGCTGTATGATCCTGGGCAAATGACAACCTTTCAGAACTTTAGTCTCTTCACTTATAAAGGATGTTCGTACATTTGCTGTTGACACTTTAAAAATGTACTGTTGAGGTTTACAAAGAAAAAAAATGTGCAGTTGATATTACTCAAATGCTGGCTTAGTCCATTTGGGCTGCTATAGCAAAATGCCACACACTGAGTAGCTTATACACAACAGGAATTTATTTCTCACACTTCTGGGGGCTGGAAGTCTGAGATCAGTGTGGTTGGATGAGGGCCCTCTTCCAGGTCTCAGACTTCTTGTTGTGTCCTCTTATGGCAGAATGTGCTAGGGAGCTCTCTGGAGCCTTTTTATAAGGCCCTAGCCCTGTTCATGAGGATTCCACCCTCATGACTGAAGCACCTCCCAAAGGCCCTACCTACCAATACCATAACCTTTGGAGGTTAGGATTTCAACATGAATTTTGGGAAGAAACAAACATTCAGATCATTCAAGTACAATAATCTATTATTAAAATAGTTATCACAATAGACTATTAAAGGCAAAACCATGGAGACAGTAAAAAATTCAGTGATTGCCGGGGGTTGAAGGGGGAGAGATGAATAGGCAGAGCACAGAGGATTTTTAGGGCAGTGAAAATACTGTAGGATGCCATAATGATGGGTTCATGCCATCATACATTTGTCCAAACCCATAGGATATATAACATCAAGAGGCAATTGTAATGTAAACTATAGATTTTGGTGATAATGATGTATCACTGTAGGTTCATCAGTTGCAAGAAATGTTCTGCTCTGGTGGGGATGTTGATAATGGGGGAGGCTATGCATGTGGAGGGGGCAGGGCATATAAAAATCTCTGTACCTTCCCCTCAGATTTGCTATGAACCTCAAACTGCTCTAAAAGGTATTATTTTTTTAAATTGTTTATGATCACCATAGTAAGTCTGGTTAACATCTGCCACCATACACAGTTACAAATTTTTTTCTTGTGATGAGAACTTTCAAAATTCACTCTCTTAGCAGCTTTCAAATATGTAACATGGTTTTATTAACTACAGTCACCATGCTGTACATTACGTCCCCATGACTTATTTTATAACGGGAATTTTTTACCTTTTGAGCCCCTTCACCCATTTCTCCCACCCCACACTCCCTGTTCCTCTGTATCTGAACTGGGTTTTTCTTTTGTTTTTCCTATTTTTGTTTTTAAAGTTTCCACATATAAGTGAGATCATATAGTATTTGTCTTTCTCTGTTTGACTTATTTCACTTAGCATAATGCCCTCAAGGTCCATCCATGTTGTCGCAAATGGCAGGATTTCCTTCTTTTTGATGGTTGAATAACATTCCATTGTGTGTGTATGTGTGTGTGTGTATATATATATCACATTTTCTTTATTCATCCATTGGTGGACACTGAGGTTGTTTCCATATATCTTGGCTATTGTAAGTAATGCTGCAATGAACATGGGTTACATATATCTTTTTGAGTTAGTGTTTTTGTTTTCCTTGGGTAAAGCCCGTGAAGTAGAATTGCTGGATCACATGATAGTTATATTTTTAATATTTGAGGAACATCCATACTGTTTTCCGTAATGGCTGTACTGATTTACATTCCCACCAATAGTGCACAAGGGTTCCCTTTTCTCTACATCCTCACCAGTGCTTCTCAGTACCTTTTCATGTACTTATTGGCCAGCTGTATGTCTTCTTTGTAAAAGTGTTTATTCAGATCCTCTGCCCATTTATTAATTAGATAGTTTGGGGGTTTTTTTTGCCATTGAATTGTATGTGTTCTTTATATATTTTGGATATTAACCCCTTATCAGATATATGATTTGCAAATAATTTCTCCCATTCTGTAGGTTGCCTTTTCATTTTGTTGGTAGTTTTCTTTGCTATGTAGAAGCTTTTTAGTTTGATGTAGTTCCACTTGTTTATTTTTGCTTTTCTTGGCTTTGCTTTTGGTGTCAAATCCAAAGAATCATCACCAAGACCAATGTCAAGGAGCTTACTGCCTATGTTTTCCTCTAGTTTTATGGTTTCAGGTCTTATGTTCACGTCTTTAATCCATTTTGTGTTAATTTTTGTGTATGGTATAAGATAGTGGTCCAGTTTCTTTCTTTTGCATACGTCTGTCCAGTTTCCCCAGGACCATTTATTGAAGAGGCTGTCCTTTCCCCAGTGTGTATATCTATCTATATACATTTTAAAAATAGAAGTATAGTTGACTTACCATATTATATTAGTTTCAGATGTAAAATGTACTGATTCAATATTTTTATAGATTACACACCATATAAAGGTATTGACTGTGTTCCCTGTGCAGCATATTACATCCCTGTGACTTATTCATTTTATAACCCTTTGTATATTCTTGGCTCCTTTATCATAAATCAGTTGACCATATATGTGTAGGTTTATTTGTGGAATCTCTATTCTGTTCCACTGATCTATGTGTCTGTTTGTATGACAATACCATACTGTTTTGATTGCTATAGCTTTGTAATGTAGTTTGAAATCAGGGAACGTGATCCCATCAGCTTTGTTCTTTCTCAAGATTGTTTTGGCTATTTGGAGTCTTTGGCGTTTCCATACAAATTTTTGGATTATGTATTCTATTTCTGTGAAAAGTGCCATTGGAATTTTGATAGAGATTGTATTGAATCTGTACATTGCTTTGGGCAATGTGGACATTTTAACAATACTAATTCTTCTAATCCATGAGCATAGTATATCTCTTCCTTTATTTGTGTCTTCTTCAATTTCTTTCATCAATGTCTTACAGCTTTCATTCTACAGGTTTGTCACCTCCTTGGTTAAATTTATTCCTAGGTATCTTTTTCTTTTTGATGCAGCTGTAAATGAGATTGTTTTCTTAACGTCTCTTTCTGATAGTTTGTTATTAGTGTATACAAAAGCAACAGATTTTTGTATATTCATTTTGTATCCTGCAACTTTCAACTGAATTCCTTTATTCTAAAAGTTATTTGATGGAGTCTTTAGGGTTTTCTCTCTGTATAATATCATGTCATCTGCAAATAGTGACAGTTTTACTTCTTCCTCTCCTATTTGGATGCCTTTTATCTATTTTTCTTGCTTAATTGCTCTTGCTGGGATTTCCAATACTATGTTGAATAAAAGTGGTGAGAATGGGCATCCTTGTCTTGTTCCTGATCTTAGAAGAAAAGCTTTCAGCTTTTCACCACTGAGTATGATGTTACCTATGGACTTGTTGTATATGGCCTTTCTTATGTTGAGGTATGTACCCTCTATATCCGCTTTGTTGAGAGTTTTTAATCATAAATGGATGCCGAATTTTGTCAAATGCTTTTCTGCATCTATTGAGATGACCATATGATTTTCTTGAATTTAATTTGATATTTTTATTCAGCAGGTTCTTATTAGTTATCTATTTTATACATATTAGCGTATATATGTCAATCCCAATCTCCCAATTCATCCCACCAGCACCCCCAACACCCCGCTTTCCCCTCTTGATGTCCATACGTTTGTTCTCTACATCTGTGTCAAGCATATGATTTTTATCCTTCATTTTGTTAATGTGTATCACACTGATTGACTTCTGGATATTGAATCATCCTTGCATCCCTTGAACAAATCCCGCTTGACCATAGTGTATGATTGTTTAAATGTATTGTTAAATTTGGTTTGCTAATATCTTGTTGAGGATTTTTGCATCTATGTTCATCAGGGATATTAGTCTGTTATTTTCTTTTCTTGTGGCATCCTTGTCTGATTTTGGTATCAGGGTAGTGTTTGCCTTGTAAAATGAGTTTGGAAGTGTTCCTTCCTATATTTTGGAAGCATTTGAGAAAGACTGGTATTCATTCTTCTTTAAATGTTTGGTAGAATTCACCAGTGAAGTGCTTGCTTGGTCCTGGACTTTTGTTTGCTGGGAGGAACAAAGTCTTAATTTTTAAAAAATAGACTATTCCTGGGAAAGTTATAAAACATCAAGAAGAGATAAGGAAAATAAATGCAGTGGCATTGCACATTTTTATGTTTATTAAGAAAACTTATGGGATAATTGTTCAGATAGCTTTTCTGAAGGTTATACCTATACTGTTCGTTATATTTTCTCAATTCTGATTTACTACTATATTTGTACATCTATTTCTCAGTCATTAGTTAGTCGTAAAGAGGTTCTCTTTTTTTTATTATTATTTTTTAACATCTTTATTGGGGTATAATTCCTTTACAATGGTGTGTTAGTTTCTGCTTTACAACAAAGTGAATCAGTTATACATATACATATGTTCCCATATCTCTTCCCTCTTGTGTCTCCCTCCCTCCCACTCTCCCTATCCCACCCCTCTAGGTGGTCACAAACCACCTAGCTGATCTCCCTGTGCCATGCGGCTGCTTCGCACTAGCTATCCACCCTACGTTTGGTAGTGTATATATGTCCATGCCACTCTCTCACTTCGTCACAGTTTACCCTTCCCCTTCCCCTTCCCCATATCCACAAGTCCAGGCTCTAGTAGGTCTGTGTTTTATTCCCGTCCTACTCCTAGTCTCTTCATG
>NC_041224.1:68960770-68961506 GCF_002837175.3 Physeter macrocephalus | reverse complement strand
AGAAAGGAAGAAAGAAAGGGAGAAGACATAATAAAGTAGGATAAAATATAGTTATTAAAATAAAAAATAATTATTAAGAAGAAAAATGTCTATTAAAAAAAACGGGTTGGTCTAACCCTAGGACAAATGGTGAAAGCAAAGCTATACAGACAAAATCTCACACAGCAGCACACACATACACACTCACAAAAAGATAAAAGTGGAAAATAATAGTATATCTTGCTCCCAAAGACCACCTCCTTAACTTGGGATATTTTGCTGTCTTTTCAGGTTTTCCACAGATGCAGGGCACTTCAAGTTGATTGTGGAGCTTTAATCCGCTGCTTCTGAGGCTGCTGGGAGAGACCTCCCCCTCTCCTCTTTGTTCGCACAGCTCCTGGGGTTCAGCTTTGGACTTGGCCCCGCCTCTGCGTGTAGGTCGTCCGAGGGCGTCTGCCCTTCCCTCAGACAGGACGGGGTTAAAGGAGCAGCTGATATGGGGGCTCTAGCACAGTCCGGGGGGAGGGGCACGGATGCGGGGCGAGCCTGCGGCAGCAGAGGCCAGCATGACGCTGCACCGGCCCGAGGCGTGCCACGCGTTCTCCCGGGGAAGCTGTCCCTGGATCCCGGGACCCCGGCAGTGGCGGGCTGCATGAGCTCCCGGGAGGGGCGGTGTGGAGAGTGACCTGTGCTTGCACACAGGCCTCTTGGTGGCGGCAGCAGCAACCCTAGCGTCCCACGCCCGTCTCTGCTGTCC
>NC_041224.1:68958622-68960760 GCF_002837175.3 Physeter macrocephalus | reverse complement strand
GAAAAGGTCTCTTGCCTCTTCGGCAGCTCCAGACTTCTCCCGGACTCCCTCCCGGCTAGCTGTGGCGCTGTATCCCCCTTCAGGCTGTGTTCACGCCACCAACCCCAGTCCTCTACTGGCTTCCAACCGAAGCCCCAGCCCCAGCTCCCAGCCCCCGCCCACCCCAGCGGGTGAGCAGACAAGCCTCTCGGGGCTGGTGAGTGCTGGTCGGCACCGATCCTCTGTGCGGGAATCTCTCCACTTTGCCCTCCGCACCCCTGTTGCTGCACTCTCCTCTGTGGCTCCCAAGCTTCCCCCCTCTGCCACCCGCAGTCTCCGCCCGTGAAGGGGCTTCCTAGTGTGTGGAAACCTTTCCTCCTTCACAGCTCCCTCCCACTGGTGCAGGTCCCGTCCCTATTCCTTTGTCTCTGTTTATTCTTTTTTCTTTTGCCCTACCCAGGTACGTGGGGAGTTTCTTGCATTTTGGAAGGTCTGAGGTCTTCTGCCAGCGTTCAGTAGGTGTTCTATAGGAGCGGTTTCACGTGTAGATGTATTTCTGATGTATCTGTGGGGAGGAAGGTGATCTCCGCCTCTTAGTCTTCCGCCATCTTCTTTCCTCTCCCAAGAGATTCTCTTTTAGTAACAGCTTTATTGAGATACAGTTCACATACCATATAATTCATCTATTTAAAGTGTATAATTCATTGGATTTTACTATATTCACATGCAGCCATCACCACAGTTGATTTTAGAACATTTTTCATATCCCCCCCAAAGCACCCCCTCTCTAGGCAGTCAAAAATCTGCTTTCTGTTTCTATAGATTTGCCTATTCTGGATACTTCATGTAAATGCAATCATGTAATATGTGGTGTTTTGTGACAGGCTTCTTTTATTAGCATAATGTTTTCAAGGTTCATCTAGGTTCTAGCATGCATCAGTAATTCACTAATTTTTATGTCCAAATAATATTCCATTAGATATACTATGTTTTATCCGTTTATCATTTGCTGGGCATTTGCGTTGTTTCTACTTTTTGGCTATTATGAATAATGCTGCTATGAACATTCATATACAAGTTTTTCATTTCTCGTGAGTATATACCTAGGAGTGGAATTGCTAGGTCTGTGGTCACCCTTTAACTTCTTAGGAACTGCCAGACTGTTTTCCAAAGCAACAGTACCATTTTACATCCCCACTAGCAGTGTATGAGGGTCCCAATTTCTCCATATTTTTACCAGCACTCATTATTATCTGTGTTATTTATTATAGCCATCTTAGTGGGTATGATGTGGTATCTCATGGTTTTGATTTGCATCTTCCTGATGGCTAAAGGTTTTGAACATCTTTTCATGTACTTGTTGGCCTTTCTTCTATTAGATAACTTACTTACTTTTAAATTGGGTTGATTAGGTTGTTGGGGCTTTTATTATGCAAGTCCCTTGTCAGATGTATGATTTGCAAAAACTTTCTCCTAGTTCCCTCTTTTTTTTTTGAATTTTATTTAATTTATTTTTTTATACAACAGGTTCTTATTAGTTATCCATTTTATACATATTAGTGTATATATGTCAATCCCAATATCCCAATTAATCACACACCCGCCCCCCCACCACTTTCCCTGCATGGTGTCCATACGTTTGTTCGCTGCATCTGTGTCTCAATTTCTGCCCTGCAATCCGGTTCATCTGTACCATTTTTCTAGGTTCCACATACATGTGTTAATATACAATATTTGTTTTTCTCTTTCTGACTTACTTCAGTCTGCATGACAGTCTCTAGATCCATCCACGGCTCTACAAATGACTCAATTTCGTTCCTTTTTATGGCTGAGCAATATTCCATTGTATATATGTACCACATCTTTTTTAACCGTTCGTCTGTCGATGGGCATTTAGGTTGCTTCCATGTCCTGGCTATTGTAAGTGGTGCTGCAATGAACATTGGGGTGCATGTGTCTTTTTGAATTATGCTTTTCTCTGGGTATATGCCCAGTAGTGGGATTGCTGGATCATATGGTAATTCTGTTTTTAGTTTTTTAAGGAACCTCCATACTGTTCTCCATAGTGGCTGTACCAATTTACATTCCCACCAACAGTGCAAGAGGGTTCCCTTTTCTCCACACCCTCTCCAGCATTTGTTTGTAGATTTTCTGATGAT
>NC_041224.1:68956434-68958218 GCF_002837175.3 Physeter macrocephalus | reverse complement strand
TATATCCTTACCTCCTTTGTCATGGACTAGTTGATCATAGGTGAGTGGGTTTACCTCTGGGCTGTCTATCTTGCGCCATTGATCTATGTTTCTGTTTTTGTGCCAGTACCATATTGTCTTGATTACTGTAGCTTTGTAGTATAGTCTGAAGTCAGGGAGTCTGATTCCTCCAGCTCTGTTTTTTTCCCTCAAGACCACTTTGGCTATTCGGTGTCTTTTGTGTCTCCATACCAATTTTAAGGTTTTTTGTTCTAGTTCTGTAAAAAATGCCATTGGTAATTTGATAGGGATTGCATTGAATCTGTAGATTGCTTTGGGTAGTATAGTCATTTTCACATTATTGATTCTTCGAATCCAAGAACATGGTATATCTGTCCATCTGTTTGTATCATCTTTAATTTTTTTCATTGGTGTCTTATAGTTTTCTGCATACAGGTCTTTTGTCTCCCTAGGTAGGTTTTTTTCTAGGTATTTTATTCTTTTTGTTGCAGTGGTAAATGGGAGTGTTTCCTTAATTTCTCTTTCAGATTTTTCATCATTGGTGTATAGGAATGCAAGAGGATTTCTATGCATTAATTTTGTATCCTGCAACTTTACCAAATTCATTGTTTAGCTCTAGTAGTTTTCTGGTGGCATTTTTAGGATTCTCTGTGTATAGCATCATGTCATCTGCAAACAGTGACAGTTTTACTTCTTCTTTTCCAATTTGTATTCCTTTTATTTCTTTTTCTTCTCAGATTGCCATGGCTAGGACTTCCAAAACTATGTTGAATAATAGTGGTGAGAGTGGACATCCTTGTCTCGTTCCTGATCTTAGAGCAAATGCTTTCAGTTTTTCACCATTGAGAATGATGTTTGCTGTGGGTTTGTCATATATGACCTTTATTATGTTGAGGTAGGTTCCCTCTATGCCCACTTTCTGGAGAGTTTTTATGATAAATGGGTGTTGAATTTTGTCAAAAGCTTTTTCTGCATCTATTGAGATGATCATATGATTTTTATTTTTCAGTTTGTTAATATGGTGTATCACATTGGTTGATTTGCATATATTGAAGAATCCTTGTATTCCTGGGATAATTCCCACTTGATCATGGTATATGAACCTTTTAATGTGTTGTTGAATTCTGTTTGCTAGTATTTTGTTGAGGATTTTTGCATCTGTATTCATCAGTGAAATTGGTCTGTAATTATCTTTTTTTGTAGTATCTTTGTCTGGTTTTGGTATCAGGGTGATGGTGGCCTCATAGAGGCATAGAGTTGCTTGTAGTAGTCTCTTAGGATGCTTTGTATTTCTGTGGTGTCTGTTGTAACTTCTGCTTTTTCATTTCTAATTTTATTGATTTGAGTTCTCTCCCTCCTTTTCTTGATGAGTCTGGCTAATGGTTTATCAGTTGTGTTTATCTTCTTAAAGAACCAACTTTTACTTTTATTGATCTTTGCTACTGTTTTCTTTGTTTCTATTTCATTTATTTCTGCGCTGATCTTGGTTTTTTTTTTTTTTTTTTTTTTTTTTTTTTGCGATACGTGGGCCTCTCACTGTTGTGGCCTCTACTGTTGTGGCCACAGGTTCCAGACGCTCAGGCTCAGTGGGCATGGCTCACGGGCTTAACCGCTCCACGGCATGTGGGATCTTCCCAGACCGGGGCATGAATCCGTGTGCCCTGCATCAGCAGGCAGACTCTCAACCTCTGCGCCACCATGGAAGCCCTCTGCTCTGATCTTTATGGTTTCTTTCCTTCTACTAACTTTCAGTTTTGTTTGTTCTTCTTTCTCTAGTTCCTTTA
>NC_041224.1:68938193-68956280 GCF_002837175.3 Physeter macrocephalus | reverse complement strand
CCTCTTTGATTTCTTCAGTGATCTCTTGGTTATTTAGTAACGTATTGTTTAGCCTCCATGTGTTTCTGTTTTTTATGTTTTTTTCCTTGTAATTGATTTCTAATCTCATAGCATTGTGGTCAGAAAAGTTGCTTGATATGATTTCAATTTTCTCAAATTCACCAAGGCTTGATTTGTGACCCAAGATGTGATCTATCCTGGAGAATGTTCTGTGTGCACTTGAGAAGAATGTGTAATCTGCTGTTTTTCGATGCAATGTCCCATAAATATCAATTATATGTATCTTGTCTGTTGTGTCATTTAAAGTTTGTGTTTCCTTATTCGTTTTCTGTATGGATAATCTGTGCATTGGTGTAAGTGAGGTGTTAAAGTCCCCCACTATGATTGTGTTACTGTCGATTCCCTCTTTTATTGCTGTTAGCACTTGCCTTATGTATTGAGGTGCTCCTATGTTGGGTGCATATATATTTATAATTGTTATACCTTCTTCTTGGAGTGATCCCTTGATTATTATTTAGTGTCCTTCCTTGTCTCTTGTAACATTCTTTATTTTAAAGTCTATTTTATTTGACATGAGTATAGTTACTTCAGCTTTCTTTTTATTTCCATTGGCATGGAATATCTTTTTCCATCCCTTCCTTTTAGTCTGTATGTGTCCCTAGGTCTGAAGTGGGTCTCTTGTAGACAACATATATATGGGTGTTGTTTTTGTATCCATTCAGCAAGCCTGTGTCATTTCGTTGGAGCATTTAATCCATTCACGTTTAAGGTAATTATCGATATATATGTTCCTATTACCATTTCCTTAATTGTTCTGGGTTTCTTTTTGTAGTTCCTTTTCTTCTCTTTTGTTTCCCACTTAGAGAAGTTCCCTTAGCGTTTGTTGTAGGGTTTTGGTGCAGCTGAATTCTCTTAGCTTTTGCTTGTCTGTAAAGCTTTTGATTTCTGCATCGAATCTGAATGAGATCCTTTCTTGGTAGAGTAATCTTGGTTGTAGGTTCTTCCCTTTCATCACTTTAAGTATACCATGCCACTCCCTTTTGGCTTGTAGAGTTTCTGCTGAGAAATCACCTGTTAACCGTATGGGAGTTCCCTTGCATATTATTTGTCATTTTTCCCTTGCTGCTTTCAGTAGTTTTTCTTTGTCCTTAATTTTTGCCAATTTGATTAGTATGTGTCTTGGCGTGTTTCTCCTTGGGTTTATCCTGTATGGGACTCTCTGCACTTCCTGTACTTGGGTGGATATTTCCTTCCCCTTGTTAGGGAAATTGTCGACTATAATCTCTTCATATATTTTCTCGAGTCCTTTCTCTCTTCTCCTTCTGGAACCCCTATAATGCGAATGTTGTTGCATTTAATGTTGTCCCAGAGGTCTCTTAGGCTGTCCTCCTTTCTTTTCATTCTTTTTTCTTTGTTCTGTTCCTCAGCAGTGAATTCCACCGTTCTGTCTTCCAGGTCAATTATCCGTTCTTCTGCCTCAGTTATTCTGCTATTGATTCCTTCTAGTGTATTTTTCATTTAGTTATTGTATTGTTCGTCTCTGTTTGTTTGTTCTTTAATCCTTCTAGGTCTTTGTTAAACATTTCTTTCATCTTCTCGATCGGTGCCTCCATTGTTTTTCCGAGGCTCTGGATCATCTTCACTATCATTATTCTGAATTCTTTTTCTGGAAGGTTGCCTATCTCCACTTCATTTAGTTGTTTTTCTGGGGTTTTGTCTTGTTCCTTCATCTGGTACATAGCCATCTGCATTTTCATCTTGTCTATTTTTCTGTGAATATGGTTTTTGTTCCACAGGCTGCAGGATTGTAGCTGTTTTTGCTTTTGCTGTCTGCCCTGTGGTGGATGAGGCTATCTAAGAGGCTTGTGCAAGTTTTCTGATGGGAGGGACTGGTAGTGGGTAGAGCTGGCTGTTGCTTTGGTGGGCAGAGCTCAGTAAAACTTTAATCTGCTTGACTGTTGATGGGTGGGGCTGGGTTCCATCCCTGTTGGTTGTTTGGCCTGAGGCGACCCAACACTGGAGCCTACCCAGGCTCTTTGATGGGGTAATTGCAGACCCTGGGAGGGCTCACGCCAAGGAGTATTTCCCAGAACTTATGGTGCCAGTGTCCTTGTTCTCACGGTGAGCCACAGACACCCCCCTCCTCTGCGGGAGACCCTCCAACACTAGCAGGTAGGTCTGGTTCAGTCTCCTATGGGGTCACTGCTCCTTCCCCTGGGTCCCGATGTGCATACTACTTTGTGTGTGGTGCTCTCGCAGTAGGGAGTGAGAGCACGTCCTTCTACTCTGCCATCTTGAACCAGTCTCCCCTCATTCCCTCTTTAAGTAGTGAGGGAAGAAAAACTACTCTTAAGTAACTACTGTGATCAATACTAAGTATTATACTGTAGCAATGCCAAACTAAAGAAATGATTCCTACGTTCCAGGATATTGGTTTCTTTGATGACCCAAGACTTATGTGACATAATTGAAAAATAATGCAGAACAGTATGATATAAATGAGAACAGTATAGTATAAATGCCCCTCGAATCCAAGGAACCTAGGTTGAAAGTGATTGATTTAAAGTATTAATTTTGAGTAGGATGAGCACACGTTAACTATTCACAACAACTTTTTTTATATATATATAAATTTATTTATTTTTGGCTTCATTGGGTCTTCACTGCTGTGCGCGGGCTTTCTCTAGTTGTGGCGAGCGGGGGCTACTCTTCGTTATGGTGCGTGGGCTTCTTATTGTGGTGGCTTCTCTTGTTGCAGAGCACGGGCTCTAGGCGTGTGTGCTTCAGTAGTTGTGGCACACGAGCTCAGTAGTTGTGGGCTCTAGAGTGGACTCTAGAGTGCAGACTCAGTAGTTGTGGCACACAGGCTTAGTTGCTCCATGGCATGTGGGATCTTCTTGGACCAGGGCCCCAACCTGTGTCCCCTGAATTGTCAGGCGGATTCTTAACCACTGCACCACCAGGGAAGTCCTCACAACAACTTTTAAAAAATAATTTTTTTAGTTTGATTCAGTTTCTATAGAATTTAGCTTATATACAGTATCACATTTTTGGAGCCAGTCCTTACTACTGGGCTGTAAATGTGGATGCTGTCTTTGATTACCAGTGTATTTCCAGCATTTGGCATGGTGCCTGATACAAGGCACATTCTGTTAAATGTTTGTTGAATGAATGAACAAATACTGGTGTAGGCTTGAGGTCTCGGCATGTGATATTAAGCTCTTTTAAGAAGTTGTCACAAGGTGGAAAATGTTAGGGTGGAAAGAGCAGAAGGTAGAGGGGAGGCCTTCAGAGCTCTGCCACTGATGAGCTCTGTAGCACTGGCCTTTCTGGTCATATATCCTCATTTGTGAAGTGAGGGAATGTATTGGATCATCTCCCTCTTAATATTTTGAGGTTTATGAGCAGTATAAACTTAAAATATTTAGAACCAGCTAAAGAAACATGACCTCTAAGTAGAATTTGAGTGCACCATTAAGGTTTTGTGCTAAAATACCACTGACCTTTGCACCTGGCATTTCTGTAAAGTTGTGCTAAGAAAATGGTATTTCTAGTATTGGATGTACTAAGAAGGTATTCACAAGGCAGTATCTTAAGCATTCTCATTAAGTAGAATGTTAGGATAAATTTATCATTTTATTTATTTATACCCTATCTACTTTCTTTCAAACAAAATTTGAGGTGGCAATTCAAGTTAGTATTTTTTTCCCTAAGGCAAAGTTTCCTTAGATTCTGTTAGAAAACATTTTGTTATCTCTGTCTTTTAAACAACCTTAAACTTTTGCTGTTTCCATTTTAAAATAGGATCAGAATAGGAGAAATGGTTCAATAATGCTATTTTAACTTGAACGTCTGAAATTAACAGCTTTTGAACATTAAAAAGAATGCCTCTCTAGTGTATAATATTCTAATTGAATTGAAATATCTCCAGTGCTGCACATTTCAGCATAAGGAGGCTTTTACAGAGGCATGGCACAAACTCTATGATATTTATATATTAAATCAAATATCTTAAATTGCCCAGGGAAGCAAGACATAAACTCTGAGGAATAAGCTGCTCTGTTAATGAAGAAATAAGCAGTGAAAGAAAATCAGGGAATGGGTTTCCTCTAGCTAGAGTAACCAGATAGTTTTTAATAGCTCCAAATAGAAAACATGGTCTATCGCAACAAAAAGAAGATTTTGTGAAAGTGCTAATTTTCTGTAAAATCATTTCTTTTAGGTTAGAGAAAGGCCAACACTAGCTACTCTAAATGCCTATGTATATACTTTATGATAAATAAGCCAGTTACATTTTGTTTTAAATAAATGTTTTTTCTTCGTAAAATCATGAGTCTTGAGTAAATGTCATCCTTGAATTTCACACATTCCACATTTCCTTAATAGAGACTCCAGTGTCCATAAAACACTGAAAACTCATTTCTTTAAAGAGGCTTACTTAAGCTTATTAGAAGTATAAACATAACTGTTTATAGTTAGATCCATAAATCTAATCAGTTTTTGGCTTATGGCATCTAAAACTTTTAAAATTTTATCTTTTTTTTTTTTAAGTCTTAGTCCCTAAAGTAATTGTATACAAATGTATAGCAAACAAATGTATGACAAATCTGAATAATTTGTTCAATATTTATATATTTGTATATTAAAAACATGTAAATTAAAGCATGTTTATTTTACATTTATAGTTGATCAATAAACTTTAATATATCTGTTTTCTAGGTTTGGAATTTTATGACAAGCAACCCCCCTAGCCCTGGTAATTTAAAAGCTTTT
The DNA here is from genome assembly GCF_002837175.3 of Physeter macrocephalus. Classification (NCBI taxonomy): domain Eukaryota; kingdom Metazoa; phylum Chordata; class Mammalia; order Artiodactyla; family Physeteridae; genus Physeter; species Physeter macrocephalus. The sequence goes on along the minus strand of NC_041224.1, from coordinate 68,951,507 downwards.
GTTACTTAGATTTTAAATTACTCTGTTAAGTATGGAGTGCTTCTTTCGGAATTCAGCATATTTCCATGTGAATAATCTGATTTAACTAAGAAATATATCTGAACCAGAGTGTCCCTTATTGATCACAAACATTTAAAAATCTCCTTCATTTTAAAATCGCCTTTGACAATAGCCTAAATAATACTTTGGTTCATTAGTAATGCAAAACTTTTTTAAAGTAGAGGTATTTGGTGGGAGAGAAGCCAATCCACTAACTTTTAAAAATTTGTTACACAGGATTAGCTGAACCATCCTTTGTTGCCAAACATGAAGATAGTTTGTTTAAGGATTTATTTCAAGACTACGAGAGATGGGTTCGTCCAGTGGAACACCTGAATGACAAAATAAAAGTAAAGTTTGGCCTTGCAATATCTCAATTAGTGGATGTGGTAGGTGTGCATATCATTCCATATTCAATTTCACACAGGTCTATGGAGAGCGTATTGTGTGCCCAGGCACGGTGCTCTGCTGCAAAGATTACAAAGGTGAATGAACATAGAGTCCTTTTCCTCCAGGAACTCACCAGGGAAAAACAATTATTACACCACAGACATAGGAATACTGTATGTTTATATAATCTTGTGTAGTTTAGAAATCATTTTATCTCATTTGGTAATTAAAATAGGTCTATTTTTAAATAAATTCAAAGATATTAAACCCTTTATATGGAAGTTTCTCCTTAAATGTGTTAAAAAACATGACCAAAAAGTTAAAACTTTTAAAAGAAAAAACCCAAGAGTTAGAGTTGTAGATTTTTAGGACTGAAAAGGGATCTCAACAGATCATTGCCTCAGTATCACACTTAAAACATTTCTTAGGTTTTTCCATGTGACATTTACCAGGTAGTAAATTCCCCATTGTAACTCGTTCTTTTTGTCAAGAGATTATTTCTATTTTAAACTAAAAGGTTCACGCTAATTTTTAAACTAGTTTCTTCTTTTTCTGATCATGTCAATCAATAATTGTTTCCCTGTTGTGTTCCCAGAATAGTCAAATACGTGTGTGTATGTATGTATGGATATAGATAACATTTATAGGTGTGCCTTTATTTTCTGATTAGAGAAGCAATGCATGATTTTTGGAAAGAGTTTAGAAAGTTCAAAAAAATACAAATAAGAAAATAAAACTTGACTGTAATTCTACCACCCAGAAATGACCATTGGTAACATTTTGTTGTGTTTCTTGCCAGTTTTTTCTTTGTGAATATGTTACAAAATTGAAATATTATTTTAGATATAATTTTGATTACTGCTTTTTCCCCTATTGTTACATGATGAACATTTTCTTATGTTATTACATAATCTTCAAATGTAATTTTTAATGGCTATATTTCATTTATAGTTTATTTAAACATTCTCCTATTGTTGGCAGAAGCTTGCTCCCAATTTTTCCTATTATAAAGGACAATGATGAATATTTGTACATAAATGTTTGAATTTCTCCTTTCCTTAAAAAAGGTGATGAATCAAAGGATATACATTTTTGAAGTCTGTTGACTGATATATGTAACCTAATTGCTTCCAGAAAGATCAGTGAATATGGACTCTGTGCTTGATCCTTTGCTAGGCAATACAGGAAGATTTTAAATATAAATTAAACATAGGGAAGTAGGAAGTAAGTTAGTAGGGCTTGCTTTCAACTTTTCTTTCTAGCGGGGACTGTGAGCCTGTAAATGGAGTAAGTGTAGAATGCTGCAGTACTAAATCGTGATGTCACAGAGATCTGGGATTTCAGATCTTGATGATTGAGATTATCAAAGAAGCCTGGGTAGAAGTGGCACTTGAGCTGGGCTTGTGCTAATTGTAGGATCTGGCAGGCAGAGAGGAAAGAACGTTAATAACAAGGAACAGTATAATCACAGGTACATGAGCGATACTGAGCCTTTTTGTTTGGCTGTTTAGATCGATGGTCTGACTGGATGGTGGAGGAGGTGAGGAGTGATGCCTGTGTGCCACTGTGCCTTTGCTCCTGCCATTGCTTCTGTTTGGAGAACTTTCCTTCTCAGCACAAGCCATTTATCCTTCAAGGCCAAATTCATCTTTCAGACTCTGAAATCCAAACTTTCTAAGACAGTCTCTCTTCTGTTCCAATTACACTGACTGGCACTCATGTGCTGGCAGGGCCGCCTCAAAGCAGAGTGAGGTTTAGTCCTTGTGTCTGTCCCAGAGGCTAGCATGGTGTCTGGCATGTAGTAAATGCTGAGTGAATGAGAGAGCTGATGGGTAACAGGCATGGTAAAAGCAGTGCTTTAAGAGGATCAATAAGATAGTTAAATATGTGGCTTCAAAGAGTGAAAGATTAGAAGCTTGAGAGGCAAGTTAGACCAAATATAAGAAGGAACAGGACTTGACCACTGAATATGAAGGGAGGCGTCTTATTTTGAAGCCTAGGTGGTTAGAAGGGTAACCAATTTGAAAGAGAAAATTGGTTGTTATGGGGGCAGGGCAGAGAGGACGATGGGTTTGCTTTTGGTATGAGGTCATTGTGGTACATTCAAAAGAAAATGTTCACTGAGGCCCTTGGAAGGTCAAGACTGGCTCCGAGGTGAGAGATGAGGCTGAGGATGTCAGTTTGGAATTGCTGGCCTGGGGGTGATTGTTGAAAACTTTGAATTGATGCAGTTTTAAAGCAGAGAGAGCAGGAGCCTGATCCTTGAAGAACATTCATAGAAAGCGGTAGAAGCAAGGGTTAGCCAAGCAGAGACGTTGAGGAAGGGTTGCTTCTTGAGAGAAGAGCCCAGAAAATATACAGTCAGTGACAATGAGCGGGGAGGAGGACTGGAGTCAAGGAAGATGAGGGTCAGAGGCCCTGGACATTGATAGAAGCTTCACTGAATTGCTTCTCAGTGGGTTTATGTTCCTTTTAATCACTAAGGTCTTTGTCCCGCAACCTTGTGATCATGTTTAGTGGCTCTTCCTTGAAGTTTCCTCAGATTCCTGTCTTATTTCCTACGTGTTCTCGCTCTGTCTTTTAAAAATATCAGTGTTGGCTTGTTTTGATTTTATTTTTATGGTCAGGTTTAAAAAAACCCTATTACCCCTAAAACTTTTCTGCTATGCTTATGAGTAGTTAACATTTCTTTATCTGTGGTTTCCTCCTGAGTGTCATCATACATTTGTCTTCACTCAGTTTGGGTTTTTTAAAAAAAATTAATCAATTTATTTATTTATTTATTTTTGGCTGCGTTGGGTCTTTGTTACTGCACGCAGGCTTTTTCTAGTTGTGGCGAGAGGCGGCTACTCTTCATTGTGGTGCGCGGGCTTCTCATTGTGGTGGCTTCTCTTGTTGCGGAGCGCAGGCTTCAGTAGTTGTGGCTCACGGGCTCTAGAGCGCAGGCTCAGTAGTTGTGGCGCACAGGCTTAGTCACTGTGCTGAACACGTGATAGATGCTCAAGAGATACTTGAGGTTAAAAGAGGGTGTATCCCTTAAGGCAATGACTAACCCACATCTTTGGGGCCAGTTGTGAACTTATGGGTTTTTCTTTTATCCATGTTACTATTAAAGATACTAAGTATGGACTAGGTCCTAGCTCACAGAACAAAATCTATGTGTGTTCACATTTTTCTGGTGAAAAGGTCTATAATTTTCATTAGATTCTCAAAGATGACCTACTGCCATGCAGCATCACAGGTAATATGTTTACCAGAACTTTCCTAATTTTTAATGCCTCTGGTTAGAACTTTTGTCTGAAAGGCATATTCTAATACAGGGCTCAGCAGTTATTCTGGATGGTGTGTGACTTTGGGGTGGACAGTAGAGCTGGTGGCGTAGCGTTTAAATTTAGGAGTTTTGAGTTCTAGAGTCGGTTTTACCACTAATTGGTGGTGTGATTTTAAGCAAGTTGCCTCATTGGGCCAGTTTTCATATTTGCAAAATGAAGGGATTACAGTAGATAAAATCTCTAGGTCCTTTCCAGCTCTAGTGTTTTAATCAAGGAAAATTGCTCATTGGAAGACACAGTGTAAGAGGGATGGCCATGCTGTATTTCCTAGGACCCATTCTTTCCATGTAGGGACCTAACAGCTGTCTTTGTCCCTAGGGACGTGCTTCCTTCTGGCCTCCTCCGTTCTCCTAGGTCATTCACCTGTTGTTCGGATGGGATAGGGAATGGAAACACTCCAGACACCTAAGCTATTTATATCCCATCCTCTCTACCCAACTGTAGGGATTGCCTCGTGCTTCTGTGTGTCTGTGTGCTCTGAGCATTGTATCCTACACAAGGTCTGTTTGTGGTTGATGATCATGATGATCTTTTACTGGTTCAGTTGGCTCCATGATATTTTAGTAAAACTTAATGAAAGAGTTATCACTTTAATTAGGCCTTGAAAATTCAGTGAAGGACCGGCGTAAGTGAAGGTAAGACAGCAGGAAGGTGTAAGTAGCAGGGACCCCTGGTCCTCTAGAAAAGTAGGATGTAAAAGCTGTATGAAGTTGCCATTCAAGGCTCTGACCTCCATATTTTTTTCTACGTAACAGCTCCATGGAGAGATTCAAATGTGTGCCTCAGCAGAAGCAAATGACAAGTTATAGTCCCTCAAGAATGCACACATTGTATCTCACTGATTGTAAGATGCACATTTTTCCACATTTTAGCACTTCTGAAGTCAAGATGTCTTATAATTAATGACAACTTACAATTCATTATCAGCCTTTTTCTTTCTTAGTGCTAAGTACATAAAATAATGTTGTGATTCTTAGATTGCATCTTAGATTTGAGGAAATGTAGTAACTGAGACTATTAATATTAAATCTAAAAATGCCAATGGTGTCCTTTCGGGCAGCTTATCTGAAATACAGAGTATGTTGGAAGGAATATGTGAAATTAGGCTGGTAAAAAGATCCTGCTTTTCTAGAGAACCGGATTGATGAACAGAACGTAGGTACTATATAGAAAGGAGTGTTTATATAAAACTGAGAAAATTCTTATTTAAAGGATTATTGTTTCCGTAATTGAAATAATCAGCCTTATTTAAATTTTTATTTCATAGGATGAGAAAAATCAGTTAATGACAACCAATGTCTGGTTGAAGCAGGTATGTATAAAATTCAAAGGGCCACCCAACTGTTGACTGGTGCCACTGTTATTACAGGGTTTGTAGCATGAGTATCTGGTCTTGGTGGATTGGCAGGAGGTAGAAGGATGAGGTAGATGGAGTCTTGTATTCATTCAGTTAATATTATTTGAGTGCCCGCTATATGCCAGGCACTGTTCTGGGCCCTGGGGAGGCAGCGGTGAACAAAACAGACAAAAGTCTAGGCCCTCAAGGAACTTCATTCCAATGGGGGGAATAAATAGGAAGTTGTATAGTACCTTTCAAGCTGATAAGCTTGGAGAAAAATACACTGGGAAAGCGGATAGGGAGTGTTGGGGACTGTACTTTTAAATAGGATGGGCAGGGGAAGTACCACTGAGAAGGTAATAGTTGAACAAAGACTTGAAGGAGGGGGAGAAGCAAGCTATGTGAGTATCTGGGGGAGGACTGTTCCAGGCAGAGGAACACAAACGTGCAAAGGTCCTGAGGCTGGAGGGTGCCTGGCGTGTTCAGGGAGCAGCAAAGAAGCTAGCTGGCTGGAGGTGAGTGGCCGTGGGACGGGTGTAGGAGATGAGGTCAGTGAAGCAACAGGCGGCTGATGGGTATTCCTAGCATAGGTTATGAGTAGTGGCTTCTAGGCCACTGTAGGATTTTGGCTTTTACTCTTAAGTGAGATGGGAACAGGCAAGAATGTAATGATTAATTTTTATGTTCATAGTCTCTCTTATATAAAGGACTTCTTTTCTTTCTGGGCCAGATGTCCCCAACTGCTGTTGAGTGCTTCCCTTTGTTTGTTCTTTATTATTGCTGATTTTTAATACCTACTGCCAGTTTCCTAACCCCCAGTTCCTGAAAGACACGTGTGCTTTCCTTGGGGTGCAAGTCTTGACGTGATCACAGAATTGTTACTGTGTGGAGGTGGGCCAAGGTGTTTAACTATGTGGAATGTGTAATAAATCCAACTGCTCTTTGCATGGACCAGTCCAGCCAGTCATTGACAAGACAGCTAGAAAAGAGAATGTTTCCCTTGAACTTGGACTTTAGGTGCCCATGGCTGCAGCTCCTGGGCATGGTCAGCTGGTGGGAGAAGAGGTGTTGAGCAGATCCATGAACGTACGCAGCTCTGGTCCTCGCCTGTGTCTCCTGAGGACCATGGCTAGAGCCACCACATGAGGGGACAGGGCTATATCCTCCAGTGCCCCTAAGAAGGACGTGGAGGTGAGTTTTCTTTATTGGGAGTAGAGGTGACTTCGCGTCTAAAATGTCTGGGTTTGGCAAAGAGAGTATAGCTTTCAGTGTTTTTGACTGTTAATTTTATTGAAATTGAGTCAGGTTTCTTTGTTTTAAAGGAATGGATAGATGTAAAATTGCGATGGAACCCTGATGACTACAGTGGAATAAAAGTTATACGAGTCCCTTCAGACTCTCTCTGGACTCCAGACATTGTTTTGTTTGATAAGTAAGTTATATCCAGAATACCATTTTCTGTTTTCAAAAGAAAACAACTGTATTACTATTAGGCACTAGTAGTTTTTTCTTCCTTTTGAAAATTGTTTAGCTATAAAGTCAGAGGACTTAATCTTGTGTTCTCTCATTTCATGAACCTACAAATAGGTTCTGTGGATCCTCTCCCTTTTTTGGTATATTGTTTTCTGATCATAAGTGTTCTTGGATTTCAAAAATTTGTAAAACATTTGGGAAGTCCAAAAAGGTATAAGGAAGTTGGGGGGAATATAATCAATCCCGTTATACCATCACTTGTTGGCAACCACTGTTATAAACTTACGACTTACTCTGTGCCTGGCATTATGCTCGGTGCCTTATCTTTATTCATTCAGTTCTCAAGATAACCTTATGAACTAGGTACGATCACGTCTATTTGACAGATGAGAAAATGGAGGCCAAAGATAGTTACACTTGTCCAGGATCACACAGCTCACACGTGGTGCGTGGGGAGTAGCCTGACATCCCCATTTACACTCTTATTTTCTAGACTACATATTTGGCAGACTGCCTTCCAGACTTTTTGGTAATGGTTAAAAATAGTTAAGGTCATACTTTATGTTTAAATGTGCATCCTTCTAATTTTGCTTTAAATACTGTATAATAATTTTCCCACAGTGAAGAATATTGGATTAATTATTAACTCATATTTGTAGGTATTCTACCTAAGTGTGTTTTGAGGATGGTTTTTAACTTAGGGGAGAGGATACTTCTGGATGCCAGTTTCACTTTTTTCTAGGACCAACCACTCCAGGACATTTCTGGGAATTTGTGCTTATCCTAATGCACTTTGTCTTGTTTGCAAGAAGGCACTGACATGAGGACAGAGCAAATGCTAAGCAAAAAATATCTTTCACTTTTCAAACCTTTACCTCCATGCTTCTCAACATGGAAGGAGTGAACAAAGCTGCATGCAAGGAGTGAACAAAGCATGATGCAGCTTCCTGGAGCATCATTTTACTCTAAGTCATTGCAAACATTTTTATATTTAACATGGATGTATTACATAGGAGTGTGCAAAAGTCACATGAATATTAAGATAGAGAACAATATTTCGAAGATAGCTCATGTTGGTGGTGATGTTTCTTGCTAGACTTCTCCAGTGCGTGAATTCACATGATGGCAGAGTTGGAGAGGGACGGCTGTTTTCCAGGGCTGTGCCCAGCTTGGGGCTATTGTTCTTTCCCTGTCAGTGTAGGAAGCGTCCAGTATCTGTCATGGAGGGAGAAGAGCACTGAGGGGAGAGGGGGGCGTCTAGGAATGTGGATTCAGGTTCTGGCTCTGTGCACATCCATTGTTATAAATAGCCTAATTACATTTTGTGTGTAATCAAAGTGAAATCGTTTCAACCACTTGAATCTCAGGATTCTGTGAATATAGATCTGTCAGTCCTGGAGTAGATATGGAAATAGGGGTTTAGTTTCAATGGAGTTAGATATTTAAGGGCAGTGTCCTTAAACTAGAGTCCCCTACGTGGAGCAGGTATATCTCAAGTGTAATAATTTTAAAAGTATTTCATGCTATGGTATAGGTTTTCTATTAGGCTTGTAAAACACACGCCCGGGTTGTTTAATCTCTGCATTGTTACTGTGCATGTGTGTATTTCAGTGCAGATGGACGTTTTGAAGGGGCCAGTACGAAAACTGTCGTCAGGTATGACGGCACTGTTACCTGGACTCCACCGGCAAACTACAAAAGTTCCTGTACCATTGATGTCACATTTTTCCCATTCGATCTCCAAAACTGTTCCATGAAATTTGGTTCTTGGACTTACGATGGATCCCAGGTTGATATAATTTTGGAGGACCAAGATGTTAACAAGAGAGATTTTTTTGATAATGGAGAATGGGAAATTGTGAGAGCAACAGGAAGCAAAGGAAACAGAACCGACAGCTGTTGCTGGTATCCTTACATCACTTACTCATTTGTAATTAAGCGTCTGCCTCTCTTTTATACCTTGTTCCTTATTATACCCTGTATTGGGCTCTCGTTTTTAACCATACTTGTCTTCTATCTTCCTTCAAATGAAGGTGAAAAGATTTGTCTCTGCACTTCAGTACTCGTGTCTCTGACTGTCTTCCTTCTTGTTATTGAAGAGATCATACCCTCATCTTCCAAAGTCATACCTCTGATTGGAGAGTACCTGGTGTTTACCATGATTTTTGTGACACTATCCATCATGGTCACTGTCTTTGCTATCAACATCCATCACCGTTCTTCCTCAACACATAATGCTATGGCTCCGTGGGTCCGCAAGATATTTCTTCAGAAGCTTCCAACACTGCTTTGCATGCGAAGTCATGTAGATAGGTGCTTCAGTCAGAAGGAGGAAACTGAGAGCAGCCGTGGACCAAAATCTTCTAGAAACACACTGGAAGCTGCACTTGATTCCATTCGCTACATCACAAGACACGTCATGAAGGAAAATGATGTCCGTGAGGTCTGTGACCGCGTATATTTACAAATGCAGATCTGTTTTGATTCTAAGTTGGGCAAACAGCATGACCCTTAAGACTAAGCATAGATTGAGGGCCAGAGATGTTGACACACTGTTCTGTAAAAGATCTTTACTAAAATTTCAGTTAAAACATCTGCAAAATGTGGCATGTATACAAATCTCACGTCTCCTTTTCCCCCATCAGCATCTTGGATGACTTTTGAAAACACTTTGTGTTATGCTGACTGTTCTGTTATTCTAAGGCATAGTAATCCTGCCGTTTGGTTTTTGGCTCTGACATGATTAACTTTTAATTTGATCTTCAGTAACTTTGTTTCTGGATTCTATAGTAATCTGCAGGCACAACTGCATTATAGTTTATCAAAAGTGATTTCATTTTTTAAAGAATGAGTCTAATGGAGCCTTTATAAATACAGCCAAGATATTTTTCTAGAATAAATCTTTTTGTTGTTCACTTGTAAGAATGTTAGCGAAATCAAAAGCAGTAAGGTATTCTCAGGTGTTATATATTATACATCAACGTGTACAAGTGAAGCTTAGTGTAGTACTTAATAATATGCTTAATTTGCTTAAAAACAAAAATTTGCTCAAAACTTCATTATAGAAAAATAACTCACTGGCTCCTTATTTAAGGTTAATATTTAAAATGCAAGAATTGAACTATGAATACATTTTATTAATGTGATCATATTGAACTGGAGTTTTCTTTCAAAACATGTAATATTTCAGTCTCGTCATTATTCTTTATTTCTATTGTGATTTTTAAAAATTATTTATTTGTTATTGGCTGCATTGGATCTTTGTTGCTGCGTGTGGCTTTCTCTAGTTGCAGCAAGCGGGGGCTACTCTTCGTTGTGGTGCATGGGCTTCTCATTGCGGTGGCTTCTCTTGTTGCAGAGCACAGGCTCTAGGCGCATGGGCTTCAGTAGTTGTAGCATGCGGACTCAGTAGCTGTGGCTCGCGGGCTTAGTTGCTCCGAGGCATGTGGGATCCTCCCAGATCAGGGCTCAAACCCTCGTCCCCTGCATTGGCAGGCGGATTCTTAACCACTGCGCCACCAGGGAAGCCCTGTGTAATATTTTTAAAGCTATGACTATAGTACTATTTTCATAATTGAATTTACTTTGAATAGTCACGTTAAAATTATATGAATTCTCTCACAGATATAGAGAACAAATTAGTGGTTACCAGTGGTGAAAGGAAAGAGGGGGGAAAGGTAGGGGCAGGGGACTAAGAGGTACAAACTACTATATATAAAAAAGCTATCAAGATATATATTGTACAGCACAGGGAATATAGCCAATATTTTATAATAACTTAAATGGAGTATAATCTATAAAAACTTAGAATCACTATGTTGTACACCTGAAACTAATATAATATAATCAAAAAATAATAAAATAGTACCTAGAATAAAAAATGTATATGAATTCTAATCTCTAAAGCTTTTTAAATGGAAAAATTTCTAGCAGGCGTGGTAAGCAGGTGGAATGAATCCGGTAAAATAACAGCCCTCCCCACAAAGGGACATTTGACATATTTTTTTTTTTTTTTTTTTTTTTTTGCTGTACGCGGGCCTCTCACTGTTATGGCCTCTCCCGTTGCGGAGCACAGGCTCCGGACGCGCAGACTCAGTGGCCAGGGCTCACGGGCCCAGCCGCTATGTTTTTAATAAACTTTAAAAAAATTTTTATTGAAGTATAGTTGATTTACAATGTTGTTTTAATCTAATAAACTTTTAATGCTTGTGGATCATAAAGTTTCTATTTGGTGTAAGTATAATTAGTTTATAAGGTGAAGCTATCAATGGAGTCTTAAAAAATACAGATATTAGGGGTTTCCCTGGTGGCGCAGTGGTTAAGAATCCGCCTGCCAATGCAGGGGACACACGTTCGAGCCCTGGTCCGGGAAGATCCCACATGCCGTGGAGCAGCTAATCCCGTGCGCCACAACTACTGAGCCTGTGCTCTAGAGCCCACGAGCCACAACTAGTGAAGCCCACGTGCCTACAGCCCATGCTCCACAACCAGAGAAGCCCGTGCACCACAACGAAGAGTAGCTCCCGTTCGCCGCAATTAGAGAAAGCCAGCGCGCAGAAACGAAGACGCAACACAGACAAAAATAAATAAATAAATTTAAAAAAATACAGATATTAGATAATGATATGGATTGAGATGGGATTTAATGAATGTCTGCAAAGTGTTGTGCAAAAGGATCCGGGCTCCTTCCAAGAGGGCCAGTAAATGGAGTTTATTTTCAGGGGAAAAACTTGTAAGTAGAGAAGCAGTAGGGTGTTTATAATCCTCTAAATTCTACATTATCCTGAAACTTGGGGCACAGTTCCTGTAGAAGACCTGGTGCTTCATAGAGAACAGGGGCTAGGGAAGCTCGTGGTCAAGGAAGTGGCCTGGTGGGAGGGAGCCTCTGGTGCTCGGGGCCTGGTCTCAGCCTGCCCTTTCCTTGAGGTCACTCACACCTGCTGAGCCAGCTCCCTGCTTGGGCTGTGAAAACAGGGAGGGAATGAGATCACCAGAAGCTCTGAACTCATGAGCTTAGGTTAAAATGGTCCCTAGGAAATCCTAGGAAAATAAAGCAGGTGAGGTGAGGAAGAAGATTAACAGCTGTTGAATACATATTATTCTGAACCAACTTTTAATTGGTCATGAAATTAACTTCAGGCTGGATTATCTTCAAAAATTAAAATAAGTAAACACTACTGGGCTGAGCAGGTAATAAAGATAACTGTATATAGTAAGAATTAAAAAGATGTTTTAAAGTTTATTATAAAATATCTAAGTACTATATTTTATTAAAATTCTATCAAAATAACCCACTTATATTACAAGTCGACGTGTAAATTTACGAATTTTGTGTCTTAATTATTTAACATGGGTTTTTTGTTCTTTTGTTTTTTGATACAGGTTGTTGAAGATTGGAAATTCATAGCTCAGGTTCTTGATCGGATGTTTCTGTGGACTTTTCTTCTGGTTTCAATTGTTGGATCTCTTGGGCTTTTTGTTCCAGTTATCTATAAATGGGCAAATATAATAGTACCAATTCATATTGGAAACGCAAATAAGTGACACTTCCCTAGGGGCTGTAGTAGGAATTTAGTTAAAAGGCACATATCTCTTATGGCACATATCTCTTATGGCACCTATAATATTATGAAAATGTAAACTGTGTTTAAAATTTGATGCAAGCTTCAACAGATTGACAGTAACATCAGTTTATCTTAATAGATTGCCCATTAGAACATCTACCTGCGTGACTGAAGGAATAACTAACTGAATAACATTTGATCTTTTAAAAATAGCAGCACAAAATATTATCTAAACTGTACTAGTAAAAATCTAATGTTTGTATCCTGTCAATTAATTCTGCTTTGTAATCAACAGTTAAGTTCATCTTTTGACTGCTGGAAAATTCCTGTTGTATTTGAAGACTGATTTCATTTGGTAAAGGTACACATTTAAAAATTCTCTCTGTCCTGTATTCATTGGGTAAGAGCTAATCTTAAGTATAATATATTGCTGTATTAAATAAGCTGACTACTTGGTATGATAATGATCGAATGTGATGCTGCTTTTCTATAACCAACATTTTTTAAAAATGAAAAATGGGAATTGGGAACTCCTTTAAGGCTTACTTTATTTTGTAGATGCGTAAACTGAATAATTATTAACTATTTTTACAGCCTATCTTTCATCGTGAAATCATACAATAGATAACTCGTGTCAACATGCAGTAGCATATCCTTAACATTCATTTCAATCCTTTTGTCCACTTTTCCCCCCAATTAATAGAACCACCTTCTATATAAATTCTGGTAGCATCTTTTTATCTTTGATCTTAGAAGTGTCCATGACAGCTAAGTGAATCCCATTTTAAGAACACGTCTGTGGATACTACTAAATTGTTCTGTGAGAAAACCATCTTCTAAGATTAAAGGTGGTATTGTAATTATGTATAAGCACATTGTTACATACCTGTGATGTTTCAATTTTATCTCTTTCATTCCAACAGTTACAGTACTAGAATATTAGTGTTGCAAGGGCCTTTAGACGTAATCTGGTCTTAGCCTATTACTACTTACTTATTCAATACAGTATCATGTATCACAGGTAGACAAGTTAAAATTTCATCTCTACTGTCATACAGAGTGAAGTCAGAAAGAAAAACAAATATCGCATATTAACGCATATATGTGGAACCTAGAAAAATGATACATATGAACTGGTTTGCAGGGCAGAAATTGAGACACAGGTGTAGAGAACAAA
>NC_041224.1:68922461-68938087 GCF_002837175.3 Physeter macrocephalus | reverse complement strand
ATGTATAAAATGGATGACTAATAAGAACCTGCTGTATAAAAAAATAAATAAAATAAAATTCAAAAAAATAAAAAAATAAAAAAACAAAAACAGAAAAAAAAAAATTTTCATCTTTAATGTCCCTGACTCAGCTATGACCAGGAAGAAAATACTGACAGAAATCTTGTATTCAACTTCGAACTCTTAGCTCTTGAGAGAACAAATGCCTTATTTATTTACAGTAACAGGTCTAAGTTCAATTCAACACTCTTTGGAAGGCAGAAGGGATCCTGTCTAATTTGCCTTTTATTTTAGGCAGGTATTTAATGCTATTTAGTGAGTGAAAGTCTCCTCGTTCGATGAGTTTAAATTGCCAGTTGGCTGTCATAGCATGTATATATCCCCGATCCCTCTTATTATATCTCCACTACTATTACTTTAAAATTTTACATGTAAATACATTTTATAGAAATCTTCTTTTGGCTTACTGAAACATGAGTCACAGTGGGCTGCCATTTTGTCAGTTTTATTTTTGCATAGGAAAAACATCATAATGACTAATGAGAAGATTAAAATGGTCTCTGTGAATCATCATCTCTTGCCAGTAGTTATTCAGATTCAGAAGTGGAGTATGGGATACTCTCTCCTTAATAATTTGTCTAAAGCAATGGTTCTCAACCAGGGGCAATTTTTCCCCTGAGGGGATATTTCTGGTCGTCACACCTAGCAAGGGATGGGGGTATGTTATTGGCATCTAGTGGGTAGGGGCCAGGGTGCTGCTAAAGATCCTACAACGTACAGAACAGATACCACCCCCCGCAACACGGAATTATCTGGCCCAAAATGTTACTAGTGCTACGGCTGAGAAACCCTATTCTAAAGGTTCATTAACAAACAATGACTGTGTGACTAGGCATAATTTCTCATAGTATAATTAATAATTTAGAATTATGCAAGATAAATAACTGAGGCCATCTACAATGAGGGCATGGTACTTTACTTAGACTCTTGAAAAACAGGAAAAAAAAAGTGCATGGTAAGAAATGATAGTAGTGAGACCTTACTGAAATAGTATAAACTGCAAGGAGATTGTGAGCTAAATAAAACCATTGGGAAATCTGTTGTGGTACTGAACAAAACGATTTTTCGCATTTCTGAACAGTAAGGTTTTTTTTTTAATCCAGTTACATCTCGACCACTTAAAAAAAAAACAGTTTTCATATTTAATCCATTTTTACATGGTCCATAGCACAGCATGCTACTTATCACTGTAGAAGAATTATATTCTGACATTACCTTACCCTAAAGGCTGGTTCAATATTCATTTAGCCATAATTCTCTTGACATTTTTCTTGCATGAATTTTTTTTTAACAAAAGTCAAGACAACTGGATAATAAGTAAACCTTGAAATGTCAAAAGCAAAGCCAATAGCTTGATGATAGGAAGCTCTATTAAGAAAAAGCTTAAATGTAAGACCTAAAACAATAAAACTCTTCGAAGAAAACAGGACAAATGCTTTATGACACTGGATTTGGCAATGATTTCTTGGATATGACACAAAAAGCACAGGTAATGAAAGAAAAAGCAGACAGATTGGACTTCATGAAAATTAAAAAAATTTGTGCATCAAAAGACACTATTGACAGTAAAAAGGCAACCCACAGAATGGGAGAAAATATTTGCAAATCATATATCAGATAAAGGATTAATACCTAGAATACATAGCGACCTCCTAAAACTTAACAATAAAAAGCGCAATTCAAAAATGGACCAAGATCTTGAATAGATACTTCTCCAAAGAAGATATACAAATGGCCAATAAGCACGTGAAAAAATGCTCAAAATCACTAATCATTAGAGAAATGAAATCAAAACTACAATGAGATACTGACTCACAACCAATAGGTTTGCTATTATCAAAAAATCAAAACAACAAGTATGAGGAGGATGTGGAGAAACTGGGGAGAATCCACCCTTGTGCATTGTTGGTGGCAATATAAAATGGTATAGCCGTGGTGGAAAACAGTATGGCAGTTCCTCAAAAAATAAAAATAGAATTGCCATATGATCAAGCAATTCCACTTCTGGGTATATCCCCAAAGGAACTGAAAGCAAGGTATTGGAGAGAGTAAACCCATGTTCATAGCAGCATTATCCACAACAGCTAAAACATGGGAGAAACCCAAGTGTCCATCAACAGATAAATGGATAAGCAAAATGTATACACTTAAAATTGACTATTATTCAGCCTTAAAAAGTAACGAAATTCTGCAATATGCTACAACATGGATGAACCTTAGGGATATTGTGTGAAGTGAAATAGGCCAGTCACAAAAAGACAAATACTGTATGATTCCACTTATATGAGGTACTTAGAGTAGTCAGTCATAAAGACAAAGTGTAATGATGGTTGCTGGTGGGAGGGGAGAATGGGGAGCTATTGTTTAACTGGTCTATAGTTTTACAAGATGAAGAGTTATGGGGATGGATGGTTACACAACAATGTGAACATATTTAATACCACTGAACTGTGCACTTAAACATGGTTAAGATGATAAATTTTATGCTAAGTGAATTTTAGCACAACAAAAAATAAAATTAAAAAAACAGTGAGCCCCCTCTCCCCCAATACACATAAGTAACCTCATAAGTAACACACAGTTTAGTGCTTATGCATCATCCCTGGCCATCAAAGGTTGCAGAAACAATCCTGCTGTCCCTAAAATGCACACCAGAATGAAAACCCACAGAAATATACGATCAATCACCATGGCAACATACTTCCAATCGTCTTGAATCTGAAAAACAAAAACAAAAATCATGAAAGAGGAAAAAATAAAGCAGGAAGGAAAAGGCAAGGTGAACCCATTTTCAATATTGAATATTTAATAATTGTGTTTCAGTAGAAGAAGCCATTCTGCTTGCCAATATGCAAGAAACCTTTTTTTTCTAATTGATGTAGTCTGAGGAAATCTACCATTCTCAAGTTTCTCTTTATGCACTAGAGAAACAGGAATAAAATATCTGTCATATTAAATCTGTTTTAAATCAGAAATTTCTTAACATCTACGTAACCCTTTTTTTTCCCCCAAATTGAATTCCAATTTATAAAGTTAGTTAAAACCAGTTACTTGATTTACACCTCTGCAGGAGGAT
Source organism: Physeter macrocephalus (assembly GCF_002837175.3). Taxonomy (NCBI): domain Eukaryota; kingdom Metazoa; phylum Chordata; class Mammalia; order Artiodactyla; family Physeteridae; genus Physeter; species Physeter macrocephalus. Next base: position 68,934,951 of record NC_041224.1, on the reverse strand, counting down.
TCTGGGCCTTTGTTAGAATAGCTAATACAATCCAACATAATTCAAAGCACTAGCTCTTATACAGCTGTAGATACTAATTTCCTTTTAACGTCTGTTTCAAAAATGAAATAAGCACATCAGGGCAAGCCCATCATCACTCTTCCTCTCCCACCGCCCCCTCTCCACAATGCCCAACTAGCCAAATATCATCTTCAGTTAGAAGGCCAAAGTATCATGGAATTCTGTACAGTTATAGAACAGGTTCAAAATCAGAAATAAATGCTGATCATAAAGTAAAAGATGGAAGAAAGAGCAAGACTAATTGTATATAAGACAGCTTCAATTTAGGCTTGAAATAGGAAGGAGAACTGCACATTAACTATACTAGACAACTCAGAAAGGAAACCATAAGTGGATTGAGAAAAAGAGAACCCATGAATCAACTGATTTTGAAGAAATAATCACATAATAAAGAGGCAGCATGTGATTTAGTAATTTAATTAAGTGCATTGAAATGGGGCTGGGAGAAAAGGATTTTATTTCACCATTATGAGCTTGAGTGAATGTGTCCCTCTGATGAAACTGAGAAGTCAGTGGATTAGAGCTATAATGCCCTATTTGCCACCGGTTACTTTACTTGAATTCCTAAGACTTTGGGTGTAAAAGATTCCAATATACAATAGACCCTGTGATTCCTGCCAACGCCCTTCTGGCTAAACCTCCTAGGGCCTAGGAGGCAGTGGGGCGGGAAAACCAAGACTTGTTATAATCCCAGCTCTGCTCCTTTCTAGGCGTGAGAATCTGGGTAAATTACGTGACCTCTCTCAGCCTCAATGTCCTCATTGGTAAATCGGGGATAAGAACAGTACTGACTTCAGGGAGTTGTTATGAGGATTAAATGAAATATGTGCCTGGCACAGGGTCCTCAATGAATAATACCTACTGATATTAATGCTGATTTTAAAAATGACCATTAACCAAGTATAAATCTCCCTCTGAGAGCACTTCACATGGTTTAGCCTGGTGAAGAAAGAGGGGACTTGGGTTTTACACATGAATACACACAGTGCTGCAAACAGAGCTGGGTGAAACTTAATTTTATGTCTAACTCTGAGTCTTTAAGGCACAATGATACTGGTCATTCTCTGGAAACTTTGGCACTAATGATGCATGAACAGGTAGATGAGTGTTAGGCAGAATGGTGAACTAGCTCAAGCCCCTGGCTCTGTCTCCCAGCCCAGCCCTGGATGTCCCAGAAACAAGAGGAGACTGTGCCTTAAAGACTGTCAGAGGGCTTCCCTGGTGGCGCAGTGGTTGAGAGTCCACCTGCCGGTAAAGGGAACACGGGTTCGTGCCCGGGTCCGGGAAGATCCCACATGCCGCGGAGCGGCTAGGCCCGTGAGCCATGGCCACTAAGCCTGCGCGTCCGGAGCCTGTGCTCCGCAACGGGAGAGGCCACAACAGTGAGAGGCCCACATACTGGAAAAAAAAAAAAAAAAGACTGTCAGAAACCTGGGCAGGTGTGGCCTGCTGAGTGTGAGCATGCGGTTGGAAGAGGAGGGTCTCGGTGGAGGGAAGGACTGGGGAAGGCTTGGCTGTTCTCTTCTCTCCCCCAACCCTGTGCCTCTTTCCAGCCTGCCACTCCCAGCCCAGAGATGCAGGCAGGGCCACTTGTCAGCAAAGTAGGGCCTGGCTGAGGGGAAGAGCAGAGAAGGTGCCCACTGACTGGTGGGGCCTGAGGCTTCCCTCCTCGCTCCCCACATCAAAGATGAACAACTGCAGTTGAGTGAAAGGGACGTGGAGGAGATCCTCACAGACAAGGTCAGCTGGAGGGGAGGAAACGCCCCTGAAGGGGGGTCTAGCCCAGTTTGTGGCCATGTGGGTCCTCTGCCTTGGGAAGCCTGGGTTTGGGCCCCTCAAACACAGTTCAGTAAGGATGGCTGACACCCCCAGAAAAGGTGAGTTTACAGGCCCCCAATACACAAACTTAGGTATTTGAAAGAAAATTCATGGAACAGATAGGTTAAGGATTTAAACTAAACAAGACAGTCTTTTGAGACTATCCAGATAGTCACTGGATAGGAGAGAATATTGGAAACACGAAGTTAGGAACAAGCAGTGTTCTAGAAGAATCAAGTGGAAATACAAGTGTGAACAACAGACAAGTCGCAATAAAGAACTCAAGAGCTGGGATGACTGGCAAGGGTAAATACAGCCCCAGAAAAAAACGGAGGAGAGTAAGGACCTCACCTGGGGCAGCGATGTAAAAGAAAAGCTAGGAGATGGAGAAGCTGGGAGCAGAGGTATCCCATCTGTACAACAGTTCAGGGAAAGAGAAAAGAAGGGTGAACAGGAGATCTAGAAAACTATGTAAACAGCAGCATGTCCGTCACACAGTAAGGGAGGAAGAAGGCATCCTTCAGACAGCCCGACTCTCAGAGCACTGAGTAGGCATCTTTATTCTAACACTTGCCACCCTTTCATAAACAGGTTGCAATCCACTGGACGGTGGTCCAGATTTCTGCTTTCTCTGGAAAAACAATGGGACCACATTCACTTGTGGCAACAGATGACCAGAGGTGAGCAGTGGCTGACCCTTGAGATGAACCATGTGCTTCTAGCTGGCCACATTCAGGCTATTTCACTAATTTACCTTCCTGGCATTTCAGCTGTGACTTCCCTTTCAGTAACATTTTTTTTTTTTTTTACTGTCTGCCTCCATCACATGTCTTGTGGAAACTAACGCTAACTAAAACCCTTGTGAAACTCTTAACACCTTGTATGGTTCCTAGTACATAATTTTTGGAATAAAGATAGTTTCTAATAGCCTGACAAAGACGATGGGTACTTAGATCTCAATCTTTAGTAAATTATCACTCAAAAGAAGTGATTATTTTAAAAGTGGATAAAGAAAGGGTAGAGAATATCTGCAAAAGTGATTAGTGTTAGACAAATGAGATTCTCTAATCATGTACTTAATGTCCAACAACTGCTTCAGGGGCTTCCTGGTGGTCCAGTGGTTAAGACTTTGCCTTCCAATGCAGGGCGTGTGGGTTTGATCCCTGGTCCCAGAGCTAAGATCCCATGTGCCATAGGGCCAAAAAACCATAAGGCCAAAAAACAGAAGCAATGTTGTAACAAATTCAATAAAGACTTGGGAAAAAACAACAACAACAACAACTGCTTCAACTGAATTTAAAGGAGGGCCTGACTTTTTGGCTAAATTTCTGGCATCAGTGGGGGTTTTGCATTGTTACAGTCACAAGACGGGCTCAGAGTTGCTCAGATGGGTGGGGTGAGGACACGGGGCCACTGTTGCTGTCTCCCTCCTGTCTCATCTACTTTAATATGCCGCTCACAGCTGAATAAAAGAGGCTCCAGACATTCCCTACCAACATTAATTACCTACAGTGCATCGGGAGCTGAAATTATCTGGTAATTAGCTCTTTGCTAATAATCAACTTAAACCAGAGCCAGTTAATTTTAAAGCAGAGCTTCTTAAAAAATTATTGAACATCATTCTGGTAACCTTGGGGGTAAACAGAATGGGAGCAGCCAAACACATAAGTGTAAAGCTCCCCCATTACTAATACCTATCACTGTTCTAGCATAAGATTTTTGAAGGAAATAGAAGTTCACCCAATTTAAAAAAGATGGGCAAGAGTGTGAACAGATATTTCACAAACGAAGATATCCAAATGGCCAATAAGCATATGAAAAAGAGCCCTAATCATTACTCCACAGGGACAAGAAAGGCCACTTCACCCCCATTTGGCAAGGACGGGCAGCAGCTGGGACTCTCAAACATTGCCAGGGGGCGTGTCGATCAGCTCAAACCCTTTGGAAACCTGACAGTGTCCACTAAAGTGAAAAATACACCTCTCCAATGATCCAGCAATTCCACCCCTAGGAACGTAGCCAGGAGAAACGAGTGTACATATTCACCAAAAGATATGTATAAATTTATAGCAGCATTATTCATATCACCCCAAACTGGAAATAACCAAATGTCCAACAACTGTAGAATGCATAAACAGAAGGCAGTGTTGTCATACTGTAGAATCTTACACACCAATAACAAACCACAAGGATAAACCTCAGACATCTTTGTAAACTTTGCTGCATGAAAGAAGTCAGATATGAAAGTTTATATTATGCGATTCCACTTATATGAAGTTCAAGAATAGGTCAAATTAATTAACATAAAAGAGGTCGGGATCAGTGGTTACTGAGGAGGGAAGGAGGGGGTTACTGACTGGGGAGGGGCACAAGGGAACTGTCTGGGGCACTGGAAATGTTCTATATCTTTACCTAGATCATGGTTACGTGGGTGTACACATAATGTAAAAATTCACTAAGATGTAGACTTAAGAGGTGTGTGCTTGAAGTAAATTACTCTTAAAGGGGAGTAGGGAGACACAATTAGTAAAGTTTAAAATGTCAGCTCAGCTGATCAATACTAATTGGAGATCATCTGGTCTCATGCCCTCTTCCAGCCTGCCTCCTAATCCACTCACTCAGCATCAGGTGTTCCAACGGCCCAAACTGCTGGCAGCCCAGCAGCTAAATGCAGTGTACCACATACTCACAACCTTTATCATCCCATTTTACAGATGAAAAGACAGGCTCACAGAGGTGAGGCGGTCTATCCAAGGATAAATAACTGGTAAATGAGGAGCTGGTCTGAACACAAGCCACTGATGCCAGTCTAATTCCTTAACCCCACCCTAAGCCTTGCCCACAAGGAACCAATAAAATGTTTGTTGAATGAATGAATGACCAATGTAATAACAGACATATCCCTACCTCTTTGGCTTCATTTTGTGCTTTCATATTTTCAGCAATATACTTGACACTTTGGATAGCTTCTTTGATTTCCGGTGACAGAGCAGAGAGGGACAGCACGGCATCGACAGATTCAGAACTGGAGCTTCTCGTGAGATTGGCACTGAAATTCGGGATTTTTACCCTGCGGTGGTGGCAGTAGCCACATAGTCCATCCTGGCAGGGGTAGCCTTCTTTGCAGCTCTTGGACTCTATGTGGCTGAAGCAATTCAGGTTTGAGAGCTCAGCGCTATTGAAGGGTCTTGGCCTCTGAATGTTACCCCCGCTGCTTGCCGGCCTGGTCATGAACATGACCCTGGGAAGAAAGTTCAAGAATATGGTCTTCACCCACATGGGCATCGTGTGCGTGGTGGGGGTCCTGTAGTGCACGTTGAGCACGAAGACGGTGATGACGATGGACAAGGTTACAAAAATCATGGTGAACAGGAGGTACTCGCCGATCAGGGGAATCACCAGAGAGGTGGACGGGATGGTCTCAGTGATCACCAGGAGAAACACAGTCAAGGAGAGGAGGACCGAGATGCAGAGGGTCACCTTCTCGCCGCAGTCGGAGGGCAGGTAGAAGACGAGCACAGTCAGGAAGGAGATGAGCAGGCAGGGGATGATGAGGTTGATGGTGTAGAACAGGGGCAGGCGCCGGATGTACAGCGAGTACGTGATGTCTGGGTAGATCTCCTCGCAGCAGTTGTACTTGATGTCATGTTTGTAGCCGGGGGCTTTGATGATGGCCCACTCGCCACTCTCCCAGTAGTCCTTGAGGTTCATGGAGGAGCCGATCAGGACCAGGTCGATTTTTGCCTTGTCGTAGGACCAGGAACCAAACTTCATGGTGCAGTTCTGGTAATCGAATGGGAAGTAGGTCACATCGATTTTGCACGAGCTCTTAAAGATGGCCGGGGGGATCCAAGTCACTTCCCCTGTGTACTTGAGTAAAGCTTTGGTCTTGTCGTCCACCTGGAAATCCCCAACAGCACTGCGGAGACAAAGAGGGGGTGTGCGGCACACAGGTCATTACCACGTGGTCATCTAGTCCAGCTTCTCACGCCGCCAGCGGGTAAATGGCAAGTGACAATTTGTAAAACTGCAGAATATGAGCTCAAAGTGCTGTACAAGGTCTCGCAGTTCACCATCCCATTTACCAATGGGGATACTGAGGCCCAGGACCCCCCAACCCCCAACAATCTGACACACTCATCACCCCCCGCCCTGGGGCATGTCATGGGTTCATTCCACACCATACAACTCCCAACTTGATATTTATGGAGACACTCCCAAATGCCGGAGATTTTTTTTCTCCTTTAACTGAAGAAATAAAAGAAATTAATGAAAGTGGTCATCAGGAGGCAGGTGTTTAGGTGACCTTTGGGGATATCTGCCACTCGCTGTCCCTATGGTTTAGCCCTGGTAATGCCTCCTCATTCTGTCTGCATTGGGAGCCCAATGTGTGTACATACACGGATGTCAAACCAGACCGTGGACCTGGAAGGGGCTGCAGAGACCACTGTAGGAGCCCACTGCCATTAAACTGAGCCTGTTAGATGGGTCCATTACCAGCCCTATCTCTGGATTCTGGTTCTACCATTTACCAAACTCCCCATTCTTCCCTGCACTGTTTTAGAATGAATAATCATGTTTTCTGATTCCTTGTCTTTCAAACCCAGCATGACAGTTTCCTTTGCCTTCTGTGTCCCTATCCTTCCCCATTTTCTCCCCATGTTCCTTCTCCCTTCTGTTTAGCTATGTGCACTCTTTCTATGCAGAGACATGCATTATTCCTAGAATTGGCCTGTTGGCATTTATCAGCTGGTTTGTGCAGTGGAAGATTTGCTGACGACCAGCTCAACACCTTGTCCAGTCTTGCATCTGAGCATGAAGCCAGCCGGTCCTCATGACAATGGCCTTGCCCAGTGAAAGCTCTTGACATTTCCGTGGGTCAGCCCTGTTGATTTCTTAGAGTTCCGCATTTGAAGGCATGTATGTCCTTCTAAAGGGAGCAACCACTATACCCATTTGCCTGAAGAGCTGGACCAAAAAAAAAAAAAAAAAAAAAAAAGACAAACCTGAACATTTAGGGATATCCTGTCTGGTTGTTTACTGGATAGCACTGTGTGAAGACAGGAGGGGGTGTGTTGGGGGCCTGTCTCCTTGCTGGTCTCTGGCCCTCCCACCCTCACGTGCGTCTGTCGAGCAGGACAGTCGTTACGCGTGAAGACTTGATGTCAAATCTATTACCTGCCTTCACTCCAGCCGGCTGGGTTGTCCCAAAGGTGCCCTGCTGTGTTTTTATGTTCTTAGCCCCACTTTATCCTACTGGGCCCTCAATTCCCCACAAGAAGATGATTCCCAGCTCCCGGAGGAAAGGAGGTGTGTGAGAAGTGGGGAGGGGGTGGGGACCCGCACAGCCCCAAGTGGACTTGACCATGTTGGGCACCAAGGCGTCCTGGGAGGCTGGCCTACACTACGCAGAGGGCTGAGAGGACCCCTGGGAAGGCAGAGGCCTCCAGAACAACTTTCCTTAGGGCATCTTGGATCTACAAAATGGACCTTCAGAGCTCAGGGACTAGTCCAAGGCAAAGTATGGCCCACTGGCCTGCGCCCTATTTCTGTACATACATTTTTATTGGAGCACACAGCCACACCCATTTGTGGTCTATTGTCTGCAGCTACTTTTAAGCTACAAGGGCAGGACTGAGTAGCTGAGACAGAGACTCTAAGGCCCACAAAGCCTAAAATACTTAACTACCTGGCCCTTCACAGAAAAGCTTAATGATCCTTGCTTTAGTCTGATCCCCTCATTTTACCGACGAGGAAACTGAAGGTCAGAGAGCAGGACTCGCTTGCTCAGGGTCCCACAGAGTTTGTGGCAGAGCCTTGACCAGTCAGGACTTGAGTCCTCAAGTCTGTGTGTCCAAAAGGCCAAACGCTGGAGATCAGCTTACCTTGGTTGCTGGTGCCCATGTCTGCTATTTTCCAGGGATCCTGGTCCCTGTGGCGGCTGCCTACAGACCCCCGCAGCTGTGTCTGCCCAGACCAGGAGGCCTGCTTGCTGACAGTGTCAGCAGCCTAGCTCTGCCACCAGGAGACGGAAGATGAAGACCTTGCTGGGTACCAGGGTCTGGCAGAGCCCCAGCCACAGAGAGGGTGCTCGGTAAGTACTAGCTGACTGAACGGATGACCAAAAAAATAAATGAAGCTCTCACCCCACCGGCTGCCCAAGAGATGGCTGGCAGCAAGGGTCAGCAGAGGGGGGAAAGGTCTCACACAGCCAGTGTGTTGCTGAACCATGTGAGTTGATTAAAAAAAGAAAAGGCAGGGGGGCTTCCCTGGTGGCACAGTGGTTGGGAGTCCGCCTGCCGATGCAGGGGACGCGGGTTCGTGCCCCGGTCCGGGAAGATCCCACATGCCGCGGAGCGGCTGGGCCCGTGAGCCATGGACGCTGAGCCTGCGCGTCCGGAGCCTGTGCTCCGCAATGGGAGAGGCCACAGCAGTGAGAGGCCCACGTGGTAGAGATTCAAAATATGTTGACTTAACGATTGCTGTGTGTGAACTCTCGCAGATGTGAATCCAAGAAACCCTAGATAGAAACGTCTTTCCCCACAAATAGGCAAATCACAAAAGGGCAAACAAACAGATGAGGTCTATATGAGGCTGTCTCAGAGTGCATAGGCAGCCATGCTTGTCCCCAGATGTAAGAAGACCATCACTCTTAGGTGACCAACATGGCATGGCGTTTCAACCCTGAGAGTTGAACATCACTTGTGAAATGGTCTCTGGTCCTGGAGGACTGGTTCACTTCCTCTGGAGCCTGCTAAGGCCATGGTTCTGTATTTCAGGTTTCTGGTTCTATATTTTCTTACTGAAGACAAGTTTACACAGTCATTCCTTTTTTGGTATTAAAAAACAATTTTTATATTTATAATAATGATTATTATTAGTGTTATTATTATTAGTGGTTTTGAAAGTAAGATATTCCAGCATGGAAAAGAGTAAGGAAAAAATACTCACAGTTTCTTCACACAGAAATAATAATTACTAGCATTTTGGTTTCTTTCCTTGTATCTTTCCCCATGTATGCGTATATAATGCAGTTATTTTTATACTGAATACACAGCATTCTCCTTTTTCACATTATATCCTTTGTGTTTTCCCATGTCATTACATATTCTTGTGAACAGTCTTGAAAAACATTGTAATGGAATAATAATCCATCTCAAACATGTAACATAATTTATTTAAACAGTTCCTCCTTTGGGGAATTTAAGTAGCTAAATTAATGTAGTTAATGCTATGTGAAAATAAATAATGATATGATGAACATCACTGCATACATGTCATTATGTCTTATTTCCTTAAGAGAGTTTCTTAAGAATATTTATACAAGGAATAAATTATAAATATTTATGAGGTCTTTAATACATATTATCAAATGCTTTTAAAAAATGTATGAGCATATGCTTCCACCAGCAATATACTATCTATCCATCTTACTATTCATTCTTTAGCATGAAGTTGTAGGATTTCTGAAGCTAGGGTCCCATGGATTTTTACATGATCCAGAGGTCTGAAGAGAGCCCAACATGTTTATGCCAAATTTTGTGTGAATGTACATTTTTCTGAGGAGAAGGGTCTTGATGACAGAATGCTTAAGAATTAAATGATTCTTGTGCGTCTATTTTTTTCATGTCTTAGAAAATAAATGAGGTTGAACATGTCTTCATATATGTGTGGGCCGTTCGTCTTTCTCTTCCTGAGAATTGTCTCCTCCTATTCTGTTTATGTTCCATTGAAGTATTTGTCTCTTTTTGATTTCTAAGAGACTTTTATATATGAGGGATGCTAATCCTTTGTATGATATATTTGTGTACTAATTATTTTCCTAGTTTTGGTGGCTTTTTTCATAAAGAGAGATTTAAAATCACTAAGGAGTCAGTGCTATTGAATATTCCCTTTGTTACCTCATCCGTCATTTCTACGTTTAGAAAGGCCTTTTCCAATTAGAGAGCAGTACAATATACGTCCATAATTTCTTGTAGTGTTTTATGGTTGCCAAGTATTTAATCCATCTTGAATTTAACATATTATTCATTCATTCATCCGTTTCTTCTTTTAACAAATATTTACTGTGCCCTAATTATGTTTCAGGCACTTAATGTGGAGTGGGAATTTAATTTGATATTTTCCTTGACTGACTTGGTCATTTTTCTCCATTACCATTTGTTGTATTCTCTATTGCTTCTTTTATTACCTTTTATTAAATTATATTAAATTTATTAAATACTAAATTTTACTATTAGTATTTTATATTATTAACATGTCTACTTGCATATTATACATTTTAATTAAATATTAAATAAATGTGTCAATTGCTACACTAAATGGAAATATTTATTACTTTTAATGGTAAATAAATTTAATAATTATCAAGAATATATGGTATTTTTGGTGCCGTTTCTTTTATTTCATTCATCTTTCTTCGATTCTTCCACTAATCCCACCCTCTATAGGCAACTGTAGCTCTAGGATTTATTTTAATATTTGATAGAGCTTGCTTCTCCTCAGTGCTCTTCTACAAAATTCTTTGCTATTTTAAACTATGTTTTCAGATGAGTATCAGAATCATTTTTCCAAGAAAATTGGTGTGATATTTAGCAATTTCACTATGAACACACTTTTGGTCCTTATTTATATTTTATCCTCTTTATCTCTCATAAGATGATGATATAATGTGCTCATATCTTGACAGCTCACATCAGCTTTGGATTTCTAATCATTTCTACTGGTATTCCTAACAGATTTTCCTTGTTGTTGCTTTCATGTGCATAGTTGGATGCTTTTGCATTTGAGATACACCATTTCCTGTCTATTAATTCATTCTGTATTGTAAATTGTGTCTTTGGATCTCAGATTTCTGTCCCGGATGATACACAGCTACTTGGATCTGGACTAACTGTGCAGCAGCCCAGGCAACTTCCAATCCCACCCTCATGCTCCTGTGTATCCTTGAAACAGACTCTCTATAATGGAAGGCAATGCTCTGCTGCAAGAATCTTCTTTGTGATCTCAAAGAAGTCATTGAGTGACGCACAATTTAAGTAGATTTTGTCACTCACATCAATTTCAGAGTCTTTTCCCTTAAACCAGATAACTCTTCTTTTCATTTTTATAGATGTAGCTTTTTCTCATTGTTTTATCCAGTATTATGCTCTAGGGGTTGGTACTGCTTTTCTTTTCATTTTTATATGATAGTTTTTCCTTTCTCTATTATCTAGTTTTGTGTCTTTGGGTTTGCGTTGCTTTGCTAATTCCTTTGCTCTTTTTTGCTATATAGGTTGTGTTTTATTTATTTTTTTCTTTTTTTATTGAAGTATAGTTGATTTACAACGTTGTGTTAATTTCTGCTGTATAGCAAAGTGATTGATATATATATGTGTGTGTATATATATATATAGTCTTTTTTATTAATATATTCTTTTCCATTATGGTTTATTACAGGATATTCAGATTCAGATTAATGGAGACTCAGATGCCATTTATGGTTCTTCTTTATTCTTTAGTGAAGCTCCTAAAACAAATGTGAGCAGTACCCATCGCTACCAGAGCTCTTTCATTTCTGCTCCTTTTAGATTTCCACTTAAGCAAGCAAAGCACCTTTAAGCTTCCTGTTGTGTTGTGAACTGGAAATTGTGGTCTGTGAAGGATGAGAGAAAGAAGAGCCCATGGGAAGAAACACGGGGTGGGGCTGTAGATAGAGTCTGTGCAGTTGGGGGTGGTCTCTGCTAGCATCACTGGTTCAGGGCCTACATTCTGAAATCTGGCAGAGAGAGTTCCAGGCTACTTAAGCCCTTTTCTACCCTCTTAGAGACTGTGTTTCTAACTCTGGTTTAGAGTGTAGGACATAAAATTATGTGACCAACAGTATATGTCTCCATCATTCCATGTTTACAATGCAGCTAGTAGCAATTTTTCATGGCCTTTGACAGAGGGTCTTCTGTTACATTGAATTCACTGTACTGATTTCAGTGTCTATGTGTGTGTATCTTTAGTTGGGAAAAGATGTCATAGGGATATATTTCATTTATTCATTACACATTTATTTATTATACTTGTCATGGTGTTAGTCCTAAAACTCCTCTTATAACAATATGTGATGTAGTATCTTCATGTTCACACTTTATACCAGACTAAATCCATGCTGTGGGAAAGAAAGACAGTACTATTTTTAAAATATCAGCCTGGGGCTTCCCTGGTGGCACAGTGGTTGGGAGTCCGCCTGCCGATGCAGGGGACGCGGGTTCGTGCCCCGGTCCGGGAAGATCCCACATGCCGCGGAGCGGCTGGGCCCGTGAGCCATGGACGCTGAGCCTGCGCGTCCGGAGCCTGTGCTCCGCAATGGGAGAGGCCACAGCAGTGAGAGGCCCACGTACCGCAAAAAAAAAAAAAAAAAAGGCAGGGTGGTGCAAATGATTAGTTGAGGTATCACTTTAATAGAAAAAGATTAAGAGCTGAAGTGGGGCGAGGGTGGTGAGTGGTATAAGAAAGATCACGATGGGGCTTCCCTGGTGGCGCAGTGGTTGAGAATCCGCCTGCCGATGCAGGGGACACGGGTTCATGCCCCGGTCCGGGAAGATCCCACATGCCGCGGAGCGGCTGGGCCCGTGAGCCATGG
>NC_041224.1:68919586-68922315 GCF_002837175.3 Physeter macrocephalus | reverse complement strand
CACAAGTGAGAGGCGCCCGTACAGCGCAAAAAAAAAAAAAAAAAGAAAGATCACGATGGCATCCGTTTCTTTAACCTTTCCAAATTTCCTCAGAAAAACGGGGCAACAAGATAGCAAAAGAAATATCCCACTGCTCACGTGGTCAACAAAGTTAGGTTACGTGGAACTCCAAGAACCTCAGTTGTGAGAGAGTGGGGTCGAACCACCACCACCAGTGGGACCTGTGTGGGATTCGGGTGGGGTTAGCTGCTGTGGAGGTGGCTGAGGGAAGAGGAAGGGGAGTTCTCCTGTCCCGAGAACCCCAGACAGAAATCACCAAGAGGTATCTGCCCCTCAAAAGAGGACCCCGCTCTGCACTGCATCCTCAGCAAGGGGACCGGTGAAACAGAGAGGGTGCCACAGGTTCCAGTTTGTGGGAGAGGACAAAAGGATGGGGCGCCACCAAGGTCTGCAGAGGAGGCTGGGCTGGGCTCGATCTCAGAAATACCTCCCACCCCAACTGCCTTCCAGAAGGACAGAGACCCACCCAGAAAAAAGCTGCATAGGGTAGGCTCCAAATTGAACAGCGTGGGAAACTGAGGGTAAGAAAAAGAAGATGGTTGAGAAACTAGAGAAGCAGGTGTCTAGAAGTGGCAGCTCTCAGACTGTGGAGGTGGCTACACAGAGTATTTAAATGCTTCAAGGGAACCACTTGAGGAGGGAACTCCCAAGCAGGTGACACAAGAGACCCACCCTTACCCACTCCCATCCCCTCTGGGAACCTGTCCTAAAAGTATAGCAAAGGCCATCTATTTAAACAAGAGCAACAGAAAAGGATTAGACTGAACCCCATATTAACATATTGTAAGAAAAATATGAAAAGTAATTGAATAACAATAACATACAAGCAGACAAGCGCACACCGCAAAAATATAACCTCAGAGCAGATGAAACTGATAATCCAACATTACAAATTAAGCTAATAGAAAGAACGATCTTTAGAAACTTTGAAAGAGCAGCATAAATTAGAAATAGAAAAGTTAAGAATTTGGGTAAGCAACAGGAAGATGAATAAAGAACTGACAGAACTTAGGAAAGAATGGGAAAAAAGAAATTTAAAAAATCATTTTAGAAATACAAACTAAAATGTAACAACAAGCAGACACCATGGAAAGTATTGTGATGAAAATAAACAGGAGAAAAAAAATTCTTTTAAATCAAAAAGAGACAAAGAAAAAGAATTTGAGAGAAAATAATATGGAGAGAATATAGGTAAAGCAGTTCAAATATATGTGAAAATGGAGTTGCTGGAGAGATAAAGCAATAGAACAGATCTTAAAAACTCTAATTCACAAAAAATTTACTGGAATAAAAGAAGGCTTATTATGTATATGGTACAGAGTAAAACAACTAGATTTTAAACATAAAGGATAAAATATCTTTGGGTTACCCAAGAAAAAGAACAACACCCTTGTAAACAAGCTGACTATGCATCCCAATTCATCCAGAACAGTCCTGGTTTACATCTGTGGTCCTGGCACACTTATTAATAGAGTCCCTTTTCTCTCCCCAAAGTCACCAGATTTTACAAGAAAAAAAGAAAATTAGACTGGCAATCGTTTTTGACAGCAACACTTCATACCAGAACATGAGTCAGCATTTTTAAGATTTTCATGGAAGGAAAATATGAGCCAAGGATTTTATATCAGCAAGATGACCTAAAAGTTATTACCTAAAAAGGCTACAATGAGTTATGAACTTGTAAGAACTTAGGGTATATTGTGTCCACGAACACTTTCTGAGGATTCTACTAGAGAACGAACTTCAAAGAACAAAAACATGGCAGGAGAAACTGGCCTAAGAAGGTAAAAAGTGTTTCTAGTGTGTTGAAATGAAAAGAAACTCTCACCAGAGGTTTAGAGAAACTGAAGTTTTAGTTAGGAGAGAGGAATTGAAGGATATTCTCTAAATCTTATTTTCAGCTTCAGATTCCAAGGAAATTCCTTATATTTGCTCCTCTCCATATCCGATTTGAAGCTTTTCACTATGTCTCTCAGTATTGTTAAAAGCACACATCCCTAAAGTACCCCAGCTGTTCACCCAAGATTGCCGGCAAGAAAACAGCTATGAATTTCAAATCATAAGATTAAGATCTGTGCCCACTTTCTTAATTCTAGCTTAGCAAAAATTCTTACCACCCTGCCCAGCTCCTTAAGAGCCTTTGGACCAGGAGATTTCTAGGATGGCTCACATTCTGCAAACCAGTTAATTTATCTCCTGTCCCAGTTCTTTAAGGACCAATTTATAAGTTGCATGAAAGAAACGTATTTATGAATGCTGTCTTTTCTTGGGAAAGCAGTAAACAAAACACAGACCTTTAAGAGTTTTATCGTTTCTGGCCTTCCATTTAGGTCTTTAATCCATTTTGAGTTTATTTTTGTGAATGGTGTTAGGGAGTGTTCCAATTTCATTCTTTTACATGTAGCTGTCCAGTTTTCCCAGCACCACTTGTTGAAGAGGCTGTCTTTTCTCCATTGTATATTCTTGCCTCCTTTATCAAAGATAGGGTGACCATATGTGTGTGGGTTTATCTCTGGGCTTTCTATCCTGTTCCATTGATCTATATTTCTGTTTCGGTGCCAGTACCATACTGTCTTGATTACTGTAGCTTAAACCATAATTCAAAAAGAGTCATGTACCACAATGTTCATTGCAGCTCTATTTACAATAGCCAGGACAAGGAGGGAACC
>NC_041224.1:68913119-68918758 GCF_002837175.3 Physeter macrocephalus | reverse complement strand
GACTTGAGGACATGGGGAGGGGGAAGGGTAAGCTGGGACGAAGTGAGAGAGTGGCATGGACATATATACACTACCAAATGTAAAATAGATAGCTAGTGGGAAGCAGCCGCATAGCACAGGGAGATCAGCTCGGTGCTTTGTGACCACCTAGAGGGGTGGGATAGGGAGGGTGGGAGGGAGGGAGACACAAGAGGAAAGAGATATGGGGATATATGTATATGTACAGCTGATTCACTCTTGTAAAGCAATTATAGTCCAATAAAGATGTTAAAAAAATTTTAAAAATTAAAAAAATAAAAACACGGACCATCTTTGGAGTGGTTAAAGAACACTTTTCTTTTAACCCATGACTAGAAAGTGGGCTTCAGCCAAACAAGTAGCTTCTCTAGTCCCAATACGAACAGTAAAACATATTGATTTGTACTAATACACATACAAACCTAAACACAGAATGCTTTAAAATCTGATTAGACTAATTCTATACGAAGTGTTTTGCTGAAAAATGCTCAGTGTTTTTTTTAAGACATTAGAACTCCAGAGATAAAGCACAGTTACATAACTGAAGTCTGTCAATACCTGGAGAACAAACTAGTACATACTGTAAAATATCAATTAAAATTATGTTTGTCTAATAACAGAGGTTAAATGTGGAAGGTGTCAGGTTTGTATGGGCTTAGGAAAGAGAGGCAGGTTTTGGAGCTGCCACAATGGGCAGATTCAGATAGGCAGAGGAAGAACCTTTGAAAGAGAGAAAAAGGTGCAGCTTCCTGTGGCTGGTGAGCAGATGCACGTGTGCAGCGTGAGGCAGGGGCAGGGAGCATTCGTCAGGTGAGTAAAAGAATGAAGCTTGGAGAGGAACAAAGATGGCGGAGTAGAAGGACGTGCTCTCACTCCCTCTTGCGAGAACACCAGAATCACAACCAGCTGCTGGACATCATCGACAGGAAGACACTGGAAGTCACCAAAAAAGATAACCCACGTCCAAAGACAAAGGAGAAGCCACAATGAGATGGTAGGAGGGGTGCATCACAGTAAAATCAAATCCCATAACTGCTGGGTAGGTGACTCACAGATTGGAGAACATTTATACCGCAGAAGTCCACCCATGGAGTGAAGGTTCTGAGCCGCACATCAGACTTCCGAATGTGGTGGTCCAGCAATGGGAGAAGGAATTCCTAGAGAATCAGACCTTGAAGCCTAGTGAGAATTGATTGCAGGACTTAGACAGGACTGGGGGAAACAGAGACTCCACTCTTGGAGGGCACACACAGAGTAGTGTGCACATCAGGACCCAAGGGAAGGAGCAGTGACCCCAGGGGAGACTGAACCAGACCTACCTGCTAGTGTGGGAGGGTCTCCTGCAGAGGTGTCAATACGAACAGTAAAACATATTGATTTGTACTAATACACATACAAACCTAAACACAGAATGCTTTAAAATCTGATTAGACTAATTCTATACGAAGTGTTTTGCTGAAAAATGCTCAGTGTTTTTTTTAAGACATTAGAACTCCAGAGATAAAGCACAGTTACATAACTGAAGTCTGTCAATACCTGGAGAACAAACTAGTACATACTGTAAAATATCAATTAAAATTATGTTTGTCTAATAACAGAGGTTAAATGTGGAAGGTGTCAGGTTTGTATGGGCTTAGGAAAGAGAGGCAGGTTTTGGAGCTGCCACAATGGGCAGATTCAGATAGGCAGAGGAAGAACCTTTGAAAGAGAGAAAAAGGTGCAGCTTCCTGTGGCTGGTGAGCAGATGCACGTGTGCAGCGTGAGGCAGGGGCAGGGAGCATTCGTCAGGTGAGTAAAAGAATGAAGCTTGGAGAGGAACAAAGATGGCGGAGTAGAAGGACGTGCTCTCACTCCCTCTTGCGAGAACACCAGAATCACAACCAGCTGCTGGACATCATCGACAGGAAGACACTGGAAGTCACCAAAAAAGATAACCCACGTCCAAAGACAAAGGAGAAGCCACAATGAGATGGTAGGAGGGGTGCATCACAGTAAAATCAAATCCCATAACTGCTGGGTAGGTGACTCACAGATTGGAGAACATTTATACCGCAGAAGTCCACCCATGGAGTGAAGGTTCTGAGCCGCACATCAGACTTCCGAATGTGGTGGTCCAGCAATGGGAGAAGGAATTCCTAGAGAATCAGACCTTGAAGCCTAGTGAGAATTGATTGCAGGACTTAGACAGGACTGGGGGAAACAGAGACTCCACTCTTGGAGGGCACACACAGAGTAGTGTGCACATCAGGACCCAAGGGAAGGAGCAGTGACCCCAGGGGAGACTGAACCAGACCTACCTGCTAGTGTGGGAGGGTCTCCTGCAGAGGTGTGGGGGGGTGTGCTATGGCTCACCATGGGGATAAGGACACTGACAGCAGAAGTTCTGGGAAGTACTCCTTGGCATAAGCCCTCCCAGAGTCTGTCATTAGCCCCACCAAAGAGCCCAGGTAGGCTCCAGTGTTGGGTTGCCTCAGGCCAAACAACCAACAGGGAGGGAACCCAGCCCCACCCATCAACAGTCAAGCGGATTAAAGTTTAACTAAGCTCTGCCCAACAGCAACAGTCAGCTCTATCCACCACCAGTCCCTCCCATCAAACCTCTTAGATAGCCTCATCCACCAGAGGGCAAACAGCAGAAGCAAGAACAACTACAGTCCTGCAGCCTGTGGAACAAAAACCACATTCACAGAAAGATAGACAAGATGAAAAGGTAGAGGGCTATGTACCAGATGAAGGAACAAGATAAAACCCCAGAAAAACAACTACATGAAGTGGAGATAGGCAACCTTCCAGAAAAAGAATTCAGAATAACGATAGTGAAGATGATCCAGAGCCTCGGAAAAACAATGGAGGCACAGATCGAGAAGATGCAAGAAATGTTTAACAAAAACCTAGAAGAATTAAAGAACAAACAAACAGATGAACAATACAATAAATGAAATGAAAACGACACTAGAAGGAATCAATAGCAGAATAACTGATGCAGAAGAACAGATAACTGACCTGGAAGACAGAATGGTGGAATTCATTGCTGCGGAACAGAATGAAGAAAAAGAATGAAAAGAAATGAAGAAAGCTTAAGAGACCTCTGAACAACATTAAATGCAACAACATTCACATTATAGGGGTCCCAGAAGGAGAAGAGAGAGAGAAAGGACCAGAGAAAGTATTTGAAGAGATTATAGTCAAAAACTTCCCTAACGTGGGAAAGGAAATAGCCACCCAAGTCCAGGAAGCACAGTGAGTCCCATACTGGATAAACCCAAGGAGAAACACGCCGAGACACATAGTAATCAAATTGGCAAAAATTAAAGACAAAGAAAAATTATTGAAAGCAGCAAGGGAAAAACGAAAAATAACATACAAGGGAACTCCCATAAGGTTAACAGCTGATTTCTCAGCAGGAACTCTACAAGCCAGAAGGGAGTGGCATGACATATTTAAAGTGATGAAAGGGAAGAAACTACAACAAAGATTACTCTACTCGGCAAGGATCTCACTCAGATTCAATGGAGAAATCAAAACCTTTACAGACAAGCTAAAGCTAAGAGAATTCAGCACCACCAAACCAGCTTTACAACAAATGCTAAAGGAACTTCTCTAAATGGGGAACACAAGAGAAGAAGAGGACCTAAAAAACAAACCCAAAACAATTAAGAAAATGGTAATAGGAACATACATGTTGATGATTACCTTAAATGTGAATGGATTAAGTGCTCCAATCAAAAGACACAGGAGTGCTGAATGGATACAAAAACAAGACCCATATATATGCCGTCTACAAGAGACCCACTTCAGTAACAGCTATAAAAGAGGAAATCGACAGTAACACAATCATAGTGGGGGACTTTAACACCTCACTTAAACCAATGGACAGATCATCGAATATGAAAATAAATAAGGAAACAGAAGCTTTAAATGACACAGTAGACCAGATAGATTTAATTGATATTTATAGGACATTCCATCCCAAAACAGCAGATTACACTTTCTTCTCAAGTGCACACAGAACATTATCCAGGATAGATCACATCTTAGGTCACAAATCAAGCCTCAGTTAATTTAAGAAAATTGAACTCATATCAAGCCTCTTTTCTGACCATAATGCTATGAGATTAGAAATGAATTACAGGGAAAAAAACGTAAAAAACACAGACACATGGAGGCTAAACAATACGTTACTAAATAACCAAGAGATCACTGAAGAAATCAAAGAAGAAATCAAAAAATACCTGGAGGCTAAACAATACGTTACTAAATAACCAAGAGATCACTGAAGAAATCAAAGAAGAAATCAAAAAATACCTAGAGACAAATGACAATGAAAACACGATGATCCAAAACCTATGGGATGCAGCAAAAGCAGTTCTAAGAGGGAAGTTTATAGCTATACAAGCCTACCTCAAAAGACAAGAAAAATCTCAAATAAACAATCTAACCTTACACCTAAAGGAAAGAGAGAAAGAACAAACAAAACCCAAAGTTAGCAGAAGGAAAGAAATCATAAAGATCAGAGCAGAAATAAATAGAAAAAAAGAAAACAATAGCAAAGGTCAATAAAACTAAAAGCTGGTTCTTTGAGAAGATAAAATTGATAAACCATTAGCCAGACTCACCAAGAAAAAGAGAGGACTCAAATCAATAAAATTAGAAATGAAAAAGGACATATTACAACTGACAATGCAGAAAAACAAAACATCCTAAGAGACTACTACAAGCAACACTATGCCAATAAAATGGACAACCTGGAAGAAATGGAAACATTTTTAGAAAGGTATAACATTCCAAGACTGAACAAGGAAGAAATAGAAAATATGAACAGACCAATCACGAGGAATGAAATTGAACCTGTGAATAAAAATATTCCAACAAACAAAAGTCCATGACCAGATGGCTTCGCACGTGAACTCTATCAAACATTTAGAGAAGAGTTAACACCCATTCTTCTCAAACTCTTACAAAAAACTGCAGACAGAGGAACACTCCCGATCTCATTCTATGAGACCACCATCACCCTGATACCAAAACCAGACAAAGCTAGTACCAAAAATGAAAATTACAGACCATTATCACTGATGAATGCATGTGCAAAAATCCTGAACAAAATACTAACAAACAGGATCCACCAATACATTAAACGGATCATACACCATGAGCAACTCAGATTTATCCCAGGAATGCAGGGATTCTTCAATATACGCAAATCAATCAATGGGATACACAATATTAACAAACTGAAGGAGAAATACCATATGATCATCTCATAGATGCAGAGAAAGCTTTTGACAAAATTCAACACCCACACTCCCTTATGATAAAAACCCTCCAGAAAGCAGGCAACATAATAAAGGCCATATACGACAAACCCACAGCAAACATCATTCTCAATGGTGAAAAACAGAAAGCATTTCCTCTAAAATCAGGAATGGGACAAGGATGTCCACTCTCACCACTATTGTAGTCAAAACTACAATGAGGTATCACCTCACACCAGTTCAAATGGGCATCATCAGAAAATCTACAAACAACAAATGCTGGAGAGGGTGTGGAGAAAAGGGAACCCTCTTGCACTGTTGGTGGGAATGTAAATTGATACAGCCACTATGGAGAACAGTATGGAG
>NC_041224.1:68905124-68912645 GCF_002837175.3 Physeter macrocephalus | reverse complement strand
AGGTACATATATACAATGGAATATTACTCAGCCATAAAAAAGGAACGAAATTGAGTCATTTGTTGAGACGTGGATGGATCTAGAGACTGTCATACAGAGTGAAGTAAGTCAGAAAAAGAAAAACAAATATAGTATATTAACACATGTATGTGGAACCTAGGAAAATGGTACAGATGAACTGGTTTGCAGGGCAGAAGCTGAGACACAGATGTAGAGAACAAACGTATGGACACCAAGGGGGGAAAACCGCGGTGGGGTGGGGATGGTGCTGTGCTGAATTGGGCAATTGGGATTGACATGTAGACACTGATGTGTATAAAACTGATGACTGATAAGAACCTGTAGTATAAAAAAACAAACAAAAAAAACAACTAATACTAAACTTTCTTTGGGTTATTTGTATGGAAATATGTTAATATAAATGTTTCAAACATTACATGAAATTTCTAAAAATCTTACATGTTCTGGTATAATGTTATAAGTCATAATTCTAGTTATTACTTTAAACTGTATATCTCAGAAATAACTAAATTTCCTTGTCAATTGCATTATTATGAACTTTCATCAAATCTCTAACTGTGGTCATTTTTAAGTCTTTTGTCATTTACACAGAGTTCTGGGTGTACTCTGATGCCTTCGCAAAAATGTTCTCATAAAAGGGTTTCATCTTCAAGGAATTCATGGAAAAGACTCTGACAAGTACAGGTTTCTGGTAACTGACTATACTGCTGAACTGAATGAATAAGCATTTTCAGAACTCTAATAGAAAACTGATGAATTCATAAAAGTGCTAACTTTCTTGTGGTCTAACCATCTAACCATGGGGCGCGGTTGCAGCCTGACTTACAGGGAAGGTCAGGTCCTGCCTTGGTGACAGAAACCCACCCCCATGTATTTCCTTCCTTGCCCTTCCTCCAGTCTGTAATTGCATATTTGGATACTGTAACTCATTCCTGTCTTCCCTGGTGTGTCTGATAAACTCCTAGAGGCAAGGGGGAGGGTATCTATTATGTGCCACAGTATCTCTAGGACCTGGCATATAGTAGATCAATAAATACCTGTGGAATGAACCAAATGAATGGAGCTCTCTTGGAAAAGGTCCCAGGAAGACCAGGCTGTAAAGCACAGCAGGCCAAGGACCCAGGTCCAGGCTGACAGCCCTGAGAGGTGGGGGCCACCCAGCACCTTACTTGTTATACAGCACAATGTCTGGCTTCCAGATCTTCTGTGCAGGGACACGCATGAACTCTGCTCCATTGTAGTCGGAGGGGTTCCACTTCAGCTTGTAGTCATTCCAGATCTGGGGGGAGAAGGCAAGGAGGGAGAGGGGGGCAGTGGAAGGACAAGCATGGTTTTACTTCTTGTGACACCACTCATCTTGGTGACCTCCCCACCTCGGCTGCACGTCAGAGCCGCCTCTGCAATGCAGACCACACTGGCCCATTCCTCATGTGGGTGCTAGTGGGGAGACAGCACTGGGCTGAGTGTGCAGGTTGCCTCCTAGCTGCCTCCATGAGTGGGGCAAGCCCAGCCCCCATCAATCAATCAGGACCACTAGGGCTTTCTCCAGTCATATCCAGTGCCAAGTCCAGGTCCCTGCCAAAGCTCCTGCTGTTTACGTTCCTGAAATGGACATGCCATTAAGCCCCAGTAACGGCGCTAATGACACACAGAACCCTCTTCCATCTCCAGGTTGAGCAGGGTTGGCCTCTGAAGGGTCTGGGGAAGGAACCATGATCTCACCAGGGCCCAGGAAGTGTTTGGGTGCAGAGGCTGGGAGATGTGAGTCCGGAGCACCTGAGGGGAGAGAGGTGAGGCTGTGGCTGGAGGGAACGTGTACCATAGGGCGCTGAGTGGGCACCGTGCCCATCTGGCTTGCCAGCGTCCTAGGAAGGAAGGCTGCATGAGCTGAGTGGCCAGTTGGCTGAGCTGGTGGAAGGATTACCCTTAGGCCAGTGAGTTATCTGTCCATGTCTGCACAAAGCCTCCCTGGGGAGAACATGTGGAAGCCCACTTCTTTGGTCCCAATCTGAACAGGAAAATCCAGAACCCCGGCTCCCACCCTCCCAACAACAACAAAGGCATACGATTCTGACTTAAGGGTGAGTTTTTAGCAAGAGGAAGGGGAAGAGGTGCCTCAGGCGCCACCCTAGAGTCGGGGCCAGGGCTCCACGCCCGGGTCAGCCCCATTTTGTATGAGCATGGAGGTCTCTCCTTCCAGGACGCAGTCTATCGTCTGTGACTTGAGGGGCTGGGCCCTGCAGTCCTTCCACAGGGGTGTAGAGCAGTGCATATGACCCCAAGCCCAGGTAGAGACAGACCAGCCAGTCAGTGGACCTCAATCTGGGTCCACAGGAGTGAAGTAGGGGTTTTGGCCCTTGGTTCACAGACAGCAAATAAAGCAGTCACCACCAGGGGGCAGCAGTGCCCAGGGTCTGGTCACATACTTGCTTGAGCCACAAGTTGGTCTCCATGATCTGGTTTACTTCATCCTAGAAACAGAGATTAAAGTAGATGGTGAATTACAAAAACAAGGCTGGTTCTGGGCAAGGCTATTCCAGAAGCTCCATACCCCACGGCCACAGCTTGTGGCTCTGGCACTCACCACCTTCACCAGCTGAGACATGGACACTTCAAACTGGATGATGACTGGGTCAGACACATTGGCCACTGGCCGGATGATCTCATTGTAATCTTCGAACAGCCGCTCAAACAGACGATGCTCAGCGTCGGAGGCTCTGGCCACTGAGGGAAGTAGCCCTGTAAGATCCTGGGGAAGTCACTTTTTCCCTCACCAGGGACACCATCTACCTACAGCTTCCTCTTCATCTGCTGAGGGTACTCTCTGGAACTCCAGACTTTCAGACTAGTCCTACTCCTTGAAGTTAAAGACTAGAAAACTGAGGCCCAAGAGAGAAGGGAGTCCATCAGGTCACACACATTCGTTGAGAAGTATAATTACAAGCCTGGGCTCTAAATTTGGATAGATCTGGTGCAAATCCTGACAGACTACTTGTGAGCTGTGTGAGCTTAGGCAAGTGGCTTAACCTCTCTAAACCTCATTTCCTTCATCTATGAAAGATTATAAATGTATCCACCTCTTAGGGTTGTTATGAGTGAAGTGCTTAGCTCCATGCAGGCATATGGTAAGAGCTCATGAACCATCCTCACCATCTTTGTTACTACACAGCAGCAGTGTGATCCAAATGCAATCTGCCTGCGTACAGCCACAATGGAGAGACGACCAGTCCACTCCCAGGGCAGGAGTACCCCAGAGCCCGAGGGAGACTACAACCTAGGACTGGGGCTTTGCTTCTTCCCACCCAGGACCCTGTAGAGGTTTAGCCACCAAACATCTTAGAAGCGGGTGCCTACGTGGCTCCCATGATCTCAGAGTGCGACCCACGGTTCCTGCTGATGTTGTCTTCACATCCTGATCAAAGACTCTTCCCTCTCTGAAACCCTTGGGGACCCTCTTTGTTTATAAGCCACACTCCAGGCATCTTGAGTCAGCTGTCTGTTGCTTCTCACAGATCTGGGAAAAATCTGGGGAGGGGATGAGGGGAATCTTTTAAGTCCAACCCAACTTCTCCAGGGATTTTGACTGTCCCCTTCCCCCCCCAACCCAAATAAAGAAGGGGCCACATTCAGGAGCTCCGTGGTGAGTGTTCAGCGCTCTGAGTAGTGGGGGCCTCAGCACCGGAGGGGCAGGAACAGCGCTCTGAGTGCACGGTCACAACGTGGTCTCCCAACAGACTTACCCGCCCAGCTGCAGGGACCGCCTGCAGCCCTGCCAAATCCCTCGTCCCCTGGTATCTACCACCCCTCCCAGGACACTCAAAAGCCTTTCTGTCAGAGCTGGCTTCTCCCTAACAGGCTCCTTAAAGACCGGGCAGAAGGCGAAGGCGGGGAGGTGCCAGGAGTGCGGAGAGGCGAGGACAAGGAGGAGAGGCTGGCGCCCCTTAACGACTCCCCTCTGCCCCAGGTGGCCTTGATCAAACACTGAGCCCTCTCTGGCCTCAGCTTCCCCATCTATTCGTAAAACGAGGAGGTGGGCTGGATGCAGACAGTGGAACCCGCGGCCTGGGCGCGTCAGTTCAGCACCCAGTGCGCCAAGCAGGACGATGGGCAGGGCCGAGACTCGAATCTGTAACGCTGGGCTGTGGAAGGAAGGGCCCCAGTGCGGGCCCTCCCCGCGCCTCCCGGGAGCGCACAAATGACTCTCAAGGATGGGGCAGCCGAGGGGGAAACACGCACCCCCCACCTAACTCGCCGCCGGGCCGGAGCCAGTCCACGCGAGTTTCGGGTCCCCAGCCACGGCGCCCTTCTCCCCATCTCCTCGCGCTGCGCTCCAGGCCGCATCCCCTTCGGACCCCGCTCGGGCGGGGCGCCCGTCCCTCCAGTCCCCCTCGCCCCGCGTCCGTACCTGGCAGCAGCAGCAGCAGAAGCGGCGGCACCCAGGGCGGCAAGAGCTTCGCGACGCGGACTCCGCGCGGCTGGGCGCCCATGGCTGGTCTGCCCTCTGGCCAGAGGCACCGGGCGGGCGGCGTGGGGCGGAGGGCAGGCCGAGCAGAGCCGGACGGTCGGGAGCCGGAGGGACAGTGGCGGAGACAGACCCGCCTGGCAGGACTCCAGGCGCTGCCCGCCCACTCGGAGCGGGACCAGGGCGCGGCGCGTGGAGCCCCGGCTGCTCCAGCCCCACCCACAATCCCGGGCGCAGCCCCGCCCGCCGCCGTGGGGTTTCCGAGCCTCTGCGTGGGAGAGAGGTGAGCTCGCGTCCGAGAACAGGGACGCGCTGGCCCTCCAGTGCGCTGGGCTGGGCGGTCTCATCCCTCCCTCTGGTCGGTGCAGCCCACGGACGGCTCCGCGCCGGGCCAATCCGAGCAGGTGCTCGCAAACCACAGGAAAGAATAGGGGCCGAATCTCTCTCTGTTCCTGGCTTCCGGGGTGAGTGCGAGTCTCTCCTTTCCCCGGGCTTGGGGACCACCGGGCTAGACGGACGGTCGCCGGCCTGCCTGAAAGGTTCTAACACATCCTTAAGACGAGGACTCAAGATTTTGACACTATTAAGTAATTGTTAAATATTTTAGGAATGATAATGGTATTTGTGTTTTTAAGAGTCCTTAGGGTTACCATGAGGAGGAGGGTTGGAGTCAGTTGAAATAATATCGGCCATTGAGTTGGTAATTGATGAGGCTAGATGAGAAACACCTGGAGGTTTGTTAGCCTAGTCTACTGTCGAATATGTTGCAATGCCTTGATAAAAAGTAAAACAAAAGAAAGAAATAACAAAATTAAAAATAAGTCTTGGAGATGGAGCCATCAGAGAAAGCACCGCCCTTCCTGGCCCCTGGACCCTGCAGAACCTCCTCTGCCCTCCGGCCCATCTGCACCCTGGGTGCACCAGGATGGTTCTGTGATGGAGCAGACCACCCTGGGGCCCCTTGGTCTCTCGGACCACCCACCAGGAGTGGGGTGGGGTACCTGCAGGCTTCCTTGGAGTTCCTCTATCACAGGACAGGTCAGTCACCTTTATTATTTCCAGAATGGGTCACCTACCCACATTAAAACCAAACAAAAGGAGACATTTTGCAGGATTCAGAAAATGTTTGTAAGAATTGGGGCTTACTGTCAGGCCCCCATTTAGAGAATTTTCATTCTCCTGACAAGAAGCCCTTTGTCTGGAAAATATTGCAAATCACATATCCAACCAAGGACTTGTATCCAGAACATATAAAGAACCCTCAGAACTCAAAAGGAAGAATAGATGGGTATGAGTGATCTTATTGGGGTGATGTCAGTGTTCTAAAACTGGGTTATAGTGATAAACTTACTAAACTCATTGAACTGTACACTTAAAATGTGTGAATTTTATGATTTGTAAATTATACCTAGTTATTTGAAAGATCTCAGCAGTAAGAAAACTAAAACCCAGTTTTAAAAATGAGCAAAAGAGTTAAACAGACACTTGACCAAAAAAGGCAAATAGCTCACGAAAAGATGTCCAACATTTGCTGCTAGTGTTGCAGCAAAAATAGAAATGAGACTTCTGTTTTCTGATAAACAAGGAAAATAAGGAAACAATGAACAGGCTGGGGAAACAACATAAACAGGCCTCAAAGAGTTAATCAATTGTGGTTATTCTTTAGCTGTTACTTCTAACAAACACTTGTAGCTAGACGTTCTTCACAAAGCTGATTACTCTGACTCCATTTGAATTACCCTTTGCACCTGGCATTTCTTCTCCCCCTACACTCCCCTGTAGCACTCTTCATTTCGGACAGAAGGTCACAGGCCGATAACTTCAGGGACACCAGTCCCGGTTGTTGAGCCGCCTGATGACAGCTTTGGCCATGAATTTGCAGAACAAAAGAAATGCAAGACCTTCATTACTTTGAGCTTTATCACCTACCCCAGACCATGAGCCCCAGGCTATATAACCTTTCCCTATTCCCCAGGGAAGGGGGCACAGCTCTTGAGGCGCTAGCCTGCTGTGTTACCCCCTTTGCCAGGCAAAGATTAAAGCAATTTTTCTCCTTTCTCCAAAACTCTGTCTCCATATTTCTTTTTGGCATCGGTGCACAGAGAGCCAAGATTTTGGTATCACTAGCCATTAGGGAAAGCAAATTAAAACCAGGGTGATATACCACTTAACAGCCACTGGGATGGCTAAAATTAAAAAATACTGTCAATACCAAGTGCAGATGAGGAAACAGAGCAACTGGATCTCTCATACTTTGCTGGTGGGAATACAAAACAGTATGGCTGCTCCAGAAAAGAGTTTGACAGTTTCATATAAAGTTAAACATACTCTCCCCATATAACCCAGCAATCACATTACTGAGTATTTATCTAGAAAAATGAAAAGTTTTGTTCACACAAAATCCTATAAGTGAAATGTTTATAGTAACACTATTGATAATCGCCCCAAACTGGTAACAACCTAAATGTGCTTCAACAGCCATATGATGGATGCAAAAGGACAAACTATTGTTACACTCTTCAACTTGGATGAATCTCAAAGGCATTATGCCGAGTGAAAGAAGCACCTCTCCAGTGGTTCCAAACTAACGTTGGTGCGTGCAGGATCTTTAATTGTGGCCCGTGGGATCTAGTTCCCTGACCAGGGATTGAACCTGGGCCCCCTGCATTGGGAACAGGAGTCCTAACTGCTGGACCACCAGGGAAGTCCCCATTAGAGGTTATTCTTTTTTTTTTAAATATAAATTTATTTATTTATTTCTGGCTGTGTTGGGTCTTCATTGCTGCACACGGACTTTCTCTGGTTGCGGTGAGCGGGGTGTACTCTTCATTGTGGTGCACTGGCTTCTCATTGCAGTGGCTTCTCTTGTTACAGAGCACGGGCTCTAGGCGGGTAGGCTTCAGTAATTGTGGCAAGCGGGCTCAGTAGTTGTGGCTCACGGGCACAGTTGCTCTGCAGCATGTGGGATCTTCCCAGACCAGGGCTTGAACCCATGTCCCCTGCATTGGCAGGCAGATTCTTAACCACTGCACCACCAG
>NC_041224.1:68898219-68904983 GCF_002837175.3 Physeter macrocephalus | reverse complement strand
CGGTACGCGGGCCTCTCACTGTTGTGGCCTCTCCCGTTGCGGAGCGCAGGCTCAGTGGCCATGGCTCATGGGCCTAGCTGCTCCGCAGCATGTGGCATCTTCCCAGACCGGGGCACGAACCTATATCCCCTGCATCGGCAGGCGGACTCTCAACCACTGCGCCACCAGGGAAGCCCCCTAGAGGTTATTCTTGAAGAGACTGAACTGTAGTGGAGAAAAGCTCAGTGGTTGCAGGGGGTTAGGGCTGGAGGGACACGTGACCATAAAGGAGTAGCAGGTGGGAGCTGTTTTGGGTGATGAGTGACTCCGATATCCTGATTACATGAATCTATACATGTGTTAAAATTAATAGAACAGTACCTAAAAAGTCAGTTTTATTGTATAATAATTTTTTAAATAGATTTTTTGAAAAGTCCTCCTCCATCGCACAAATATTTTGAGTGCTTACGACGTGCCAGGCACTGTGCAAAAGACAGTATGTAGGGGAAACCAATCAGAGCATCTGTGAGGGAGACACACCTGACCCAGCCGGGATAAAAAGCAGAACATGACCAGGGCCGCGGAGCATGGAGGAGAGAGCCATTCCTTTCAGGTGGGGAACGAGGGAAAGCTGCTGAGGGGAGGGGGCATCTGAGATTGAAGGAGGAATAGGAGCCATGTCTTCATTCAAGAAACATTTATTGAGCACCTACTATGGGCCGAGCTCTGTCCTAGGCCCTGAGGATACCGCAGCGAACACGAAGGGCCAGGTCCCTGCTCTCACGGAGCTCACACTCTAGCAGGTGAGAGCCTCGGGTACCGAGGGCTGCTGGAGGAAGGTGTCGGGGTAACGTGGCTGTGGGGAGAATGCTTTGGAATGAGTGACCGGGGAAGGCCCCTGGGGGAGGTGACATTGAACGAATGATGGATTGGAGCAGAGCCCTGAATGATGCAGCCGTGGGAAGAGCTTACGAGACATCTGGGGAAGAAGGTTTGGGTAGAATGTACAGCAAATGCAGAGTCTCTAAGCTGGGAAGATCTTGAAGCATGTGAGGGACTAAAAGAAGGCCAGTGAACCTAGTGGACAAGGAGGAGTGGAGGAGGGAGATGGAGTGAGAGGTAAGCCGGCATGCAGACCAGATGCCTGGCATACTGTGGGTGCCACTGTTACACGCATCTTCATCCCCAGTGCCTGCTGCTGGGAAGGAAGCCAGGCCGGAATTAAGGTGTCCAAAGACCCTCCCGCAGCGGGTTTCCTGGGCTTCCTCCCAGGCCTTCAGAGAGGACGGTCCAGGCCCCCCCATCCTTGCCCCTCCCATGGCCATGGCTGTTTGATGGGGCTGATGCTGACAGACTCATTTATTTAGGGCCTCATCAGCCGTGACCCAGAAGGAAGCAGCAGACTGTCCACCTGGCCACTCACGTCATCTCACCCCACATCCTGGGGGCCTCAGACACGTGGGGCAGCCTAGGGCCCTTCAGAAGGTGTGTGGGTCTGGAAGAGGGGAGGTAGGAAGAGCCCCACAGTGCCGAGCACACACACAACCACGAACACCCACAGGAACAGCCGGTCCACCACCATGGCCACGTACTTCCAGTCCTCAATGACCTGTGGGCAGACAGAGGGGCCGGTTACAGGCGCCGAGCACAGAGGTCCTCCCTGCTTTCCCTCCTCCCCAGAGCTGCGGCCTCACTATCTGGCCAGGGACCCCGTAGGCCACTTAGAACATGGAGTGGTAAGTTCTGAGTCTGAGGCTGGTCTTTCAGCTGGGTACCTGTGTGCCTCTCAGGTCCTCAATCCACCCCTACCCGCCCTGCATGGCATCAGGGAGCCACTGGGAACCAGACTGTATGGGAAGGTTAGGAATGGGAGGGGTTATTAACGCCACGTATGTGATTCGAAACCAAACTGGATTATAAATAAGGGGAATGAGACCTGAGGATCACAAGGCCCCTGCTCTCATTTTCACCCCAAGCCCCCTGCCTGAGCTGGCTTCGCCCAAACGAAGACTTGAGGTGCACCTAGCTGAGAGGGGGTTGGGCAATGTGACCCGCAGGACACCTGGAAATCCTGTTTAATTTGCTCAGTTCCATTAACGGCGACGTCTGCTAGTTCCTGTGATTAAGACCCAGCCTCCTTGCACATCATCTGGGTTTCTCTCCACCTCCTTCCCCGCCCCCCCCATCTTCTCAGGCCCAGGTGTGGGGTATAGGATTGGCAGAAACATGGCTAGCCTCCTGAGGTGCCACCACAGATGTGCCTGCCTCCTTGGCCTGGGGGAGATGACCCCAGAGAGACCCAGCATTCTGGTCTCCCTTCCCCTCACCCACTTTCACACCCCAGCCTGTCTGGATCCTTCTCCATGCATACTTGCCCTGGTGGAGACTGGCTGGATCAGCAGAACTCAGCAGAGGCTCTGGAGCTGGAAATTCGGGCAGCAATGGGCAAGCGATGTCAGTGACCCAATTTGTCAGAGCCCTGGTCAGTGGTGTGCATCTCTCCTCCAGGTTGATCCCTGCTCAACCAGCCCCACACCCCCAGCCAAACACAGCTGCTGTCTGTTTCCTAGATGCAGGAGGCACCGCCCACTTTCCACAGGGCACTCCTAGGTTTCTTTATGACTGCCCTAATTGCAAACAATTGTGCGTGTGTGTGTGTGTGTGTGTGTGTGTGTGTGTGTACGTGTACGTGCCTTTTCCCCTTTTTATATTTTTGTGCTATTTATAGTGACCAGTTAATCACCAGGGAGGAACAGCCCAGGCTGGTTTCGGGGTGGGCATGCTCTGGAAGGGAAGAAAGCCTCTTCTCTCCAGCTAGACATGAGAAAGTCGATCAACCGATAAGGCCCCCATGCGTGTCAGTTCAGGGCAAGGCACTGTGAAGGGCAAGGAATGTTAATGACATCAGAAAGATCTGAGTATGGAGCTTGGCTCTGCTCTGTGCCAGCTGTGTGACCTTGAGCAAGTTAATGAGCCTCTCTGGGCCTAGCTTTTTTTTCTATTGTAGAATCGGGATTCGAGTAAATGACACTTCACAGGTTCCTGGCAGAATTAGCAGTAATGTATGTCACGTCCTGGTAGAGTGCCTGATGTGTGGTTGGAGCTCAATGAACACTGGCAAATATAATAACTGTGGGCCCTGCCTGGCTCCTTCCCACAAAATGCTTTTAATTAATTGAGTTAGAAAGAGGCAGAGGCCTGTGAGTGTCTAGGGGGTGGTGAGACCTTTAGAAGAGAGAGTTCAGGATGCGGGTGGCTCAGCCAGGGCTGCAGGAGACCAGTTTCTCAACCTGCATATGCACAGGAACCAGTGGGGATCTGGTGAAAAATGCAGCTGCTGGACCACCTCCCATAGAGATCCCAGCTCAGTCAGAACAGGTGGCCCCAAAGCTGTATTTTGAAAAGTTGCCCAAGTGGTTCCTAATTAGCCAGGAGGGCCCCAGTCTGTATATTAATATTTGGGAGTCAATGAATTAGGTGATACTGAGCTACTGAATGGTTCTGAACTAAAGCAAGCATAATTAAATTAATTTTTTAGAAAGTGAAATATGATAATCCTTTAGAGCTGTGCTTCTCAAACTGGACCGAGCCTAGGAATCCCCTAGGGATCTGGTGAAAATGTAGCTGCTGAGGCAGCAGGTCTGGGGTGGGGCCTGAGATGCAGCATTTCTAAACAGCTCCCAGGTGAGACCGGTGCTGCTGGTCCAAGGACCACACTCTTGAGGACAAGGGTGTAGAAGAACTTGTGTCCTATATTCCGCTTGTTAGCAATTCTTTCTTTTTTTCACAGTGTAATTTTGGAGCTTTTCCACCCTGCTCTTTTCTCTTGGCACTAAATAATGGAATCCCCGTGCTTTCCCTTGAGAATGTGGCTAGTGAAAAGGAATCACAGAAAGGTAAGAACAAGGCGATGCCCACTTTTTCGCATACAGCTGCATGTTGTGGCATAAAAACCTGTTCAAAGAATCTGATTTGATAAGGTGTTAAAATGCGAACATTCCCAAGACTCTGAAACTTGTTCTCCAGCCCAGTCTGGAAATGTGTGTGAAAATTTCTAACCATTCTATCACGTTCTGTGTTTAGTTATAAAATTGTCCTTTGAAGCATTAACTTGTTCAAAGGAGTAGGTCAAGACACCTAAACTCTAGAACTCATGGCTTTGTCCTGTGAAAGTAAACTTAACCTCTTTTTAGAAATCTGTAATTGTACTTGATAATTTATTATCCTGGTAGCAATAATATTTAAATGGATGGTTCTATACTCCTAAGAGTTATAAATGTTTGTATGGCTTCTTGGCAAGCCTGACAAGGATGGGAGCATATGCCCTTGGTGCCCTGGCCCACCTGTGTCCCTAAAGGCTGCAGAATCATTTTCCAGCCCACAACAGCCTTCCACTTTCTGCCTGCTTCTCCTCTCTTCTCTGCCCTAGGGCTTTCTCTAGCACCAAAACTGCTTGCTCCACAACCAGCTGGCAAAACCAGGAAGTGCAGGGGAGTTAATGCCCAAAAGGTTACTAGAGCCTTGGGGATGGGAGCTGACGGGCAAATACCCTCCTCCCTCCTGGGGGATGATTCTGAGGCTTGCTTCCATGCTTCCGGCTTCCGCAGAGGCTCTCTGACTAGACTAGCCCCCAGAGCCCGTGGCAGTATCCTGCTCACTGATACCGACATTGGCTTTCCGCCTTTCCCTGTCTCACTTTCTCCACTTCCTCACTGTGCTTCCTGGGATCACTTCTCAAAAAAACTGCCTCTCCCCAGGTCTTTATATCAGGCTCTGCTTTTGGGGAACCCATAACAAACCAAAAAGGATCACTGGTACTTCCTTCCTATCCCTCGATGCACGAACCTAGAATAAAACTCATTTCAGTCTTGGATTCCTTATTCAAACAAAGAGTTTGAGAACCCTTGTCTCATGAATTAACTTCAGGAAATGGGAAACTGACTATATTATCCCAGCCTCTTCCATTGGGTGGGTGTTGGGGGCTGGGCTAGCAACTTACACTCTGGTCCTGATCGGCACTCTTCATGTGCTGGGCAATGAAGCTGACACCCTCTAAAGCCTCCTGCACATCCTGCTTGAACCTCCCAGAAGACCTCAGCCGGCAATCCCTGGGGATACCCGCTGAGTCAGAGCCGGCTGGAGACTTGGGAGCTGCAGAGGCAGGGTTCACGAAGTACGTGGAGTTCCTGTAGAGGTTGGAGGAGCTGGCGGGGCCCATGGCCGAGGCGGTGGTGGTGGCCTTGGACTTGGTCAGGTGAGCCTGGCTGGGCTGGGGGGCCCTGGAGGGGCTGCCGTCAGGGCGCTTCATGAAAAGGAAAGCGGGCAGCTTGTGTAGGAAGCAGCGCTTGACCCAGGGCGCCATGGTGTGCGTGCTGGGTGAGCGGTGGTGCACATTGAGCACACAGACGCTGGTGACGATGGAGAAGGTAACCAGCACCATGGTGAACATGAGGTATTTGCCGATGAGCGGCACGTCGAGGGAGGTGGGCGGCACGATCTTGGAGATGAGCAGCAGGAAGACGGTGAGCGCCAGCAGCACAGAGATGCACAGTGTCATCTTCTCGCCACAGTCGGAGGGCAGGTAGAAGACGAGGATGGCCAGGGAGGTGATGAGCACGCAGGGGATGATGAGGTTGATGGTGTAGAAGAGCGGCTTGCGCTTGATGATGAAGTCGTAAGTCACATCCACGTAGCTGGGGTCCTGCGGGTTCACTGTCCTTCGCCCAGGGAGGGCAACTATGTCCCATTCACCACTGGGGGTGAAGTCATCCATGCTGGCCGTTGGCGACTTGAGGACCATGTCGATCTCTGTGTGGTCGTAGGTCCAAGAGCGGAACTTGAGGGTGCAGTTCTGCTGGTCAAAGGGGAAGTGCTTCACCTCGATCTTGCAGGCACTCTTGTAGATGGCAGGGGGCAGCCACATGATGCTGCCAGTGGAGTGGACCACCACATTGGTATAGAGAGACACCTCGTAGGTACCGTCGGCACTGGGGGTGGGGGCAGGGCATGGAGGAGAATATCATGAAATCCATAGATGATGCCTGGCTGTTCTTAGAACTCACCAAAGAGCCCTGCAGGATTATTTCTCACTAATCACTCTTCCAAACCCCCACGCCCTCACTGGAAAGGCCTGCTTTACTTGGCAACTGCCTGGCGGCGAGAGCCCTGCCATGAAACAGCCTGAAGGCTTTACATAGATTTGCTCATTTAAGCCTCACAACAGTCCAATGAAGTAGATATTATTACCATCCCCATTTTACAGATGGGAAAAACAAGGCTCAGAGAAGTTAGTTGTCCTCTTCAAGGTCAGAAAACTAGTAAGCAGTACAGCTAAGATTTGAAGTCAGGTCTCTCTGTCCTTAGACCACCTACTCCTAATCATTTCTTGCTTCTGCTGGTACAACTACGACCTGGGAAGTCTCTTTATCCCCCTCCACCTACCTGAGATATTTATGCATATCAAGTCAGTGCTACCAACACCCAACGCTGACAAAGGCAACCGAAGGTCAGAAAGAGGACAGTATGGGGCTTCCCTGGTGGCGCAGTGGTTGAGAATCTGCCTGCCAATGCAGGGGACACGGGTTCGAGCCCTGGTCTGGGAAAATCCCACATGCCGTGGAGCAACTAGGCCCGTGAGCCACAACTACTGAGCCTGCGCGTCTGGAGCCTGTGCTCCGCAACAAGAGAGGCCGCGATAGTGAGAGGCCCGCGCACCGCGATGAAGAGTGGCCCCCGCTTGCAGCAACTAGAGAAAGCCCTCGCACAGAAACGAAGACCCAACACAG
>NC_041224.1:68860508-68898062 GCF_002837175.3 Physeter macrocephalus | reverse complement strand
ACAGAAACGAAGACCCAACACAGCCCAAAAAAAAATAAAAAAATTAAAAAATAAAAAAAAAATTTTTTTTTTTTTTTAAAAAAAGAAAGAGGACAGTATGCAGGACAGAAAGAGCACTGGACTTGGGGTCAGGATGGTGGCCCTGGTCCCAGCTGTGCCTGAGTGAGTCACAAGGCCCTCCCCATCTCTGGCCTCCAATTCCCTATCTGTAACTGGCTGGGTGCTGGCTCTGCTCGTCTCTAATTCCTCTTGCAGCCTGACAGCTTGGAAGTCTGGGTGAAGCACAGGACTGGAGGCCTGGCCCTCACCACCTTGGCCAACCCTGCCACTTAACTTGTTGTAAAGCACGATGTCAGGCAGCCAGACGCGCTTTGCGGGGATCCTCAGGATGTTCACACCCTCATAGCGGGAGCTGTTCCAGGCCAGGCGGTAGTCTGTCCATTCCTGAGCAGACAAGCAAGGCCCCGTCACTTGTAGGTCCCTCGCCGCCAAGGGGCAGCCCTGGAGAAAATGCCTCCTTGGGCTGGGGACCCTGCAGGGCACTTACCTGTTTCAGCCAGACATTGGTGGTCATGATCTGTTCTCGCTCATTCTGGGGAGGGAAATGAGGTTATCAGTTCACCTGTTAGGAGGTGATAGACCCCACTTTATCAAGCAAAAGTCTCTGAGCTCCAGGGCCACGTGACCAACCACCAATTTAACATCCTCGGAGGGCTCAGACGTATTTCCCACCCAATACGCCTGAGACAAACCTCATGATCTTCACCGAGACCTGGGCCTCCACTGGCATTGCCATCTCAGTGAATGGCATCCCCCAGCCATACAATTCCACAAGCCAGAAACCTGGCAGTTGTCCCTGATCCCTTGCTCTCTGATCCATCAGTAAGTCCTGTAGATTGTACCTCCTACATGAGTCTCAAATTTGTCTGCTTCTCCCCATCTCCTCTGCCACCATCATCTGTTACCTGGACTATTGCAGTAGCCTCCCAACTGGCCTTCCTGCTCTGCCTTGGCCTGCCTTTAGTCTATTCTCTATAGAGTAACATGGGTAATCCTTTTAAAATCTCAGCTCCTCAGACTACATCTCTCTGCTGAAACCCTCCACTCCCCTCCCATCTCATCTAAAGTGAAAGCCAAAGTTCTGCCCAGGGCCTACAAGGCCATCCATGATCTGCCCCCCTCCCCCACCTCCATCCCTATTAGCTCTAGTACCTCTTATCTCAACACTTTCCTGTTTGCTCATCCCACTTCAGCTATACGTGTCTCTTTGCTTCTGCCTTTGCACATGTTATTCCCTCTTCCTGGAAATCCACACAGCTGACTCCCTCACTTTCTTCAGGTCTTCCCTGACCTTTCCACATAAAATAGCACCCCCTTCCCCTCTCTCCCTGCTTCATTTTTCTTCTTTTTTAAAAATAATTAATTAATTAATTTTTTGGCTGCGTTGGGTCTTCATTGTTGTGCACAGGCTTTCTCTAGTTGTGGCGAGCGGGGGCTACTCTTTGTTGCAGTGTGCGGGCTTCTCATTGTGGTGGCTTTTCTTTGTTGCAGAGCACAGGCTCTAGGCATGCGGGCTGCAGTAGTTGTGGCTCGCGGGCTCTAGAGCGCAGGCTCAGTAGTTGTGGCACATGGGCTTAGTCGCTCCGCGGCATGTGGGATCTTCCCAGACCAGGGCTCAAACCCATGTCCTCTGTATTGGCAGGCGGATTCTTAACCACTGTGTCACCCCTGCTTCATTTTTCTTTATAGCTCTTATCACCACTGGCCACCTCTATTTGTGTATTATATGCCACCTCCTACTAGCATCTAAGTTCCTTGAGGGCAGACAGCACCTAGAAGGGTATCTGGGATGTATCAGATATGCAATAAATATTTTCTGAAGAATATAAGAATCCTACCATAATAATCCAGGCCACCGTAATCCATCTCTCACCTGAACCACTGCAAGACCCTCCCAACTGGTCTATGACCACTCTGCACACATACCCCATACAGACACACATCTATTCTTCCTCTGCAGCCAGAAGAAACTTCCAAAGTTCCTGCTATTTCCCCCTTAATCCTATTTTTACTTAGGTCACTTCTGTGGCTTCCTTCACATATAAAATAAAAATCCAACTCCTTCACAGGGTCTGCAAGGTCTTGCCAACTTTCCCAGCTTCATTTCACCTTTATTCTGTGCCCTTCCCCCGACATCTGCCCCGACCCTGGCCTTCTTTAGTTCTCCGAATGTGTCTTGTGCTCTCATTCTGTACCAATTTCCCTGCCTCCTCTTCACCAAGATAACTTCCAGCATCTTGATATCAGCTTGGGAGTCACTTCCTTTAGGAAACTTTCCTGAATCCTCAACTAGGTAAGCATATCAGTAGAAAAAGGTTCAGTTGCCAGTAACAGAGAGCCAGAGTAACACTGCCTTAAATAAGTTTATTTCTCTCTTGTAACAGTGTGGACGTACAGGCATACCTCGTTTTATTGTGCTTCACAGATAACTGCATTTTTTCCAAATCAAAGTTTTGTGGCAACTCTGTGTGGAGCGTCTATTGGCACCATTTTTCCAACAGCACTTGCTTGCTTTGTGCCTCTGTGTCACATTTTGGTACTTTTTGCAGTATTTTAAACTTTTTCATTATTACTGTGTTTGTTACAGTGATCTGTGATCAGTATCTTTCATGGTACTACTGCAAAATATTACAGCTCGCTGAAGGCTCAGGTGATGGTTAGCATTTTTTAGCAATAAAGTATTTTAAAATTAAGTTAATGTACATTGTTTTTTAGACATAATGCTGTTGCACACTTAATAGACTACAGCACAGTGTAAACATAACTTTTATATATGCACTGGGAAACCAAAAAAATCATGTGACTTGCTTTATGGTGATATGCCCTGTGTTGTGGTGGTCTGAAACCAAACCTGCAGTATCTCTGAGGTATACCTGTAATATGGTGGCTTTGCTCTACAAAGTCCTTAGGGACCCAGATTTCTTCTCTACCACACCTAGAGTGTGGCTCTCATCTGCATGGTCCACAATGACTGCTGCAGCTCCAGTCATTACACCCACATTCCAGACTGTTGAGGGGTAGATGGGAAGAGGAGAGGATGCATGCCAATTGTCTCCCCCCAACCCCAAATGTCTTGTTTTAATTAGAGTATTTAGGCCATTTACTTTCAGTGTAGTTACTGATAAATTTGGGTTTAAACCTACCATCTATCTGTTTTCTGTTTACTCCCTTTCTCTCTTTTCTTGCCTTATTTTGGATTAACGATTTTATTATCCATTTCTCCCGATATTAATGTGACTCTTCTTTAGGTGGTTACTCTGGAGTCTGCAATACGCATATACCTGACTTTTTAGCATCTAATATATATTAGTTCTTTCATCACTTCCAGAACAAGGCAAGAACTTTAGAACATTTCAATTTCATCTACCCCCTCCTTACTTTTGGGTTATTGTCATGTATCTAATTCTACATATAATTAAAATCTTGCAAGATATTTTTTTCTGTTTTTTTTATACTGTCAATATCAATTCAAATTCACCCATATATTCACCCTTTCTGTTGTGCTTCATTCTTTCCTACATTTCTATATTTCTATCTGGGATCATTTTCCGTATTGAGTCTTCTTGTATTAAATTCTTTCTCTCTCTCTCTCTCCTGAAAACATCTTTATTTCACCTTCCTTTTTTTTTTTTTTAAAATAAATTTATTTATTTATTTATGGCTGTGTTGGGTCTTTGTCGCTGTGCGCAGGCTCTCTGTAGTTGCAGTGAGTGGGGGCTACTCTTCGTTGTGGTGTGAGGGTTTCTCATTGTCGTGGCTTTTCTTGTTGTAGAGCACAGGCTCTAGGTGCACAGGCTTCAGTAGTTGTGGCACGTGGGCTCAGTAGTTGTGGCTTGCGGGCTCTAGAGCTCAGGCTCAGTAGTTGTGGCCCACAGGCTTAGTTGCTCTGTGGCATGTGGGATCGTCCCAGGCCAGGGCTCGAACTCATGTCCCTTGCATTGGCAGGCAGATTCTTAACCACTGTGCCACCAGGGAAGCCCTCACCTTCATTTTTAATTATATTTTTCCTGGTGGTATATTTCTAGGTTTGCAGTTTTTTCTTGCAGCACTTAAAAAATGTCATTCAATTTTCTGGCTTCCATTTTCAGCTGTTAGTTTTATTGTTGCTTCTGACTTTTGTTTCCCCCGACTGCTTTTAAGATTTTCTTTGTCTTTGGTTGTCAGGAGTTTGAGTATGATGCACCTGGGTATGATTTTCTTTGTATTTACCCCTCATAGGGTTCATAGAACCTCTTGCATGTGTAGCTTAATGTCTTTAGTCAGTTTTGGAAAATTCTCAGTCAGTATCACTTCAACCTTTGCTTCTTATTTTTATTCCCATTCTTTCTGGAACTCCAAATACACATTAGACCTGACATTTTTATCCTGTATCATATTATCTTCTTTTCTGAATTTTCCTTTCTTTTTGCTATAATTTGTCTAGATATTTTTGATTGACCTCTCTTCCTGTTCATTAACCTTCTCTTCTGCTATGACCAATCTGCTATTAAACCCATCTAATAAATTTTAAATTCTCCATCATTATAAGTTTCTTGAACATATTAATGCATCTCATTTTCTTTTTAAGAATGTTTATTTATTTTGTTTATTTTTAATAGTGGTAAAATACACATAACATAAGTTTTACCATCTTAACAGCAGTTATTTAAAAGTCTACGTCTGATGACGCCAATATGTGAATCATCTGTGTGTCTGTTTCTCTTCTTTTCTCTCTTGGTTTTTTCTTATTTAGTCTTACCTTATTGCCTGCCTAGTAAGTTTTTACCTGACTTTATCTGCCTCCAGGGGCGACTGACTTTGGCTTTATGGCAGGCAGTTAGAGGAGGGACAGATCACCTTCATCTAGTCTGTGACTGAGCTGGTTCAAAGCAGGTTTTAGTTTTTGTGAGGGCTGGTCTGTTCTTGATTCATTTTGACTCTTAGCGATGCTCCTTGCAAGGTCCTCACCAAGGCCCCACCTCCTTAGTGGGGCTCCAATTCCAATTTGTGTCATCCTAACCCTGTAAGAGTGCCAAGCATTCAGCTAGGCTTCCCAGCCTCTTAGCCA
Organism: Physeter macrocephalus; assembly: GCF_002837175.3. Taxonomy (NCBI): domain Eukaryota; kingdom Metazoa; phylum Chordata; class Mammalia; order Artiodactyla; family Physeteridae; genus Physeter; species Physeter macrocephalus. The sequence continues at coordinate 68,892,955 of NC_041224.1, read as the reverse complement.
CCACTCTGTACTCAGCTCCCTAGCCCCTTGGCTCTATACTGTTTACCAATCATCAAACGACAGGAAAAGCACCAGAAGCTATCAGGGTCACCTCCTGGATCCTGGTCCTTCAAGTCCTGGCTAAGCTCTCTAAGACCTTCAAACAGATTTGGGGGAGGACAGGCATTTTTGTCCCCCTTTTCTAATTGTTCTTGTGGTAAAGTTAATCTGCAACAAGATACTCTGTCATTACAGAAAGTTGAAAACCTTCATCTGTCTTAAAAAATAATTTTTTTAAAGTTGAGGTACAATTTACATGCAGTGAAGTTGAGGTACAATTCACATACAGTGAAATGCATAGATCTTAAGGGTACAGTTTGATCAGTTTTAACAATGCATTATTCAGGTAACCCACCTCCTTTCAAGGTATAGAACATTTCTACCACCCAGAAAGTTCTCTCCTTCTTTAGTCCGATGCCTCAGTCCCCTTTACTCCCCCAGCAGCTGCCTTCCCAAAGGCAGTCCTGGCCTTCCCAAAGAGCTGCTTCTGAAGGCTTGCTGGCCTTACATAGCACAAACTCCCTGCCTGCTCCCTAGAAACTTCCATCTTTAAACTGGTTATGCCCATAACCCTCCCTCCTTGAAAACCAAACCCTGAAATACAAAAGGAAAAATAACCCCCCAAACCTCATATTTGTTCTGTACACAGCTTTCAGGATTATGACAGCTCACAGTGCTACACTCATAGGCATGGGGCTGGAGGCTGTGTGCCCTCCTCCTTCTGGTAACTTCTATTATCCCACAGGGACCAAAGAGCAGATCTGGCAGGGGCAGCCTTAGCCTGGAAGTGTGGCTAGAGCTGCCTTCCTGTTCCCCCTCACCAGGGCAGCAGCTGCAAGGCAGCAGCTGCAAGGCCACAGCTGGGCTCACTCCATTAAGCAAAAAGCCTTTGGCTGGACAATAACACTCAGACACCAGCCTGGGAGTGGCCTGGCCAGAAGCACTTATTCCTTCCAGTTGGCCTGTAGAGGGGAAAGGGACAGAGAGCACAGGCTTTTCACCCCTCCCCCATTCTTGGGCTGTGCTTCCTCCCAGGGGAGGAAGCCAGCCATTAATCTGGCCAAAGCCTTCGTGAGGGCTATAGGTTGGAGGGGCTGGGTTTGTGAGGGCTGAGTGTGCTAGAGAGAGAGGGTGGCAGTAAGAAGGCAGCCACCAGACCAGAGGAGGCTCAGCCGCATTGGTTGGCTCCCCAAGGCTCAGGAGGAGAGGCACGGTGGATTTCCAGTGCTCTGGCAAGGTCTTGGGAAAAGGAGTGGCCAGTCAGTGTGCAGGGCTGGGAGTCAGGCAATTTGGGATCTACTTCTGGCATCGCCAGAACTCCTGGACAAGGTCCTAGGTTGTTCATCTGATCTTTTTCCATATGCATAAAAATTAAGGAATTTGCCTAAACTCTGAGACCCCTGACTCGGCCTCTAAGTCATGATTCTTTCTTTCCAAAAGTGCTGTCTGTTCCTTTGCACGTGCTTTTCTCTTTGCTAGGGATATCCTGCCCACTTTGTGCACTCCAGTTTCCCAGTTTGGAGTCAGCTGCCAATCCACATCCCAGAACCAATTAAAATGCTTTGGCTTCAAGCATAGCTGGATGTTCAACAAAACATCCAACTACGAGTGGCTAAAACAATAAGGACATCTGTTATATCACATAACAAGACAGCAGGCCAATCATTTCAGCGTTGGTTAATGCAGTAATTCAATGATGTCAGGACTCTAGGTCGTTGACAGTGGTGTTAGGACTCTGTGATTCTCTTGGTTTTCCCCCACAATCATAAGATGGAGGCCATGGTTCCAAATATAAAACTTTCACGTGACAATGTCTATGGCAGGAAATGGCAAATCTTTTCTTGGGTCCCTTTTTGAGTATGAGGAAAACTTTCCCAGAGACCCTGCCCCTTTAGGCAGCCCCTGCATCCCAATGCCAGGGCTACAGCTCTTGCCTAAGCCTTAACTGATTATTAGCTGGAGGAATAGAATTACCATGGTTAGCTACGACTTAACAATACATGGCAAGGAGGCCGGAGAAGGGCCCATGAAGTTCATGAGTATCCAATATCAAGTCATAGTTTTATTAACAAAGAAGTTGTGAGGCAGGAATGTCCACTGGGTAGGCAGCCAATGGGCCTGCCATAGACAACGTGGGCCTCCAACATGGCCATAAGCTTCTCCTCCTTCTACCCTATCATCTCCCCCAGTCTGCTCAACAGATGACCTCACATACCCCCTACCTACTGGGGGGAGATAGGAACTAGGGTACAGAAACCGATGGGCACAGAGGCCCAGGTGTAGGGACAGGACCAGAGGCAGCTGCTGCATCGGTCTAGCCAACTGAGGGTCTGGATAAATGAGGGCGGTCACTGCAGGTATGGAAATGAAGACTGGATTACAGAGTGCAAAAGTAGGGTTGTCAGGTCTTGATGTGTGGATGTGGGGCCTCGTAGGGAGTGCTGAGGAAGGCTGAGGCACTAGGGAGTTCCCCTTCTCCCCTCTGCTATCTCTGAGTTGGGGGTGCCTGAGGGAACCATGGCTCACTGTTAATCTTCCCTGTGGCCCTTTCCACATCCCCACGCACAGGTTTGGAACCCTGCCCCTGGAAGCAGCTCTGAGGGCAGCATGCATATGAGGAGCATGTAGCATACTGTGTCCAGCTGTGGGGAAGGCACAGCTGCCGCCTGTACCTACCACACTGATGAGCTGGGCCAGGGAGAGCTGCAGCTGAATGGAGATGAGCTCTGAGGAGCTGGTGGCTGGGCGGATCAGGTTGTTGTAGCGGGTTTTGTTCAGGAGGTCATCCATGAGCTTCTCCTCCGCGTTGGCCACGCGGCAGTCCCCTGAGAAAACACATGGTCAGATCTGCTGGGTCCTCATCCAGCTGATGGCAGTGAAAGGGAGAGCTGCGAGGGCCAGAGAGCACAGGTGCCCTCGGGGCCAGCTGGAGCAGCTAAGGTGCTGGCAGGCCTGCCTCTCCTTGGAGACTTCAAATTAAATCTATCCAAGACAGAGCTCAGCTCTCTCCTCCCACACCCTACGTCTTCCTCCTCCTGTTCCCACTAGCAATGAATGGCACCCCACGCTCTAGACATCTAGTCCGAAACCTGGGCATCTATTTTGACCCCTTCCTTGGTTCATCCAAGGGGCCACCCAGTTCTGTCTATTCTACTTTCCAAATCTCTCAGTCTGTCCTCCCCTCTCCATCTCTCCTGGTCCTGGCTCACCACCCTGCCCCAGGCTCTTCCAGTAGCCTCCTTGCTGGTCTCCCCAACCCCACTCTGCCCCTGCCATCATGTCCCATTCAGTGCCAGAGTGGTCTTCCTACAGCTACTGAACCAGACAGAGCCCATCCCTTCCCGTAACCTCTCAGAGCTGTAGGCAGAGTTCAAATCCAAACGTTTCGGCTTGGCATCCAAAGCCCCTGGCACCAGCATTTCTTCCTCAACCTGATCTCTTCTTACCTCTCCACCTCTATGCCCAGGTACTGTATATTTTGGCCATATATACTGCTTTCCTTTCCCCATGTGGCCTTCATTGTCTCACTTCTAAATCTTCAAGCACACTCTTTCTTCTGCCAGGACGGCCCCCAGGCGACCAGCCATCAAATATCTGAGAGTCTTTCTTGTGCCAGGCACTGTGTTATGCGCTGGGGGTAACAGCCAGCAAAAACCCTGGCTCCTGCCCTCAGAGAGCCTCCCATGTAGTGGAGGAGAGATATCATTCAAACGTGGGTTTGTGTGCAGAGCTGGGGAGATGGTGGTGCTTTCGGTAAAAGAGAAAAGGCCTGGGCTAGGGGGAGTTTCCTGGGATCAGACTTGGCCCTACAGGGTGCAGGGTGCACCTTGAGACACCAAATGGAGGGGTCCAGCTGGCAGTTGGCTCCTGGTCTGGAGCTTAAAGGAGAGGTCTGGGCTCAGAACCATACCTGCGAGCCAGCAAACGCAGCCTCCTGCAAGGAGCCTGACCTGGCCGGGAGCCCCAGTGAGCTCCCACAGCCCCAGATCTGCCCCTTTTCACAGCCCAGATCTCTTGCCATGTGGTGTTTGGGTCTTTGTCCCATCTCCCTCACACGTCTGGGAGTGAAGGGGAGGTTCAGGAACTCGATCTCGTTCACTCTGGTGACATCAGGTAAGGGCAGTTTGGGAAGGGGCCTGGAAAAGAGGGAGCCTCAGAGGAAGGTCAAGGACACCTGAGCAGGAGACCCCAGGAACAGGGGAAGAGATGCGGGTGTGCAGAGGAAAGAGTGTCGGGGCAGGCAAGAAAGTGGGAAAAGGATAAGGGAATAAGGGAGGCTGAGGAGGTGGGGTTGGGTCTGCCGGCTCACCAGGCCCAGAACTGGGATTACATCCTCCGCTGAGGGGCCAGTTCACTCTGTCTTACCAAATCCCACCCTCTGGATGCGGCCAGAGGGCCCAGAGTGTGAACTTCCTGATAGAGCAAGTCTGAGGTGGACTCCTGGGTGGGTGCTGGGCTGGACACGAGGCCATGGGGAGCAGCTACCACCCTGCCTGCTCCATGCACTTTCCAACTCATTGCCTATCTGGAGCAAATGCAGCATTTAGTGCCTGTGAAAGATGCTCCCAGGGCACCTGCTGCCCACTGTCCCTCCCCCAACCTGCCCCAGGCTGTCCGGGGGGGTCCTGTGGATGCTTGGCCTACATTCTGAGCCCTGCCTCTCATACCCTGGACCCCCTCCCAGAGGCCAGCTGCTTGAATACCCTGGAAGCCAGTCTGTAGCCCCAGGTTATAGCTGGGTCTCTCCTATAGCCCCTCTTTATTATATATATTTGAGTTGACCCATCATTTGAGCAGGGTATGACTTGCCCAAGTCCATCAGGCATGTCTGGGACAGCTCGGGTCAGAATCTGAGGCTCCTGGCCCCCAGCCCTGCAGTGCGGGGGGAGGCTGGATCCCACATCTCTGCAGCCCCAGGAGGCTGGTGTACCTAGGTACCTGAGAGGCATGGGCTGCTCTGCAGGCTGTGGGGGCTTGTGTTCCAGCTCCAAGCCCACCTGGGATGCTCAGGTTGCTCACCTTTGGGCCTGTCCTGCCTCTCAGTCGTTCAGCTGGCCCCCAGGGACCCTTGCCCATCTTGAGGACCAGCTGTGGGATCCAGAGAAAGAGGTTCCGAAAACCTTAGACCATTTAGCCCACTCTCTATTTCTTATCTGGGGAAACTGAGACCAAAGAGGGCAAGGAACTTAACTCAAGGAGTCCCAGCAAGTCAGAGGCAGAGCCAGTTAGAGGCCCTCCCCTAACCCCTGTGCCTTCTTTCGCGCCCTTGCTAACTTCCCCGTAAGCAGCCTGTCCCTGCAGAAGCCATGTTGGTGTCCAGAGCCAAGTGTGTACTCATGCCTGTGCCTGTGTTTGTACTTGTATACGTGCATGGGGGGCAGAGGGGTTTCCAAACTATATTTGTTTAGGCTTTTCAGTCTGCTGCTTTATGCCTGTGAGGCCTGCCGGGTTCAAAAGACAAGGAACAGGCCTCTCACCCCCAGATGACAGGGGTGGCCCAGAAGAGGTGGAAGCTTTGGGGGCACAGTTGGGGGTCACCTCCCAGCCCTGGGGCCGGCACAGTTACACAAAGAGGCCACCACTAGGGGTCAGTCATGACCCAGTGATTCTGAGAAGGAGTGGGCCCGCCCTGCCTCTGTCCAGGGCCTCGCCTTCCTTGGCCCTCTCTGGAAAAACTGCTCCCCACCAGTAAGGGGTTAACAGTCTGAGAGGAAGCCGTGGCTGGAATTCTAAAACGTGTGAGTGTGTGTACAGTCTGAAAAAGCAGAGCTAATGGTAAAAATCTATATTGGTAAAATGGAAAGGCAATACCTACTGGTTTGGAATACAAACCACAGAAAGTAAAGGGTCAGTGGAATCTTGGCAAGTGGGCATCTGAAAGGCAGAGTGATTTTCAGTTGGGGATGTTTGTCCTTAACTGAGGAAGGGAACAAGAGATTTGTATTTATTAAAAGGCAGCTATGGATTTTTTTCAAAAAGTTGAGGCTTTTATGTTTTACAAAAAGCTCACAATATATTATCAGTAGCTTCTCCAATCATGTGCAAGAATCCCCTGGATGCTTGTATAAATGCAGATTCCCAGGCTCCGTTTCCAGAGATTCTGATCCTGTGAGCCTAGGATGGGGCCCCGGGGATGTGTAGTGGGTGTTTCTGATGCAGGTGGCCCCAGGACCATACTTAAGAAACACTGCAAGTGACTCACATCTGAGTCCCTAAGTATGTAGTCAAGGCATATCATCCCCATAGAACAGATAGGGAAACTGAGGCCCAGAGAGGGTCACTGAGCAAGTGGTGACAGGTCCAGGATGCACACATGGAGTGCAGACACCATCTTTGGTGAGATCTCCGCTTCCCTATAGGAACTTCATATGTCCCCCTACCCCTTACCTCCAATACCCCTGGTGGTGTGTCTCTGTCCAAGGAAGATATACCCCTGGTCCTCTAGGCTGACTAGGGCTTGGAGGACAAGCTTGGGCTGGAGGGTAGGAGCTGAAAGAGTCCTTGGAACTCAGCTGGGGAGACTGAGGCCAGGAGCAGACAATCCTCACCATATCTGGACGCTGCCTGGGAAGGGCTGACTGGATTTCCCTTCGGATGTCTGCAGGTTCCTGAGGGGCACTTCACCAGCCCCGCACTCAGCCAAGCTGGCTGTCCCGGCCGGCCAACTCTTAGGAGTGGGTGACCAGAGGCAGAGGTGCCAGAAAGTGTGTTTTCTAGGAGATCCACCCCCAAACACACTTGGGCTGGCGAGTTGGGTAGCCCCCCCGCACCCTCAGGCTAAGTTTCCCTATCTACGTCGAGCGGGTACCACTCAGCCCCACTGCCCAGCCCAAAGGCGCTCCATATGGAGGGTGGCCCTGGCGGCCGCGCAGAGGACAGGCGGTCCCCACCCCAAACGTTGCGGACCCACTCATCCTGACACGCCCCTGCTGCTGCGAGTGGGCTTAGCCCCGCCCACGCCCCCATTCGGCCCGGACAATCTAGGGCCACTCCCCTGGGTGCTGGACACCCTCCCTTCCTTCCCACCTGTGGCCAGTCCAGCCGGGCTCTGGCCGACCCAGGCGTCCCTCCCTCCTTCCCCGAAGATAACTCACCTCGCCCGCAAAGGGCAACCAGGGAGAAAAGGAGCAAGGGGAGCGGGCTTCTCATGACGGGCAGGGGCTGGAGAGGCAGCCGAGGCGAGTTCAGCGGTCGGACCACCCGGGCACTGGCGGCCGCGGGCAGGCGAGTGAGAGCCGGTGCCCACGGCCTCGGAGGTTTGAAGTCGTGGTGACGCCGGGCACTAGGACCCCGCGGAGAGCCCCGCCAAGCCCCGCTGGGGGGCAGCAGCTGTGAGCTACGCCCACAAGGGGATGGGGCGGGGCGGAAGAGACCCCAGGGGCGGGGCCGGCACCATCCGGGCGGGACTGGCTCTTTTCGGCCAACCGCCTAGGGTCGTCTCCCGGGGGCTGGCCTCTGCGCTTCCCGACCTACTCCGGCCTCCAACTTTCCTTGAAGGGAGGCCGGCGGGACCGTGCATGCACCCTTTGTACAGTTGGGGAGACTGAGGCAGACGCTGGCTCTGGATCCCTCTACTGTTGGGGAAAGTGGTTGTACTCCAGCCGGGAGGTCCCTGGGCTTTGCCTGCCGTCAGGACTCAGGAGGTCTTTCAGAAAAAGATCTCAAGTCTATGCTCATGGGGTTTGCTGAAAAAAAGGAGCACTGCAGGCAGTGGGGCGCAGCTATCTGCAGACATTGGGGAAAGGGCACTTAGGAAAAGTGTGTAGAATTTGGGAGGGTGAAATAGCTCAGGGTCCCCTTACCTAGATTGGGTGACTGGGGAAGGGACAGGATGGAGCCAGAGTGGGCTGGCTGTGTCCTCCGCCTTGAGCCTTACAACCTGTGCTGACCACAGGCAGCTCTGGTGACTCAAGGGAGCAAGCACCCCCTCCTCCAGCCAGGTGGTCCTGGGTAAGTGTTGGAATCAGTATCATTCCCTTGGGAGCTGGGGGACCTCACAGGATAGGCATCAGTGCCAGGCCAGCCCTACTTTTGGACCTGGCCAGAAGTGGTGCCTCAATCCAGGATCCAAAAGAGCCTTTGGCATATTCCTGTAGCCCATGGCACTCCTCACTCGCACTCCAGCTCCCCACCCACCCCCTCCCCTGTCTGGGTCCCAACAGGCAAACCTAACAAGGACTTCCCTGGTGGCGCAGTAGTTAAGAATCTGCCTGCCAATGAAGGGGACATAGGTTCAATCCCTGGTCTGGGAAGATCCCACATGCTGCGGAGTAACAAACCCATGTGCCACAACTGCTGAGCCTGCGCTGTAGAGCCCATGAGCCACAATTACTGAAGCCTGTGTACCCTAGAGCCCACACGCTGCAACTACTGAGCCCGCGTGCTGCAACTACTGATGCCCACAGGCCTGGAGCCCGTGCTCCGCAACAAGAGAAGCCACCACAATAAGAAGCCCGTGCACTGCAGCGAAGAGTAGCCCCTACTTGTGGCAACTAGAGAAAAGCCAGGCACAGCAATGAAGACCCAGCACAGCCAAAAAAAAACTAACAACTGGAGGGAGGGTGGGAAGGGCAGGGTCTGGGAGAGTGATCGCCTACAAATGGCAGCTTTGCCACCTTCTCTCCAGGACTCTCAGTCTTGCTATCATATTGCTTCCCCCAATGTCTTTTTTGCTATAATATGACATGTTGACATATTCTTTTAAAAAGAACACTGTTGAAGTGGAGCTGACTTTCCCTTTAAGATGGCTTGGAGAATTAAGGTTTGAGTGCATCCTCTCTTCTCCAAACTGCAGCAATAAATAGGTGAAATATGTAAAGCAAACCAAAAAGACATAGCCAGGCTGAAAAAATAAGATCTCCATGAACTAAAATCAAAAAAGAAATGCAAAATGATGGGGGGGCTGAAGCCTGGAGCCTGCTGGGCTCTGGAAGCCAAAGGCAGTGGCAGGTCCTTAGGGATAAAAAGGGACTAAAAGACTCCTGGCTAGAAGCTGGGGGCTTGGATGTACCCCAGCCCCTGAAAGGATGCTAGGGTAGGGATGCTGATGCTGATCTGTTGTCTGAGGCCCTAACTTTATAGGATGTGTATTATCCCTCATATACCACAGTATGGGAGCTTGAAAATGCCATAAAAGTTGGAGGCATCTGCAAAACCCTAAGTTAGGTAAGCAAAGGTGGGAGGGTAGGAAGGGAGAGAGAGAGGGAGAGGGTATGATGTCCATTCAAAACAGCCTAACTTGTGCTGGAACATAAGTGAAGTGCTCAGAGAATGATCGGGAAAGGATTCCACTGACCAGATCTGGGACAATTTTAGCATTAAAATAAATAATGATGATGATGAATACTCATTGAATAAAATTAGAAACTTTAAGACTATATTGAAGTAAATAAATGATGAAAGTTTGATGAGAAATGAGGAACTTACATAGTTTCAAAGTACCTCCCCACAAAATACTTATTAATTATAAGGGGGAAAAGAGTTGACAGAGGAGAAGCTTTGCAGATACCACCTGTGGTAGGCTGAATAATAATCCCCAAAGATGTCCACATCCTAATCTTGGAACCTGTGGATGTCACTTTATATGGTGAAAGGAACTTTGCAGATGAGATTAAATTAAAGGTCTTGGGATGGGGAGATTTTCCTGGTGGGACCGATGTAGTCACAGAGGTTCTTATAAAGGGAGACAGGGGATCAGAGTGAGAGAATGTATGTGAAGATGGAAGCAGAGATTGGAGTGATGTATATATGAGCTAAGGAATGCCAAGGCAGCCTCCAGAACTGAAGAGGCAAGGAACAGATTCACCTTTGGAAACTTCAGAAGGAACCAGTCATGCCAGTACGTTGATTTTAGCCCTGTAAGACTGATTTTGGACTTCTCACCTTCAGATCTGTAAGAGAAAAAAATTTATGTTTTTTCAAGCCACTACATTCGTGGTAATTTCTTACAGCATCATTAGGAAACCAATATACTACCTTAACCGAGTGATCAAAATTAGTATCATGAATAATGGGGCAAATCAAAATTGTACATTACCTGATAGGATGCAGTACACAGAATTCCTTCTGTGATATTCCTGCCAAAGATGTATGACTTGAATCTAATCATGAGGATACATCAGACAAACCCAGATTATGGGACATTCTATAAAATAATTGATCTGTTATCATCAAAAGTGTCAAGGTTGTGAAAGTCAAGGAGAGACTGAAGAACTGTTTCAGATAGAAGGAGACTCAAGTGACACCACAACTAAATACAACGCTTGATTCTGAAACAGATCCTTTTGCTATATAGGACCTTATGGGGACAACTGGCAAAATTTGAATGGGGTCTGTGGATCAGATGGTAGTACTATGTCAATGTTAACTTCTTGATATCGATGACTATATTTTGGCTATATAGGAGATATCTTTGTAGATAATGCACATGAAAGTGTTCAGAAGCTTGTGTGGTAAATGTATTCAAAATGATGCAAGGGGGAAAAGTTCTGTGTATGGTACTTGCAACTTTTCTGTAAATTTGAGATTTTTTTTTTTAAAAGCAAAGTGAGCCTACAAACCAAGATTTGAAAACGTAAGCAATCAAAGGCTAAGAAAGGTAGCAAACGAAATAAAGAAATCGGCGAATTCACTCCAGATGAAATACGTTTTTATAGAAGTATGACAAATAATTTTTAGAAAGAAAAGAAGAAGAGGAAAAGCTACCCAAACTTATTTGTTGAGGGTAGTATAATTGTGGTACTAAACCAGACAAGGACATACAAGAGAATTATAGACCAATATGATTTGTGGGTATTTGTCACAGGGAGATGGCATGGATTAGTGGTTAGTACATGGCCCCGGGAGCAAGGCAGTCTGGATTTGTATTCTGGTGTCACTGCTAATATTCTCTGTAACCTTGGGGAGGTGACTTGACTTCTCTGTGCCTCAGTTCTCTCATATTTCAGAGGAGGAAATAACCTTCAAAACAGTAGGCCTTCTAGGATGAAATGAAATAATTCATGGAAAATGCCTTAATGGTGCCTGAAACATAGAAAGCACCTAATAAATGTTAGCTATTGTTAGTTTTCATGAATGTAGATTCAAAAATTCTAAATAAAATAATACCAAAGTTGAAAAACATCAGTGTACACACAAAAATAATGCATCATGGCAAAGTAGGGTTTATTCCTACAATACAAGAGTGAGTCAACATTAGATAAATCACTAATGTACCTTAACAGATTACTCATGCAATGCAAACTGTTAGCAAACTAGCTTCCTTAACCTAATAAACATGTAGCAATGATCAGACTTAATGGTAAAATTTTAAAAGCAATTTCCATCAAAGTCAGGAATTAGACAAGGATGTCTTCTATCATAGTTTCTATTCAGCACTACACTGGAGGTCCTAGGCCTTCATGTGCTAGCTTAAGTTATATGAAATTGCCATTTTTTTAGGTCACAGGTTGCCCAACAGCAGCAATTTATATGATGCAGCCTATAAAAGAAAGAAAGAAATTTAAGAATTGGAAAGGAAGACTACCTGTATGTGAAGACAATATGATTGTCTATGTAGAAAATCCAAGAGAATATACAGATAAATAATTAAGACTAGTAAGAGAGTAGGTTGCTGAATTCAAGATCAACTTTTTAAAAATTATTAGCATTTTATACATGAGTAATACCAAATTATAACATGTAATAGAAAAAGAGATTCTATTCACAACAGCAACAGAAATCTGAGACTGCATCAAGCAAAAGATACACAAGACCTTTCAGGTAGAGTATTATAAAAATTACTCCAGGACTTAAAGGAAGAACTGACTACATGGAAATATATAACATATTTATGAATGTAAGGACTCAAATTATAAATTGAAAATACTTATATTTATGAACAGGAGGACCTATATTGCAATTATATCACTTATTACCAAATTAATCTATAAATTTGATGTGATTCCCACACAAATCCCAATAGAATTTTTCATGGAACTTAATGCGTGGATTGCAAAGTCCCTGTAGAAATCAAGGGGCCAAGAATAGTGTAGCAGACACCAATGGTGCCCTGCCCCTATCCCTCAGCATCACCAACCCCATACATGCTAGGGAGTTGATGCCTCCAAGAGCAGCCTTCGTGTATTAATCATGCCTTTTTATTTTCTGATGTTTTGACATCTGAGGCTTTGCTGATCCTGGAGAGACTCCCCCTCCCAGGGGTTAGCCAATTTCTAGAGATAATAAAGGACTCACCTGCAAGTGCAACTTGCGTATGCAAACCAACCGTCCAAAGCCCAGAGCCCTCAACCACCTCCTTATCAGGTTCTTATACTCCAGACCACTATCCATCTGCCCTAATCATCCTAGGGCCAAGTACTAGACAACTACAGATAGCTGATATGCCCCAGAGGCCACTGAAATTATTCAAACTAGTCAATACTAAGCCTGCTAACCTTGCCTTGCCTCTCCTGCAGAAATCACCATAAAGACTCATACTGTGTTTCCTCTCACTCCCTCCACCTCCTGACTGAACTTGGTGCTTCCCCCTGTGGTCCTACATGACATGCCATGCCTCCTGTTTCTAAAGATATGTGGGTATGGAAAACTTCTTCCTTTATGACAGTTATTTCTATGTCTGTATGTCTTACCTTACCAGATTAAAACAAATCCTGGGTACATTTAAAAAACAGCCAATGAGGAATGAGAGTTAGTAGATAAATACTCCAGTTTCTTTGCCCCTCAGTTGGAGTAACTCTGAAGTGCCCAGTGAGACTGCGCTCAGGTGACCTTCCATCTTGCTCATTAATGCACCTCCATTGACTTTCTTCCTTTCCCTATCTCACTTCCCCACTGTCTTACCTGTTCTTCCTGGGACTGCTTTCTAAAGAAAATTCTTACACCCAAATCCTTGTCTCAGGCTCTGCTTCTAGGGCAACCCAAATGAATACATTTTTAAAGAATAAGAATGGTATATGGGGTGGTGATAATGGAACTTATTAAGGTATTTAGACATATGATAGTGCCATAGAAATTAAGACAGTGAAGTGTTGTCAAGGGGATGGACAAATAGACCACTGGAAGAGAACAAGAACACATCAAGAGACCCGTGACACATGGAAATGTGAAATGAGACAGATGTTGCCGTGTAGATCAATGAGGAAAGGATGGAATGTTCTGTAAATGGTGTTGAGACAATGGATTATCCACATGGAAAGTAAATACAGTTAGATCCCTAGCTCCCATCATACCAAAAATAAATACCAGGTTGATTAATGATCTAGTTGTGAAATGAAAAACTTTTAAAACTTTTAGAGGAAATATAGGAAGATATCATGATGACTAGGGTAAATGTCTTAGTCAATTTGGACTGCTATAACAGAAAACTATCGACTGGGTGGCTTAAATAATAAACATTTATTTCTCACAGCTCTGGAGGCTGGAAGTCTGAGATCAGATCTGCCACATGGTTGAGTTCTTGGTAAGGGTCCTTGTCCTGGTTCACAGACAGCCACCTTCTCCTTGTATCCTCACATGGCAGGGAGCAGAAAAAGAGAGGAAGCAAGGTCTCTCATGTATCTTCTTATAAAGGCACTAATCCCATTCATGAGGGCTCAACCCTCATGAACTAATCACCTCCCAAAGGCCCCACCTCCTAACCATCACATTAGGGGTTAGGATCTCAACGCATGAATTTGGGGGTTGGCACAAACATTCAGTCCATAACAGGTAGAAAGTAACTTCTTAAACAAAATATTAAAAACATAATCCCAAAGAAAAATGTTGTTAGCTCTGACTTGACTAAACTATTTGAACTTCTCTCCAACCAAACATACCTCAAATTAGGTTTCAAGAGAAACCACAGAGTGAAAGAAGACCCTTGCAATTCATATAATCAACAAAGGATACATTCCAGAATATTTAAGGAATTCCTATAAACATTGATATTTTAAAAAGTTAACCAACCAAAGAGAAAAATAGGCAAACGCCACAAACACGTAATTCACAGGAGAGGAAACTTAAATGGCCCACAGACATAGGAAAAGATGTGGGTTTTTTTTGTTGTTGTTTTTTAATTGAAGTATAGTTGATGTACAATGTTGTGTTACTTTCTGGTGTACAGAAAAGTGATTCAGCTCTACATATATAAATATATATATATTTTAGATTCTTTCCCAGTATAGTTTATTACAAGATATTGAGTATAGTTCTCTGTGTCCTTGTTGTTTATCTATTTTATATATAATAGTGTATATCTGTTCATCCCAAACTCTTAATTTATCCCTCCTCACCCTTCCCCCTTTGGTAACCATAAGTTTGTTTTCTATGTCTGTGAGTCTGCTTCTGTTTTTTGGGTTTTTAAAAACATCTTTATTGGAGTATAATTGCTCTACAATGGTGTGTTAGTTTCTGCTTTATAACAAAGTGAATCAGTTATACATATACATATATCCCCATATCTCTTCCCTCTTGCATCTCCCTCCCACCTTCCCTATCGCACCCCACTAGGTGGTCACGAAGCACTGAGCTGATCTCCCTGTACTACGGGGTTGCTTCCCACTAGCTATCTATTTTACATCTGGTAGTATATATAAGTCCATGCCACTCTCTCACTTCGTCCCAGCTTACCCTTCCCCCTCCCTGTGTCCTCAAGTCCATTCTCTACGTCTGCGTCTTTATTCCTCTGCTACCTCTAGGTTTTTCAGAACTTATTTTTTTTTTTCAGATTCCATATATATATATTAGCATACGGTATTTGTTTTTCTCTTTCTGACTTACTTCACTCTGTATGACAGACTCTAGGTCCATCCACCTCACTACAAATAACTCAATTTCGTTTCTTTTTATGAGGAACATCCATACTGTTCTCCATAGTGGCTGTGTCAGTTTACATTCCCACCAACAGTGCAAGAGGGTTCCCTTTTCTCCACACCCTCTCCAGCATTTATTGTTTGCAGATTTTTTGATGATGACCATTCTGACTGATGTGAGGCGATACCTCATTGTAGTTTTGATTTACATTTCTCTAATAATTAGAGATGTTGAGCATCTTTTCATGTGCCTATGGGCCATCTGTATGTCTTCTTTGGAGAAATGTCTATTTAGGTCTTCTGCCCATTTATGGATTGGGTTGTTTGTTTTTTTGATATTGAGCTGCATGAGCTGCTTGTAAATTTTGGATATTAATCTTTTGTCCGTTGCTTCATTTGCAAATATTTTATCCCATTCTGAGGGTTGTCTTTTCGTCATGTTTCTGGTTTCCTTTGCTGTGCAAGAGCTTTTAAGTTTCATTAAGTCCATTTGTTTATTTTTGTTTTTATTTCCATTTCTCTAGGAGGTGGGTCAAAAAGGATCTTGCTGTGATTTATGTCATAGAGTGTTCTGCCTGTGTTGTCCCATTTGTTTATTTTTGTTTTTATTTCCATTTCTCTAGGAGATGGGTCAAAAAGGATCTTGCTGTGATTTATGTCATAGAGTGTTCTGCCTATGTTTTCCTCTAAGAGTTTGATAGTGTCTGGCCTTACATTTAGGTCTTTAACCCATTTTGAGTTTATTTTTGTGTATGGTGTTAGGGAGTGTTCTAATTTCATACTTTTACATGTACCTGTCCAGTTTTCCCAGCACCACTTATTGAAGAGGCTGTCTTTTCTCCACTGTATATTCTTGCCTCCTTTATGAAAGATAAGGTGACCATATGTGTGTGGGTTTATCTCTGGGCTTTCTATCCTGTTCCATTGATCTATATTTCTGTTTTTGTGCCAGTACCATACTGTCTTGATTACTGCAGCTTTGTAGTATAGTCTGAAGTCAGGGAGTCTGATTCCTCCAGCTCCATTTTTCGTTCTCAAGATTGCTTTGTCTATTCTGGGCCTTTTGTGTTTCCATACAAATTGTGGAAGTTTTTGTTCTAGTTCTGTGAAAAATGCCATTGGTAGTTTGATAGGGATAGCATTGACTCTGTAGATTGCTTTGGGTAGTATAGTCATTTTCACATTATTGAGTTTTGCAATCCAAGAACATGGTATAGCTCTCCATCTGTTTGTATCATTTTTAATTTCTTTCACCAGTGTCTTATAGTTTTCTGCATACAGGTCTTTTGTCTCCTTAGGTAGGTTTATTCCTAGGTATTTTATTCTTTTTGTTGCAATGGTAAATGGGAGAGTTTCCTTAATTTCTTTCATATTTTTCATTGTTAGTGTATAGGAATGCAAGAGATTTCTGTGCATTAATTTTGTATCCTGCTACTTTACCAAATTCATTGATTAGCTCCAGCAGTTTTGTGGTAGCATCTTTAGGATTCTCTATGTATAGTATCATGTCATCTGCAAACACTGACAGCTTTACTTCTTCTTTTCCAAATTGGATTCCTTTTATTTCTTTTTCTTCTCTGATTACTGTGGCTAAAACTTCCAAAACTATTTTGAATAATAGTGGTGAGAGTAGGCAACCTTGTCTTGTTCCTGATCTCAGAGGAAATGGTTTCAGTTTTTCACCCTTGAGAATCACGAGCCCAGGTGCTCCGTGGCATGTGGGATCTTCCTGGACCAGGGCATGAACCCGTGCCCCCTGCATCGGCAGGCGGACTCTCAACCACTGCGCCAGCAGGGAGCCCGATCATATGGTTTTTATTCTTCAATTTGTTAATATGGTGTATCACATTGATTGATTTGCATATATTGAAGAATCCTTGCATTCCTTGGATAAACCCCACTTGATCATGGTGTATGATCCTTTTACTGTGCTGTTGGATTCTGTTTGCTAGTATTTTGTTGAGGATTTTTGCATCTATGTTCATCAGTGATATTGGCCTGTAGTTTTCTTTCTTTGTGACATCTTTGGTTTTGGTATCAGGGTGATGGTGGCCTTGTAGAACGAGTTTGGGAGTGTTCCTCCCTCTGCTGTATTCTGGAAGAGTTTGAGAAGGAGAGTTGTTATCTATTCTCTAAATTTGCCTGTGAAGCCATCTGGTCCTGGGCTTTTGTTTGTTGGAAGATTTTTAATCAAAGTCTCAATTTCAGTGCTTGTGATTGGTCTGTTTATATTTTCTGTTTCTTCCTGGTTCAGTATCGGAAGTTTGTGCTTTTCTAAGAATTTGTCCATTTCTTCCAAGTTGTCCATTTTATTGGTGTATAGTTGCTTGTAGTGATCTCTCATGATCCTTTGTATTTCTGCAGTGTCAGTTGTTACTTTTCCTTTTTCATTTCTAATACTATTGACTTGAGTCTTCTCCCGTTTTTTTCTTGATGAGTCTGGATAATGGTTTATCAATTTTGTTTATCGTCTCAAAGAACCAGCTTTTAGTTTTATTGATCTTTGCTATTGTTTCCTTCATTTCTTTTTCATTTATTTCTGTTTTTTTTTTTTTTTTTGCCGTATGCGGGCCTCTCACTGTTGTGGCCTCTCCCGTTGCAGAGCACAGGCTCTGGACGTGCAGGCTGAGCAGCCATGGCTCACGGGTCTAGCCGCTCCGTGGCATGTGAGATCTTCCCGGACCGGGGCATGAACCCCTGTCCCCTGCATCGGCAGGTGTACTCTCCACGACTGCGCCACCAGGGAGGCCCTTCATTTATTTCTGATCTGACCTTTATGATTTCTTTCCTTCTGCTAACTTTGGGGTTTTTTTGTTCTTCTTTCTCTAGTTGCTTTAAGTGTAAGGTTAGGTTGTTTATTTGAGATGTTTCTTGTTTCTTGAGGTAGGATTGCATTGCTATAAACTTCCCTCTTAGAACTGCTTTTGCTGCATCCCGTAGGTTTTGGGTCGTCGTGTCTTCATTGTCATTTGTTTCTAGGTAGTTTTTGATTTCCCCTTTGATTTCTACAGTGATCTCTTGGTTATTGATTAGTGTATTGTTTAGCTTCCATGTGTTTGTATTTTTTACAGATTTTTTTCTTGTAATTGATATCTAGCCTCATAGCGATGTGGTCTGAAAAGATACTTGATATGATTTCAATTTTCTTTAATTTATCAAGGCTTGTTTTGTGACCCAAGATATGATCTATCCTGGAGAATGTTCCATGAGCACTTGAGAAGAACGTGTATTCTGTTGTTTTTGGATGGAATGTCCTATAAATATCAATTAAGTTCATCTTGTTTAATGTATCATTTAAAGCTTGTGTTTCCTTATTTATTTTCATTTTGGATGATCTGTCCATTGGTGAAAGTGGGGTGTTAAAGTTCCCCTATTATGATTGTGTTACTGTCAATTTCCCCTTTTATGGCTGTTAGCATTTGCCTTATGTATTGAGGTGCTCCTATGTTGGGTGCATAAATATTTACAATTGTTATATCTTCTTCTTGGATTGATCCCTTGATCATTATGTATTGTCCTTCTTTGTCTCTTGTAACGTTTTTTACTTTAAAGTCTATTTTGTCTGATATGAGAATTGCTACTCCAGCTTTCTTTTGATTTCCATTTGCATGGAATATCTTTTTCCATCCCCTCACTTTCAGTCTGTATGTGTCCCTAGGTCTGAAGCTGGTCCTTGCAGACAGCATATATATGGGTCTTGTTTTTGTATCCATTCAGCCAGTCTATGTCTTTTGGTTGGAGCATTTAATCCATTTACATTTAAGGTAATTATCCATATGTATGTTCCTATTACCATTTTCTTAATTGTGGGTTTGTTATTGTAGGTCTTTTTCTTCTCTTGTGTTTCCGGCCTAGAGAAGTTCCTTTAGCATTTGTTGTAAAGCTGGTTTGATGGTGCTGAATTCTCTTAGCTGTGTTGTCCCAGTGGTCTCTGAGACTGTCCTCAATTCTTTTCATTCTTTTTTCTTTATTCTGCTCTGCAGTAGTTATTTCCCCTATTTTATCTTCGAGGTCACTTATCCGTTCTTCTGCCTCAGTTATTCTGCTATTGATTCCTTCTAGAGAATTTTTAATTTCAGTTGTTGTGTTGTTTATCATTGTTTTTTTGCTCTTTAGTTCTTTTAGGTCCTTGTTAAATGTTTCTTGTATTTTCTCCAGTCTAGTTCCAGGATTTTGGATCATCTTTACTATCATTACTCTCAATTCTTTTTCAGGTAGACTGCCTATTTCCTCTTCATTTGTTATGTCTGGTGGGCTTTTACCTTGCTCCTTCATCTGCTGTGTGTTTCTCCGTCTTCTCACTTTGCTTAATATAGTGTGTTTGGGGTCTCCTTTTCGCAGGCTGCAGGTTCATAGTTCCTGTCGTTTTTGGTGTCTGCCCCCAGGGGCTAAGTTTGGTTCAGTGGGTTGTGTAGACTTCCTGGTGGAGGGGACTAGTGCCTGTGTTCTGGGTTGTGTTGTTTATCATTGTTTTTTTGCTCTTTAGTTCTTTTAGGTCCTTGTTAAATGTTTCTTGTATTTTCTCCAGTCTAGTTCCAGGATTTTAGATCATCTTTACTATCATTACTCTCAATTCTTTTTCAGGTAGACTGCCTATTTCCTCTTCATTTGTTATGTCTGGTGGGCTTTTACCTTGCTCCTTCATCTGCTGTGTGTTTCTCCGTCTTCTCACTTTGCTTAATATAGTGTGTTTGGGGTCTCCTTTTCGCAGGCTGCAGGTTCATAGTTCCTGTCGTTTTTGGTGTCTGCCCCCAGGGGCTAAGTTTGGTTCAGTGGGTTGTGTAGACTTCCTGGTGGAGGGGACTAGTGCCTGTGTTCTGGTGGATGAGGCTGGATTTTGTCTTTCTGGTGGGCAGGTCTGCGTCAGGTGGCGTGTTTTGGGGTGTCTGTGACCTTATTATGATTTTAGGCAGCCTCTCTGCTAAGGGGTGGGGTTGTGTTCCTATCTTGCTAGTTGTTTGGCATAGTGTGGGCAGCACTGTAACTTGCTGGTCGTTGAGTGGAGCTGGGTCTTAGCGTTGAGATGTAGATCACTGGGAGAGCTTTCGCTGTTTGATATTACATGGAACCTGGAGGTCTCTGGTGGACCAATGTCCTGGAGTCGGCTCTCCCACCTCAGAGGCACAGGCCTGACACCTGGCCTGAGCCCCAAGACCCTGTCAGCCACACGGCTCAGAAGAAAAGGGAGTAAAAAAAGAAAGAAAGAAAGAGAAAAGAAAGAAATAAAATAAAGTTATTAAAATAAAAAATAAAAATAATTATTAAAAATTAAAAAGTAGTAAAAAAGAAAAAAAAAGAAAAGAAAGAAGAGAAAACCAAACCAAAAAACAAATCCATCAATGATAACAAGTGCTTAAAAACGATACTAAAAGAAAAAAAGAAACCAGACGTACAGAACCATAGGACAAATGGTAAAAGCAAAGCTATACAGACAAAATCATACACAGAAGCATACACATACTCACAAAAAGAGAAAAAGGAAAAAAAAAAAAAATATATATATATATATATATATATATATATCGTTGCTCCCAAAGTCCATTGCCTCAATTTTGGGATGATTCGTTGTCTATTCAGGTATTCCACAGATGCAAGGTATATCAAGTTGATTGTAGACTTTTAATCGTCTTCTCTTGAGACTGCAGGGAGAGTTTCCCTTTCTCTTTTTGTTCGCACAGCTCCTGGGGTTCAGCTTTGGATTTGGCCCCGTCTCTGTGTGTAGTTCGCCTGAGGGCGTCTGTTCTTTGCTCAGACAGGACAGGGTTAAAGTAGCTGCTGATTAGGGGGCTCTGGCTCACTCAGGCTACGGGGAGGGAGGGGTACAGAATGCAAGGTGTGCCTGTGGTGGCAGAGGCTGGCGTGACGTTGCAACAGTCTGAGGCACGCCGTGTGTTCTCTCGGGAAAGTTGTCCCTGGATCACGGGACCCTGGCAGTGGTGGGCTGCACAGGCTCTGGGGTGGGGAGGTGTGGATAGTTACCTGTGCTTGCACACAGGTTTCTTGTTGGCTGTAGCAGCAGCCTTAGCGTTTTATGCCCATCTCTGGTGTCTGCACTGATAGACGCGGCTTGCGCCTGTATCTGGAGCTCGTTTAGGCGGTGCTCTGAATCCCTTCTCCTCGCGCACCCCAAAACAATGGTCTCTTTCCTCTTAGGCAGGTCCAGAATTTTTCCCAGACTCCCTCCTGGCTAGCTGTGGCGCACTAGCCCCCTTCAGGCTGTGTTCACGCAGGCAACCCCAGTCTTCTCCCTGGGATCCGACCTCCGAAGCCCGAGCCTCAGCTCCCAGACGGCGCCCGCCCCGGTGGGTGAGCAGACAAGCCTCTCGGGCTGGTGAGTACTGGTCGGCAGCGATCCTCTGTGCAGGAATCTCCCCGCTTTGCCCTCTGCACCCCTGTTGCTGTGCTCTCCTCCGTGGCTCCCAAGCTTCCCCCACCCACTACGTCCCATATCTGCCAGTGAAGAGACTTCCTAGTGTGTGGAAACTTTTCCTCCTTCACAGCTCCCTCCCAGAGGTGCAGGTCCCATCCCTATTCTTTTGTCTCTTTTTTTTCTTTTTTCTTTTGTCCTACCCAGGTACGTGGGGAGTTTCTTGCCTTTTGGGAGGTCTGGGGTCTTCTGCCAGCGTTCAGTAGGTATTCTGTAGGAGTTGTTCAACATGCAGATATATTTCTGATGTATTTGTGGGGAGGAAGGTGATCTCCATGTCTTACTCTTCCGCCATCTTGAAGGTCCTCTGTTTCTGTTTCGTAAGTACATTTCTTTCATTTTTTAGATTTCACATATAAGTGATATCATATGATATTTGTCCTTCTCTGTCTGACATACTTCATTTAGTATGTTAATCTCTAGGTCCATCTGTGTTGCTGCAAGCGTCATTATTTCATTCTTTTCTATGGCTGAATAACATTCCACTGTATGTATATACACATCTTTATCTATTCATCTCATGATCTATTCCATGTCTTGACTATTGTAAATAATGCAGCTATGAACATTGTAGTACATGTATCTTTTTGAA
The DNA here is from genome assembly GCF_002837175.3 of Physeter macrocephalus. Taxonomy (NCBI): domain Eukaryota; kingdom Metazoa; phylum Chordata; class Mammalia; order Artiodactyla; family Physeteridae; genus Physeter; species Physeter macrocephalus. The sequence continues at coordinate 68,871,108 of NC_041224.1, read as the reverse complement.
TTCGTTTTCTCTGGATATATGCCCAGGAGTGGGATCACAGGATCATATAGTAACTCTTAGTTTTTGAAGGAACCTCCATACTGTTCTCCATAGTGGCTGCACCAATTTACATTTCCACCAACAGTGTAGGAGGGTTCCCTTTTTTCCAAACCCTCTCCAGCATTTATTATTTGAAGACTTTTTGATGATGGCCATTCTGACTGGTGTGAGGTGATACTGCATTGTAGTTTTGATTTGCATTTCTCTAATAATTAGAGTTGTTGAGCAGCTTTTCATGTGCCTATTGGCCATCTGTATGTCTTCTTTGGAGAAATGTCTATTTAGGTCTTCTGCTCATTTTTGGATTGGGTTGTTCATTTTTTGTATTGAGTTATATGAGCTGTTTGTATATTTTGGAAATTAAGCCCTTGTCAGTTGCATCGCTTACAAATATTTTCTATCAGTCTGTTGGCTGTGCTTTCGTTTTGTGTACAGTTTCCTTTGCTGTGCAAAAGCTTGTACATTTGATTTGTTTATTTTTGCTTTTATTTCTATTTCCTTGGGAGACTGAACTCAAAAAACATTGATGTCACAGAATGTTTTGCCTATGCTGTCTTCTAGGAGTTTTATGGTGTCTTGTCTTGTATTTAAGTCTTTAAGCCGTTCTGAGTTTATTTTGTGTATGGTGTGAGGGAGTGTTCTAACTTCATTGATTTACGTGCAGCTGTCCAGCTTTCCCAACACTACTTGCTGAAGAGACTGTCTTTTCTCCATTGTATGTTCTTGCCTCCTTTGTTGAAGTTTAATTGACTGTAGGTGTGTGGGTTTATTCCTGGGTTCTCTATTCTGTTCCATTCATCCATATGTCTGTTTTTGTGCCGATACCATGATGTTTTGATTACTGTAGCTTTGTAGCATTGTCTGAAGTCTGGGATGGTTATGCCTTTAGTTTTCTTCTTTTTCCTCAGAATTGCTTTAGCAATTCTGGGTCTTTTCTGGTTCCATATAAATTTTAGGATTATTTGTTCTAGTTCTGTGGGAAAAAATAATAGGAAAAAATGTTTATCCTCAATAGGAATGGGAGGATGCAAATAGAAACAACAGTGAGATACTATTTCATATGATTTTGAAAGCCCTAAAATAGCAAGTGATAGTAAGGATACAGAACAACAGGAATGCTCATATGCTGCTGCTGGGAATGAAAACTGGCACTGATTACAGAGAGAAATTGGTGCTGTGTCATGAAGTCAAAGATGCTTATGTCCGAAGCCCAGCCCTTCCACGTCTTGGTGCATACTCATACATTTACACAATGATGTTCATAGTTGCCCTGTGCGTAACAGTGAAAATTTGGAAACCACTGAAATGTCCAGTAATAGGAACATGGAGAAATGAACTGTGGGATAGTCATACAATAGAATATGACCTAGAACCAAATCTGGCCCATGGCCTGTTTGTGTACAGTCGGGGAGCTAAGAAGAATGGTTTTTACATTATTAAAGGGCTGTAAGAAACAAAACAACAGCACCACAAGCAGAACAAAGAATGTGCAACAGAGACCACATGTGGCCTGCAAAGGTAAAATATTTACTATCTGGCTTTTTACAAAAGAAGTTTGCTGACCCCTGACCTAGAGTCATGTTAATTAACATTAAATAAGTCTTTAAAAAGTAGGGTTAGGGCTTCTCTGGTGTCGCAGTGGTTAATAATCCACCTGCCAATGCAGGGGGCATGGGTTCGAGCCCTGGTCTGGGAAGATCCCACATGCCGCGGAGCAACTAAGCCCCTGTGCCACAACTACTGATCCCGCGAGCCACAACTACTGAAACCCTCACGCCTAGAGCCCTTGTTCCACAACAAAAGAAGTCACCGCAATGAGAAGCCCGCTCAGCACAATGAAGAGTAACCCCTGCTTGCCGCAACTGGAGAAAGCCCATGTGCAGCAACAAAGACCCAACACAGTCAAAAATAAAATAAATAAAATAAATTTTAAAAAAAGTAACGTTAAGCAAAAAAGTAAATTTTGAACCATCTTTACAAATCACATATATTATATATGGATATATACATATTCACTAACATTTAAAAATATGTTTAAAGATACCCACATGAGTAGCAGAAGTATAAAAATCACAGGAGTGATAAACTCTAAGTTCAGAGAAGTGGTTACCTCTGAGGACAGGAAGAGGATTAAGCCTGGGGAGAGGTTCTGGGGGTTTCACTTGTATCAAAAATGCTTTTATTTCTTAAGACAAGAAAAGGAGATCTGAAACAAATATGACTAGGTGTTATTAAGTCTGAGAAAGCTGGATAGGGGTACACAGTTGTTCATAATATGATTTCCTATAGGTTTATGTATGTTTGAGATATTTCCTAATTAAAAAAAATTTTTTTATAAGAAAGAGTGCCTTTGGTGAGTAGGCCCAGGAGGACGATGACTACGAAATGAGTAACGCCCTCCCTTCTGTGTGCCAGGTTCCTTGGCTGGCCTGGCCCCAGCTGCAGGCTGAGCAGTTCTCCAAGGGCCAGAGAGATAGGCTGATGTCGTGGCTTGGGGCTCCGCCCATGACTGGTGCGTGCTCTTTTTGTAGTTGCCCTGGCAGTGGGTCAGGCCAGCTGCCTCACCAGCTGAGGCCCAGGCTGCAGTGGTTCTGGCCAGAGAGAAAGAGTAGCAGCCTGGGATCTGCCGCAAATCTACAGCAGACTCAGAGCCTGGTTTCTCCATCTGTAGTGAGATGGTAGATTGTGTGGTCTCCAAGGATTCACCCAGCTCTATTTTCTTGTGTCCAGGGTTGGTCCTGAGTCCTGTGGCTGTTGCCCTGGGCTCCAGCCTCTCTAACCAAGGTAATAAGGGCTGAGCATAGGTCCGCCTCCAATTCCTGGCATTTAATCCCCATCCTGGACTTGCCTTTTCCTGTTAGTGCTTCCCTCTTAAGAAGAAAGAAATACTGGACACACACACACGCACACACACACACACACACACACACACACACACAGACACAGACACAGACACATTCTTAGGCATCACCCAGCCACAAGACACGTAACTCTCCCCTTATTCCCGCCTCCAAGGAGCCCAGAACTCTGTGAGGTTGCAGGCCAGCATTGCATCTGAGGCCTTTGGGCTCATGGTGAACATAGCCCACATGAGCAGAAGTGTACTGAAGTCTGCCACTGACTTTGAAATGTACAAAAAATAAGATGGAGCGATGGATGGATAGAGGGATGGATTGATAGGTGAGGAAGCAAGTATAGTAAAAGGTTAATTAAAGAATCTAGGTGACGGGTATTTTAGAGATTACTGTTAACTTCTCTTAACTTTTCTTTTTTCACTTGTTTCAAGCATGTTTGCAATTGCCTGTTGAAACATTTTTATGATGGCTGCTTTTAAATCCTTGTGAAATAATTCCTACATCTGTATCAGCTTGGTATTGGTGTCTGTTGATTGTCTTTTGTCATTCAAGTTGAATTTTTCCTGGTTCTTGGTATGACATGTGATTTTAGGTTGTGTCCTAGACATTTTAGATATGATGTTTTGAGACTCCAGATCTTATCTCAACCTTCTGTTTTAGTGCTCAGTGTGGGTGAAAGTGTAGGCTCCCTCCGGTTTCCTTGGTTGACACCAGTCTGGCTAGGAAGGGGAGGGGCATCCTATTACCATTCCCCAGTGACCCCCGCTGACACCCTGGTCGGGAGTTAGGGGCCCCTTGCAACAGCAGGGTAAGAATGGAAATCTTTGCTCATGGGATGTGGCTGGGGCGACAGTCTTTTCAAGGATGTTTGGCTGGAGGAGAACAGTTATTGTCTAGAGCTTTCTATCTTGCTGGGCTGCTCCTTGCCCTGTCCTTTGGTTAGAGAGTAGCCTAGGTTAAGGCATTTTTTTGTCCGTGCCTCTTGGTGTTTTAAGGTTGCTGGCTTCTCTAGCTCCAAGTTGGGCATATATTAGGCAAAAAAGAAAACCCAGGAACTACCTGCCCTGTCATTCCTCAGGTCCTGAGGTTCCTGGCCAATCTACTTTCTTCTCTCCACCTTTCAGAGTCCTCTTATCTTTCATTTGTATATAATATACAGGGGGGTTTGATGCATCAGTGAAAGGGTCAGGAGAAGTGCTTCGATTCCATTTTCTTTCGAAACTGGAATTTGTTTCAACTTTTGTTTAAAATTGTTCATAATAAAATGTCGGGGAAAAAGTTTTTAAGTACCCGGGACAGATTCAAGAAAGGAAAAAGGAACAAACAAAAACACTCCCCAAATCAAACCATATCGTCCTCTGCTGGGAATGTGAAAAGGAAGTGGGCAAGAGCTGTAAAAGATCAGGTCAGAAGTCGACACACTTTCGGAAGACCAAGTAGAGCCTTAAAGCCTTCCCGTGTCTTTGTGACTTCCACACAGTGCCCTGAGCTGGGGGAAGGGGGAAGGTGGGAGTCTAGAGCTGGTCCAGTCTTAGGGGAGGGATGAGGGTGCTGTTTTTAGGGCACGGGAACACCCCCAAAGCCTGCCTTAGTACAAACTGCCTCCCCATAAACACCAGTACTTCCAAATACTGTCCTTCCTGGCATCTCCTGCAATTCTCTGAACAACTCCCAAGTAAGGTTGCCAAATTAAATGAAATATGTCCCAAATATTTCATGGGACATAGTTAAACTAAAAAATTATTCATTGTTCATTTGAAATTCAGATTTCACCAGTGTTCTGTGTTTTATCTGACAACCCTATCTCAAGGCAGGTACCCCTGATGCTATTCTAAGTGTTTGACAAGTAATCAGATAAATAAGTGAACTCCCTCTCCACCCCACTCTCCTTGCATTCAAAGGGACAGACTTTGGGCTGAAAATTTAAGTAAGTACTTTTAAGAAGGCCGTTTTCAAGTTCCTCTTTGGAAGTACAGAGAAATAGAGGTTCGGGGGTAATGGACCCTTTTAAAAAATTAAAATCTTATAAGTACATTTAATGCCACCTGTATTTATCTCTATTTAAAAATATTATATGATTGCTTATAATAATCACTGCTTAATGGGTATGCCGTTTTCTTCTGGAGAGATGAAGGTGGTTTGGAATTAGATAGAGGTGGTGGCTGCACAGCATTGTGACTGTGCTAAATACCACTGAACTGTACACTTTAAATGGTTAATTTTGTTATGTGAATTTCACCTCAAAAAAAGGAAAAATGTTTTATTATTTTAAATAATTGTGGTTCCTGGCTCTGAGGACCTCACTGTCTGTTCGAGGTCTTGCAGTGACGTGAGTGCTACAATGTGCAATCGATGAAAGCATGGAGGACCTGGGAGAACAGAGGAGAGAGAGACTGATTCTGCAGGAGTCAGGGAAGGCTTCCTGGAAGAGGTGATCCTCAAGCTGAGTCTTGAAAGAAAAGGCTGCAGTTGTCAAGCTTGGTGAGGGGATGGGCAGGGAGGGGGCTCCAGGTGGTGGAAGCAAAGTTGACAAGAGGGGGGTTGGCTTGGAGAAAATGACACAGTGAGGGAACCCCAAGGAGTTCACTATGATTTGATATGGAGCATGAGGGGCAATGGTGAGAACTGGAGGCTGAAGAGAGGTAGTTGCAGAGGCATAGTCTACCAGAATAGGGTAGTTGGCCCTGAAGAAATGGGGAGCCACGGAAGGTCTGGGGGTGATGTAATTATGCTCAGGTTTGCACTTTGCACTTATGAAATACAACTCTGGAGACTGCATGGGTTGGAGGTGGAGAGGCCAGGCTGGGGTGTGGGTGGGGGCTGTGGCAATGATCCAGGGGAGCAGGAAGAGGACTGAGCAGGAGAGGGCTATGGGAAAGGGTAGAGCCCCCTTTCCCAGATGCCTCCCTGAGCTTTTGCATCCAGGCTGCTCCTACCCAAACACTCCAGAGGCCAGGAGTTGGGTCCAGGTGATGAGTTCTGTTTTGCTTTCTTCCCAAACATGCAAACCATTTTGGTAGATGTCACCCTTTCACTTTGACACTGGAGCCAGGACTGAGCTCCTGCAGCAGCAGTTCTCCTACCTGCTCCTGGCACTCTGAGCTTTGGAGGGTCCCAGGGCTTAACAGGCTAGGTTCTGCCTCTTGGGAAGATCTCAGATTTTCAGGCTCCAGACCGTGGAGTCGTGGTTCTAGCCCCTCTGGCTCAGCACTGACTCCTTCCAAGGTTCAAGGTCTGCCTTCCTTAGCAGGCTTAGCCCCACTACCACCTCCTCACTCTAAACACTACCCAGACATGCCATGAATCTATTCTCTTCTTCATTCATACCACAAACATTTATTGACCATTATAACAGTTCAGTTTGGGTTGATTGTAAAGAGTAAACACCACAAGTAACAGTGATGTAAGCACTGCATAGAAATCTACTTCTCTCTTACATAGAAACCTGGGGGTTGGCAATACAGGACTAATATGGTCACTTCATTTCACAAACTTCCTGGAGACACATGGTCCTTCTAGTTTTCTGCTGTATGATCCTAAGGCAATATTTCTTGTCTGTATGCTTCAAGATGGCTGCTAGAGCTCCAGCCATCACATGTGCACTCTAGGTAGCCAAAGGAGTAAGGAGTCAAGAAGAAAAAGCTAAGAGCATAGGCCAGCTGTCTTTTAAGGAAACTTCTTGTAAAACTGCCACGTAACACTTCTGTTTACATCCCACTGAGCAGATCTTAGTCACGCTAGGCTCCAAAGGAGCTTGTGAAATGTAGTCTTTGTTCTGGGTGCCTGTAGTCCAGCTAATAATCAGGGATTCTACCATGGTGGAAGCAGGGGAAGTAGGGCATAGTAGACTATGCCCCAAGCACCTACTTTGTACCAGGATCTGTTCTTGGTGCTGGAAATAAATTGATGGCTAAGCAGAGTCTCTGCCCTCATGGAATTAATAGTCTAGTGGAAGAGACACACATTAAGCAAACACATAAAGAAGAGAAGATTGACAAATTATGATGAAGAAAACTACTGAATACTCCAGGAGAGAACAACAGGGTGTGTATCTGAATGTGGGTGGAACTAAGGTGGGAACAGCTTGGAGTGTTCATGCCTCTAAGCCTTTGCAAGTGCAGTTCCCTCTGCCTGGATGCCCTTCCTTGTCTTTGCTTCCCACTCATCCTTTGTGGTGGTTTAAACTGTGTTAACTTGGTTAAGCTAGAACTACATTTCCCAGAATACCCTTCTGTGTTTGGTTTTGGGTTGAGTCAGCCAAAAGATGAATTTGTATGAGATTTGGAAGGCAGATGTGAAGAGACAGCCATTACTGTCTGAAGGCTGCTGTGGTTGTATGTGGTGATAGATGTAGCAGTACCTGTGGGGTCCAGCTCTCTGCCCTGCATCCAGCTCTTCTTCCCGGCTTTTGACCTTGCTGCCCAACACTGACCCCAGGCCCACCTCTCAACACTGAGCGGCAGACCCGCAGATGTGGGAGCTCTGGGTTGGCACACTGCCCAGAGTCCTCTCCAGGAGCGTCGCCTTGGCAGTCCCACTTAGGTGGCCGGACATGACTTCTCAGATTGAACGATTGGTGACCCGTTGTCTGATCCTCCAGCACCTCTACTTCCCCAGCTCCTCCCACAATCAAGTAGGGCCTAATTCCTGTAATAAATCCCTCATCCCATAATTCATGGTGGTTCTGCTTCTTCCCTGATTGAACTCTGACAATTCCTTCAAGGCAGGCTTGAAGTGGCAAGTGCTCTACCAGGATACTTCCTCCTCCTCCTTCAGGAAGCCTTCCCTTCTCTCCCTTGGCAGCTCCAGTGAGACTTGCTTCATTCAGCCTCTTAGCAGAATTGTTTGTAAAAAGGGTCTGCCCCATACTAGTCTGAAAAGGCTTCAGGGACAGGGTGGGGTTTTTGGTCCTTGTTTCTTGGGGCAGGTGGGAGGAAGACACAATGTGCCAGGCCTCTACACCGTGTCAGATACTTCGTAATTAATTTTCTCATTTTGTCGTCACAAGAATTGATGGCTCCATTTTATAAATGAAGGGCAAGACAGTCGGTGGAGTTGGTGTTTGCACCCAGGACTACAAGGCATCAGAGCCCACGGCCCCTCCACTTGCTCACAGCTGGGGCGGGAGGTGGAGCTGCAATTTCCATCCATGTTCAGCCTCTGTTGGATCCCTGGCTCCCTGACCCTGCTGCCCTCTGCCTCTCCACTGCTCCCCGACCTGCTCCCTCTTTCCTGCAGACAAGCTCCACTCTCCACTCTGCTAATGGCTTCTGGGGCCTGCAGCAGCTGAGGCCACAAAGTCAGCAGCGTTGGTGGTGGCTCTGTAGCTGGGCTCAGGGATGCCAGTCAAGCTGACTCAGGGCCGAAACCTTGCAAGTGCAGGCACCCAACCTGAGGGGATGAAGACGAGGAGCAGCTGGTCCCCTCCCCTCTGGCTGGGCCCACCCCAGGCATTTCTGAGGGCTCACCATCTGGGCTGCTGCCATCTCAGTGCCTGCCGCGGCCAGTCTAACTATATTCCTGGCCTCAAAGAATCCTCCTCCATTACACGGCAGGTCGGAGTGAATTTTCTCCATCATCCTTCCAACCCCTAGACTCCATGGCTTTCAAACCTTAGGGCCGTGAAGTCCATAGATAGGGCCCCTATCCTGCTCTGCCACTTGGGAGCTACATGACCTTGGAAAACTTACTTTCTCCTTTTCCTCCACTATTGGGCTGTCCTGATGATTAAATGACATAATGTGGGCAAAGCATGCGGCCCAGCCATGGAGTACTGGGAAGTGATGGCCACACCAGGGGAAGCTGTGGCACTGGGGGAGATGAAACACACAGAGTATTACCAGCCCCCCAGTGCCCCTTTTCAGTCACTACCCTGTGCCCCTTTCCAGTCACTATTCTGGCTTCTAATGGTGTAGTTTCACATGTTTAAAAAAAATTCCAAATGTATGGAGGTTTAATTGACGAACAATAACCTGCAAATATTTAAAATGTGCAATTTGGTCAGTTTTGATATTTATATATACATACTCATAAAAGCAACATTCAGAGGGCAAACATTTCCATAACCCCCAAAAGTTTCTTGTGGCCCTTGGTAATCCATCACTCCCTCTACTCCTGCCCCAGGCAACCAGTGATCTGCTTTCTGTTCCATAGATTTGTTTGTACTTTCTAGAATTTTATGTAAATGGAATAACACAGTATGTATGCTTTTGGCGGGTGGAGAGAGGAGTCTGGTTTCTTTGCCTCTGCATAGTGATTTTGAGGTTCTTCCATTTTGTCAAATGTGTCAGCAGTTTGTTTCCTTTTATTGCTTTTATTCCATTGTATGGCTATACCACAGTTCAGCTATTTGCTTGTTGATGGAGATTTGAATTATTTCTATTCTTTTACTATTACATATAAAGCTGTGAACTTTCTTGAACAAGTATCTGTGTGGAAACTTGTTTCCACACAGTAAGTATCTGTGAATGGAATGGATGGGTCATGTGGTAGGTGTAAGTTTCATTTTTTAAGCGAGTATCAAATGGTTTTCTAAAGTGATTGTACAATTTTACATTCCCACCAATAGTGTTTGAGAGTTTCAATTGCTCCACGTCCTCACCAACACTTGGTATAGTCAGCTTTTTAAAGTTGAGCCATTCTACTGGATGTGAGGTAGTATCTCATAGTGTTATAATTTGTATTTTCCTGATGACTAATGATGTTGAGATTTTTAAAATGTGCTTATTAGCCATCTGTATATCTTCTCCTGCAAAATGTATCTTCAAATCCTTTGCCCATTTTCTTATTGAGTTGTGTGTCTTATTTTTGAGGTGTAAGAGTTCTTTATACATTCTGGATGTAAGTCCTGATATATGTTATAAATATTTTTTCCCAGAATATGACTTGCCTTTTTATTTTCTTATAGAGCAACAGTTTTTTATTTTGATGAAGTCCAATATATAATTTTTCTTTTAATCAAACAAAATGCTTTCTGTATTTTATCTAAGAAATCTTTGCCTATCCCAAGGTTATAAAGATATTCTCCTTTTTTTGGTCTAGAAGTTTATATTTTTAGGTTTTACATTTTAGTCTTTGATTGTACTTTGAGTAAAACTTTGGATATGGTATGTGGTATTATTATTCATTTTTTTCCACTGGATGTCCAGTAATTTCAGCACAATTGTTGGAAAAAACTTTCCTTATTCCATTGAGTTGCTTAGTATTTCTGTCAAAAATCAATTTGCCGTGTATGTTTGGGTCTGTTTCTGGGCTCTATTCTGTTCCATTTATCTATGTGTCTATCTTTTTACCAGTACCAAATGGTCTTGATTACTGTAGCTTTAAGGAAGTCTTGAAATCAGGTAGGGTAATTTTGTTCTTTTTTTTTTAACATCTTTATTGGAGTATAATTGCTTTACAATGGTGTGTTAGTTTCTGCTGTATAACAAATTGAATCGGCTATACACATACACACGTTCCCATATCTCTTCCCTCTTGCGTCTCCCTCCCTCCCACTCTGTTCTTCTTTTTAAAAGTTGCTTTTGCTGTTCTAGGTCCTATGAATGTCCATGTACATTGTTTATTTATTTTTTTTGCTGTACTTGGGCCTCTCACTGTTGTGGCCTCTCCCGTCGCGGAGCACAGGCTCCGGACGCGCAGGCTCAGCGGCCATGGCTCACGGGCCCAGCCGCTCCGCGGCATGTGGGATCCTCCCGGACCGGGGC
>NC_041224.1:68852615-68860498 GCF_002837175.3 Physeter macrocephalus | reverse complement strand
TTGCGGAGCACAGGCTCCGGACGCACAGGCTCAGCGGCCATGGCCCACGGGCCCAGCCGCTCCGCGGCATGTGGGACCCTCCCGGACCGGGGCACGAACCCGCGTCCCCTGCATCGGCAGGCGGACTCTCAACCACTGCGCCACCAGGGAAGCCCCCACGTACCTTTTAAAATCAGACTTTCGAATTCTAAAAAAAAAAAGTGACTGCTGGAATTTTGATTGGGATTTCATTGAATTTATAGATCAGTTGGGGGGAAGCTATACTAGGCATTTTGTATCTGTCAATGCAAAACTTGGCATATTTCTCCATGTATTTATATCTTTAATTTCAGCAATGTTTTATAGTTTTCAGTGTAGAGGTTTGATAAATTTATTCCTAGGTATTTGATAAATTTTGATTTTATTTTAAACGGGATTTCTAAAATTTCACTTTCAAATTGCTTGCTGCTAAAAACTTTCATGGTGAATTCTCCTTCCTTTCCCAACAGAGATGTTGGGAACATCCGAATATAGGGCGCATCCTTGCAGGGCTCACTGTCAAGTGCAGTAGATAAGATGTCGAAAGTCTGAAAGAAGGAGAACAGAATGACTGATGGGGGTCCAAAGAAAAGCATAAAAAGCTCCCTCCTCCTGCTTCCCTTGATTATGCTTCTAAGTTTTTATTATGGAGTGTGCATTGTTTTGGTGATGAGAGTTGGGGAGATCCTGCAGTGGGATCCTGCAGCCCTGGCCCAGGCGCCGATCCTGAGGTCAGGCTTGGCTCAGGAGAGAGGATGCTGGGGTGGATCCTCATCTCAGGGGTTACTGAGAGATCCCTCCAGCTCAGGTGAGTCTCAGGATCCCGGCAGCACACCTCCCTTGGTCTTTTAGAGCGGCTCTCAAACTTTAACATGCATGTGAATCACATGGAGATTCCACTAAACTGAAGATTCTGACTCAGCAGGATCCTAGTGGGTCCAAGATTCTAATTTCTAACAAGCTCCCAGGTGAAGTGGATGCTGCTGGTCCGCCTGCTACACTTTATGGAGGGCGGTGGAGGTGGGAGTGGGATGGGGTGGGTGGAGAGGAGAGAAATGGAGGGGCTGAGGTCTGGGTAGCTGTGGTGTGGCGTCTTTGCAGGGAAAGAAGCTCATCCTCCTTCCTGCTTTTCTGTTCTGCTCTTGTAAATTGTGGTGAGAAACCTCTCTTCATCTCTCTTTCTCCCCCATCAATAGTATAAATAGAGGTAGCTGAGCATCAGGACATCTGCATTCTTGTCCTGCCCAGGGGAGTCCACCCCCCAATTAGGACCCCAGGGTGCTGGCAGGTAAGCTCCCTCCCTCTCCCTGCAGCCCTGTGGCTCTAACTCCAGGTGCCCGTGCTGGGGTGGGGACCAGGGTTCAGTGACTCTGCAGCTGCTCCTCAACAAGTCCATCACTTAGAGGAGCGGGCAGGCTGTGGGGTAGCTGAGGAGAGGCCCTTACTACTTCCTAGAACTTCTACCTGGCCCGCAGGGCACAGGAGTTAAGACAGAGGATGGCCTCCTCCTAATGGACCTTTCAAGGCCTGCAGGCAGAGGGTAGGGAGAAGCTGGGCTTCCCAGCAAGACCGGGAGCCTGCTGGATGCACCACCTTTGACCTTGTTCATTGTCAACATGTTCTAATGTGGGGCATCAGAGTCAGACACAGAACAGTATCTCTGAATGGGAAGTTACCTTCAGGTTAATTTATAAGTTCCAAGCAGGATCCTAAAGAAATTTCTTTAGGGGGAGGAGAGTGGTAGTGAACTTAATAAATCCATTCTAAATATCACTGGTAAATGGGAGAAAATAGTCAAATACTGAAAGAAAGAAAAAAAAAGAATATTGTATGGGGCTATGATACTTATAAAAGATATACAAATGTAATATAAAAGAAAGCCCAGAAGTCCCAAATATACTTTCTTTTTTAAAATAATTTTTATTGGAGTATAGTTGCTTTTATTGGAGTATAGTTGTTAGTTTCTACTGTATACCAAAGTGAATCAGCTATATGTATACATATATCCCCTCTTTTTTGAATTTCCTTCCCATTTAGGTCACCACAGTGCATTGAGTAGAGTTCCCTGTGTATACTGTAGGTTCTCATTAGTTATCTATCGTATACATAGTATCAGTAATATATATATGTCAATCCCCATCTCCCAATTCATCCCACCCCCCCTTTCCCCCTTGGTATCCATACATTTGTTCTTTATGTCTGTGTCTCTATTTCTGCTTTGTAAATAAGATCGTCTATACCAATTTTTTCAGATTCCACATATATGTGTTAATATATGATATTTGTTTTTCTCTTTCTGACTTACTTCACTCTGTATGACAGTCTCTAGGTCCATCCATGTCTCTACAAATGACCCAATTTTGTTCCTTTTTATGGCTGAGTAATACTCCATTGTAAAATAGTGCTGCAATGAACATTGAGGTGCATGTGTCTTTTTTTTTTTAACATCTTTATTGGAATATAATTGCTTTACAATGTTGTGTTAGTTTCTCCTGTATAACAAAGTGAATCAGTTATATGTATACATATATTCCTCATATCCCCTCCCTCTTGCATCTCCCTCCCACCCTCTGTATCCTACCCCTCTAGGTGGTAGGTGGTCACAAAGCACTGAGCTCTCCCTGTGCTATGCATCTGCTTCTCACTAGCTATCTATTATGCATTTGGTAGTGTATATATGTTAATGCTACTCTCTCACTTCGTCCCAGCTTACCCTTCCCCCTCCCCGTGTCCTCAAGTCCATTCTCTACATCTGCATCTTTATTCCTGTCCTGTCCCTAGGTTCATCAGAACCATTTTTTTTTTTAAGATTCCATATATATGTGTTAGCATACGGTATTGTTTTTCTCTTTCTGGCTTCCTTCACTCTGTATGACAGACTCTACGTCCATCCACCTCACTACAAATAACTCAATTTCGTTTCTTTTTATGGCTGAGTAATATTCCATTGTATATATATACCACATCTTCTTTATCCATTCATCTGTCGATGGACACTTAGGTTGCTTCCATGTCCTGGCTATTGTAAATAGTGCTACAGTGAACATTGTGGTACATGACTCTTTTTGAATTATGGTTTCCTCAGGGTATATGCCCACTAGTGGGATTGCTGGGTCATGTGGTAGTTCTATGTTTAGTTTTTAAAGGAACCTCCATACTAGTCCCCAAATATACTTTAAATATTTGGAATATGACAAATGTGGCATTTCAAAATGCATTGGCAATGAATAAATATGGCTGAGAAAATTAAGGATTTGATTTTTCCTCAAACCACGTACTGACATAAATTCCAAATGAGATAAAGAGTTAAATGTAACAATGATACCAAAAAGATAATAGAATAGAGGAAAATATTTATATAATGTTAGTGTAGAAGAGGCCACCCTAAGCTTAACACTGAAAGCAGAAACCATAAAGGAAAGATGGAAAAATGTGACTGTGAAAAGGTCTCACACATCAAAAATATCATAAACAAAACTAATAAGCAAATGATAAATTGGGAGGATTCAATATGTATTTGACAAAGCATTAATATCACTACAAGTTAATAGGAAAAAGACATCAGCCAGACAGGAATGGGCACTGAGCATATCAGACATGTGATTTAGAGAGAAGTACAAATGACCAGTAAACATATGAACCCATATGCAACAATAATAGTAATAAAAGAAATGCTACTAAAACCATGAGGTACCTCTTTCTGCCTCAGCTGAATGGGCACAGATCAGAAGATATTTTTAAAATGACACCCAGACAGGGGAGAGTTTGAACAAACAGACTCCTACATACTACTGCTGGGGCTGTGCATTGGTACAACTGTTCTGTAGGGTGAAAGCCCTTAAAGCTTTCTGTCTGTTTGCACCAGAAATTCCGTTTCTAGAAATTGATCCTAAGTAAATAATCAGATGCACGAAATGAATGCATTAATGTGCATGCATCTCAGTGGCACTCACGCATGGAAAATAGAAACTGCCTAAATATGCATCCAGGAGTCCAAACCCCGCTCCTCCAGCTAACTCCAACAGTCACCCAAGTCCTCCTCCAAGCTTTTAGGACAAGAGTGCGGGTGATTTCCCCTAAAGAGCAAACGAGTCCCCAGCCTTTCTCTGGTTTGAGCCTCACAGCGCCCCCTCGTGGCACGTAGGGCAGGGCTGGATTTTGCTCCTTCCGGTGGAGCTGGATGTACCATCAAGGACCAGAGAGGGCCAGGTGGTTGCTGAAGATTTAACTTGTGCTTTGCTTCTTGGTCCTGGTGTCCAGAAGGAATAGAAAGCATTTCCTGTCTCCCTAGAGACCTGCTTTTGTTTCCAAGGCCTGGCTTCTTACTACTCTTGGGCCCTCAAAGACCCATGTGGTCAGCTCCACCCCTCCCCTCCCACCACCTATGGCCCAAATGCTCCTCCTTCCCTTTCCTGCCTGATTATATCTGAGCTCAGATGTCCCTCTCTCAGAAGCTCTTCCCCATTTCCATAGCTCCTTTATGACGTGTATTCCAGTTGCAGTTTTACATTAATTTATGGAGCTGCTTGGTTTCCGTCTCTCTCTCCCAAGACTCTCAGTGCCACGTGGCAGGACTGTGTCAGTTGTAGCCCCAGGATCCACATGGTACGTGACACATAATAGGGCCTCAACATGGCCAATCATGGCTCTGGGAAATTCTTGTTTATTATTTCTTTGATAACCCCCCACCTTTTTCTTTCTGTCTTCTTTCCAGAATGCCAGTCGGTTGGACATTGAACTTCTTGAATTTATTTCACTAAGGATTATCTTTCCTCTTGTATATTTTTCTTTTTGACATTTTGTTCCATGTTCTAGAGAGTTCACCAATATGTTTTTCAAACCACCTATTAAAAGTTTTATTACGGCAAGCATTTTTTTAATTTTCAAAAGTTATTTTTTATATTTTACACCCGTGTTCATAACAGCATTATCACTGTATCCCAAAGGTAGAGACAAACCAAGTGTCCATCAATGGATGTGCTATACACACACAAAATGGAATATTTTTCAGCCTTAAAAGAGAAGGAAATGCTGACACAGGCTGTCACATGGATAACCTTTGAGGACATTATGTTAAGTGAAATAAGCCATTCACAAAAGGACAAATACTGTATGATTCCACTTATACACGGTACCTAGAGTAGTCAAATTTATACAGACAGGTAGTAGAATGGTGGGTGCCAGGGGCTGGTAGGAAGGGAGGAGTGGGGACTTAGTGTTTGATAGGTGCAGAGTTGCATTTTGCAAGATAAAGAAAATTCTGGAGATGGATGGTGGTGATGGTGGTGCAACACTGTGAAAGTACTTAATGGCACTGTACACTTAGAAATGGTTAAAATGGTAAATTTTATATTATGTGTATTTTACCACAATTTTTTAAAAGTTATTTCTTTTTCTATAGTTGTTCTTTTTTGGTAACATCTTCTCTTCTTTTAAGATGCAGCATATTCTTGAGTATTCCTTAGGATACTAATTTTCTTTCTTTTTCAGTTGTCTTTTGTTCTCTGAATTTTCTCTGAGGGCTTCCTTTGTTTTTTCACCTTCACTTTGGAAGCTTTTGTCAAAATGTGTGGAGCTACCTGGCATCTTTTAGTATTTAAGCAGGCTGACCTGGGGATATACGCACATGGGCAGAGCTTAGAGTGAACAAATGGGGAACCAGCTGTTAACCAGGGGACCCTAAATGCTGGAATAAGGGGGACTTAGGAGTACTGCTGAGCACGCTAGCAACACCCACTCTCACCAGGCAGTTCATTCAATTGTCTTTAGAGAAGAAACTCTGATTTTCTTCCCTGGGGTAGGTAGGTGCCTGGCTGCATTCATGACTTGGTGGAAGGAGCATGAAGTATTCGCACTTGGAGCTTCACTGGCTCCGCCTGTTCCAGCCCCACTTCTCGCTCTTCCCTCTGTGATACCTGCCCTCACACCTGCAGGTGCTCTGAGGTTCCGCTGGCAGGTGGGTGAGCCCCCCTGGTTCCAGCCCCTTTGCATATTTTCTGGGCTTCTACTCCCTCTTCCAAAGGTCTCTTCCTCCTTTCCATCTTCCAGAACCCCCTTCCATCCTCTTTGCTGCGGTAGGTCTAGACATTTTGCTCACTGACCTATCACTTGAATGAAGCAGAGGATATATAGATGCCTTCCCAGTCCCCATCTTGAACTGATCTCTGCTGTCCTGAGACCTTACCAACCACTTTTCCAGCCATCACGGGGTGGGGGAATCAATGCCAGCCTCGGCTTTGAGGCCCTGAATACCCAGTCACCAGGCTACTCCATGAAGACACTCTGCACACCCTGTCACTGTGCACACATGCACACACACACACACGCCACATCTGTTGTCAGCTTCTCCAGGGTTCTTTACACCTGGGTGAGGTCCCGGCCTCCTCACTCCTGCTCCTCACCTGGGCCTCCACCTGTGGAGCTCCTGGCCTCTCTCCCCTGCACACCCAGAGCCACTGCCCTAACTCAGCCTCACTGTCCTGTAGGGCTCATCATGGCGCCGCCGCCTCCAGCCGCTCCTCCCCCATCATGTACTGCCACAGCCAGAGCCACCTTCCAAATGCACAGGTCTGAGCGTGGCGCCTCCCTGCTTGAACTCTTCAGTTGACCTTTAGAGCCAGCAGGATCAAAACCACAATCCTTAGCATGACATTCAAGGCCTTTTTTGAGCCGGACTCTGCCTGTGTCTCCAGCGTCATCTCTCTGTAATTTCTCGGTGAGCCACGCTCTCCTGGATGCGTCCCAGCCTTGGTTCATGCTGGCCCCCTTCCTCAAACGCCCTTTCACCCCTTCTGTTCCTAGATGATTCAAATTCATCTGTTGGGGGAGGGACACTCATGCCCCTTCTTGCTGCTTCCTTCCATGTGGAGAGACATCTGTTAGTGTAACAGCCCCAGACTCCCATCTCCTCACTATCTAGCTCTCCTTGGGAACTCCAGGGTCACCTCGTCCAGAAAGCCTTGGTGACTGCCAGACTGGGTTGGGTCCCTCCTCTGTCCTCTACAATGCCCTGTACACTGAGCTGCCTCCCAGCTAAACAGCTCATCCCGTGCCATTCCCCACGGAGGCAGCAATGTCTGTCCCCAGGCGGCTGGCAAATCCTATATCCTCTTGTCTTTCTCCCTTCCTGCCCCACCCACTCAGGGCCAAGGGAGGCTGGTTAGCAGTGTTCCCACACACCAGCCTCCCCTCTCAGATGGGACTGTGTCCCTAAGGCTCCAGATTCCTGGAGTCATATCACCAGAGGAAGGGTCTCCCTGATCTCCTGTGCCCTAGAAGCCATATGAATTGTTCTGCATGAACCCTGAACCTCCATTTGGGTTCCTCTTCCAAGTCCATGTCTTTTTCAGAGAATGGTCTTTATGATCTCTGGAAGTGCACGCATACCTTGTGGAGAGCTGCAGAGCACTCATCTGTGTGGAAACATAAAAAGAAAACACCCAAAAAACCACACCAAGCCGCATATGGAACGGATCTGCCTGCATCGTGGTGATCCGTGTCTGAAATAGGTCTGCCACAGAGTGAGAAATTAAAAACAAATGAAACTCCGCATGCCAAGTTGCAGTGGGTGGGCCTACTGCCTGCCCCTGGGAAGTGGATGAGGTGTGTGGACTGAACGGAGCTGGCCCAGGAGGGAGAGAGGAGGAAGAGAGGCTTGGGGCTGCCCCCACCCAGACCCCTGGGAGTGATGCACGAACAAGCCACTTCAAAAGCGTTTCGGGGGCTTCCCTGGTGGCGCAGCGGTTGCGCGTCCGCCTGCCGATGCAGGGGAACCGGGTTCGCGCCCCGGTCTGGGAGGATCCCACATGCCGCGGAGCGGCTGGGCCCGTGAGCCATGGCCGCTGAGCCTGCGCGTCCGGAGCCTG
>NC_041224.1:68849557-68852121 GCF_002837175.3 Physeter macrocephalus | reverse complement strand
CAAAAAAAAAAAAAAAAAAAAAAAAAAAGCGTTTCGGAAAGCATGCTTTGAAGGACACAGTGAGTAAGGGCCCCACTGAAAAATGTTCCCACAGCCAAGTAGGTTTGGAACCCCGCACACCATCTCTCTCTTGGATATTTCCAACATACATTGGCTTATTAAGTGTTCTAACAAGTCCTACGGCAAAGAAACCTGTTTATTTTGAATAACCTAGTGTTTCCCAGATGTCTTTGGCCACAAAATGCTTTGGCGGGGGGATCATTTGCTAACATCCTCTGAAAATATTTACTGTTGTCCTCTTGGGCTTTTCTCCTCCAAGTTTGCTTTGTGAGCCTGCAGCAACAGCATCACCTGTGAGCTCGTTAGAAATGCAGAAGCGTAGGCCACACCAAAGACCTACAGATTCAGAATTTGGAGGCGAAGGCCTAGGAATCTGCATATTAATAAGCTCTCCAGGTGATTCTTATGCACGCTGAAGTTTGATAAACAGCACTATAGGGCAGTGGTTATGAAAGTGGGGTCAATGAACCTCCGGTCCCCAGAATCTTCTTAGGAGATGTACAAGGTCCAAATCATTTTCACAATATGCAATGATGTTTGCCTTTTGCATTGATAATACAAAAGCAATGGGGGTTGAGATATTGTGCTATAAGAAACAGACATGTTGGTCTTCATTCATGGTTCCTCACAAACAGCTCCTAAAACCCTTATAATTTCTAAGTGATAAGAGGGATAGAGGCTAAAGGAGCATCTTTTGTTATTCATAACAAACCCCTTTCAATCACACCTGAGTTTATATCAATATTAATGCGGTGACATTTGGAAAGTTCTTAAAGATGGTGGGCTGGTTGCCAGGAGAATCAATCATGTGATTAAAGGGTTGGCACTTTCATCCCTACCTCCTAACCTCCTGGGAGGGGCGTGGAATTAATTGCCAATGGCCAATGATTTAATCAATTGTGCCTATATAATGAAGCCTCCATAAAAATCCCTAAAATATGGGGTTCAGAGAGCTTTGGCTTGGTGAACACATGGAGGTGCTGGGAGGGTAGCACACCTGGAGCGGTTATGGAAGCTCCATGCCCTTTCCCCCATACCTTGCTCTATGCACCTCTTCCATCTGGCTATTCCTAAATTGCATCCTTTTATAATAAACTGGTGATCTAGTAAGTAAACTGTTTTCCTGAGTTCTGTGGGCTGCTCTAGCAAATTATCGAACCTGCGGAGAGGGTCAACAGAAGCACAGATGACAACCTGGATTTGTGATGGGTGTCTGAAGTGGGGGCAATCGTGTGGGACTGAGCCCTTAGCCTGTGGGATCTGACACTACCCCCAGGTAGAAGATGTCAGAACTGAGTTGAAGTAGGACACCCAGTCTGAGAACTGCTTGGTGTGAGAAAACTCCCCGCATATTTTGGTGGAGTGTAGAGAAGGAAAATGGAGAGTTTTTCCTTTCAGGAGTAAAACTGCTGTGCCCTACCAGCACAGTGGCACCGAACTGTCCTGGTGGACATTATATTCTTCATCGTCATGCCCTCAAAGCAAATGAAATCCAGTTTCACTTACAATTGTCCTTGCTGAAAAAAAAAAAGAGTAATTTTGTTAAGTCCCAGCTCCTGAGTCCACATCTTTTTAATAATCCATGTGAAGAAATGGGAAGTACAGACAAAGCACTTCGGCTTCATTCCAAAATATGATGAATGTCTCAAGAAAAAACATTTGTGCGATCAATCATCTGAGTTACGAGCTGAACTAGCTGCATTTTTCGTGAAACACCATTTTTGCTTGAAAGAACTGCTGACTGACAAATTCTAGATTCAGACTTGGGTCTGTGGCTGGTAGTTTTTTCAAAAACAAGGAAAGTAAGCTTGTAATTTTTTTTTTTGACCACGCCACCTGGCATGTGGGATCCTAGTTCCCCAACCAGGGATCAAACCTGCACCCCCTGCATTGGAAGCGCAGAGTCCTAACCACTCGACCACCAGGGAAGTCCCTTGTCATTTCAAGGAAAATGACAGTCCTTGTTGGTTATGATACAATTCGAGCTTTTCAAGTAGAAATGGGAATTTTAGAAAACCTTTATCCTTGGCCATAAGCTTAACATCTTTCCAACGCTTGAAGACTTTTCAGATGAGCTCTGTACTAATATTAACAAATGTGGGTTTTTAAAAATATTGTATAATAAAATGTTTCAACATTTGAAAGACTCCCATAACTCAGGGAACCAATGTTTTCCAAATTACCAATGCACAATGTTACAAAATCATGCCTGGTAAAAGATTCATTCAAAGTCCAGATAAACCAATGGACTTTAATGTTAACAGAGTACCAAATTTTCAGTGATATGGTTTCAGATTCGATGTTGCAACTAACCTTTATTTTTTAAATTTATTTTTATTTTTATTTATTTTTTAACATCTTTATTGGAGTATAATTGCTTTACATTGGTGTGTTAGTGCTGATCTCCCTATGCCATGCGGCTGCTTCCCACTAGCTATCCACCCTACGTTTGGTAGTGTATATATGTCCATGCCACTCTCTCACTTCGTCACAGCTTACCCTTC
>NC_041224.1:68847548-68847826 GCF_002837175.3 Physeter macrocephalus | reverse complement strand
GTGGAGTGGCTAGGCCCGTGAGCCATGGCCGCTGAGCCTGCGCGTCCGGAGCCTGTGCTCCACAACAGGAGAGGCCACAACAGTGAGAGGCCCGCGTACCGCAAAAAAAAAAAAAAAAAAAAAAAAAGAGTGGTGAGAGTGGGCAGCCTTGTCTTTTTCTTGATCTTAGTGGAAATGGTTTCAGTTTTTCACCGTTGAGGACAATGTTGGCTGTGGGTTTGTCATATATGGCCTTTACTATGTTGAGGAAAGTTCCCTCTATGCCTACTTTCTGCAGG
>NC_041224.1:68788989-68847485 GCF_002837175.3 Physeter macrocephalus | reverse complement strand
CATATATGTACTTTATTATGTTGAGTAGGTTCCTTCTATGCCCATGTTCTGGAGAGTTTTTATCATAAATGGGTGTTGAATTTTGTCAAAAGCGTTTTCTGCATCTGTTGAGATGATCATATGGTTTTTATTCTTCAATTTGTTGATGTGGTGTATCACACTGATTGATTTGTGGATATTGAAAAATCCTTGCATCCCTGGGATAAATCCCACTTGATCATGGGTATGATCCTTTTAATATATTGTTGGATTTGCTTTGCTAGTATTTTGTTGAGGATTTTTGTATTTATGTTCATCAGTGATATTGGCCTGTAATTTTCTTTTTTTGTGGTATCTTCATATGTTTTTGGTATCAGGGTAATGGTGGCCTCATAGAATGAGTTTGGGAGTGTTTTATCCTCTGCAAATGTTTGAAATAGTCTCAGTAGGATAGGTGTTAATTCTTCTCTAAATGTTTGATAGAATTCACCTGTGAAGCCATCTGGTCCTGGACTTTTGTTTGTTGGAAGTTTTTTAATCACAGTTTCAATTTCATTACTGTGATTGGTCTGTTCACATTTTCTATTTCTTCCTGGTTCAGTCTTGGAAGATTGTACCTTTCTAAGAATTTGTCCACTTTTTTCAGGTTGTCCATTTTATTGCCATATAGTTGCTTGTAGTAGTCTCTTATGATCATTTGTATTTCTGTGGTGTCCGTTGTAAATTCTCGTTTTTTTTCATTCCCAATTTTATTGATTTGAGTCCTCTCCCTTTTTTTCCCTTGATGAAACCTGGCTAAAGGTTTATCAATTTTGTTTATCTTTTCAAAGAACCAGCTTTTAGTTTCATTGATCTTTTCTACTGTTTTCTTTGTTTCTATTTTATTTCTGCTCTGATCTTTATGATTTCTTTCCTTTTGCTAAATTTGGGGTTTTTTTGTTCTTCTTTCTCTAATTGCTTTAGGTGCAAGGTTAGGTTGTTTATTTGAGATGCAACTAACCTTTAAAAAGCTACAACTTGGGTTCTCCTGGTGGCGCAGTGGTTGAGAGTCCGCCTGCCAATGCAGGGGACACGGGTTCATGCCCCAGTCCAGGAAGATCCCACATACCGCAAAGCGGCTGGGTCCGTGAGCCATGGCCGCTGAGACTGCGCGTCAGGAGCCTGTGCTCCGCAAAGGGAGAGGCCACAACAGTGAGAGGCCCGCGTACTGAAAAAAAAAAAAAAAAAGCTACAACTTGTTGATTTTTAGTATAATGTTTAAGAAGAATATCCGTAACTATCTGAGAAGAATCTTAAGACATTCCTCTCTTCTCCTACTACACATCTCTGTGAGGTCATCTTTTCTTCATACACTTTAGCTGAAACACCACATTGCAATAGATTGAACGCAGAAGCAGCTATGAGAACCAGGTGTCTTCTATTAAAGCCAGACATCAAAGAGACTTGCAAAGTGGAAACAGTGTCCCTCTTCTCACTAAACTTTTTTTTATTTTGGAAAATATGCTTATTTTACATAAAAATTTGTTTTCTGTTAATATGTAATGGCTTATTGTTATTTTAAAATAAGAAATATTTGAAAACATTTCTCAGTTTTAATTTCTAACATGGTAAATATCAATAGGTATAACTCATAGAGACAAAGGCTCCTGGAATCCTTGGTAGTTTTAAAAAATGCAAAGGGGGGCTTCCCTGGTGGCACAGTGGTTGAGAGCCCGCCTGCCAATGCAGGGGACACGGGTTCGTGCCCCGGTCCGGGAAGATCCCACATGCCGCGGAGCGGCTGGGCCCGTGAGCCATGGCCGCTGAGCCTGCGCATCCGGAACCTGTGCTCTGCAACGGGAGAAGCCACAACAGTGAGAGGCCCGCGTACCGCAAAAAAAATAAAAAAATAAAAGATGGAAAGGGGACCCAAGACCAAAGAGTTTGTGAAGTGCTGATCTAGGGGAATCTTTAGGGTTCTGAGGCCCAATATGAACCCCCCTGACCTACAGAAGTGCAGTAGAGGACTTGGCAGTGGGGTGGGGTGGATCCAAGTGGCACTTTTGCCACAGAGGTGCCACAGATAGGGTGCTTGGCATTGGGTCTGTTGTGCCAGGGTCCACACTCTGGGAGGTAAGATGAGAGGCCAGGGACTCACAGCTACCCGGGCCTGCCTTCCTTCCTGTGGGCGGGACAGGTAGCCCTGGGGCCTCTCAGAGGAGGCTGTCAGGAGACCAGCTATGGGTTGGGAGGATGCTCCAACCAGGCCCACCTGATGCTGATGATCTGAGGCTTCCTGGCCCCTTGTCAAGACCAAGGGCAGCCAGATCCAGTTCTGGCAGGTTCAAACACAGGACAGATTTCATTACAGTCCTTCAGCCTCTCACCAGTGCTCACAATGGGGAGAAATCTGGTGATGGCTATGGCAAAAATAGTCAGCCATCTCCTTCTCCTGTCCTGAGGCTGTTTCCAGGTCCCTACCCAGCTCCTGACAGAGCCCCTCTTCCCTCAGGCTGCTTCCCTAAGCCTCCGAGGCCTCCCCACCCCCAGGATGCAGGGTCCGGGACAGTCATCTGCTCCACTCCCAGCAGGGCAGTTCTGAGGGCTGGAAGGAGGCAGGGGAGCTCTGAGGACCCCCTGGAGGATCCAGATGACCCTGGAACTTGGGACCTTGTGCAGCAGCCCTAAGGGCATCTCCCTCTCTCCCTGCAGCTTGCGGTCAAGCAGCACTTTGGGAACTCTCTCTCCAACTCCTGATTCAGGCTCCTCGTGTTTGCCATTGTGCCAAGAGCAGCGTGGGCGGTCCTGGTGGGCGGTCCTGGCAGGCGGTCCTGGCAGACAGCGAGCACCTGTGTGGAAGTTGCAGCTCTACAGCTGCATGTGGAAGTTCCTTTTAGCTCATGGATTCATGAATCCAGCCAAGTGCCTGGATATGTGGACTCAGTCTGACACAGTAGCTGTCCCTGCTTGGAGCCCACCTCCCAGAGATTGGTGAGTGTGTGCTCAGTGGGGGGAGGGGGCAGGGGTGGGGGGACCCAGCCAGGAGTGTCCATTTCCCCAGTCAGATGGAGAACAGGCCCCCGGACTGAGGTTTATACGACTGTAATTCTGCTCCAGCCTCGGCACTGACTGGCGTGTGACCTTGAACAAGAATCCTCCGGTCTCTGGGTCTTAGTGTTGGACTTAATCATCCCTAAGGACTGATGCTGGTGTCTTTTTGAGTCTGGACAGGGTGTAGCTCTAGACACAGTCTGCACCTAGCATCTCCAGGTGTAAGAAAGGTGACTGCCTCCTACTGAACCAGCCCTCTGCAGGAGGCCACAGCTATCAGGCCACCATCTCGGTAGAGGTGGCTGTTCTAGCTGAGCTTCCAGGAGGATGGGGGGTGGGCAGTGCGGGGCCAGAGGAGTGATTCTCATCAGAGTCATAAAGCCTTGTTGGAGCCCAGTCTTTGATTCCACCAGAAGTAGACAGGAGCCAGGGACCGGGGCTGTGGGAGACCCAGGTCTATGGCAGCTTGGCTTTGATGGCATCTCTGAGCATCTTCTCCAGACTCTGTAAAATGGGACTAAGTGCTGGGGGGCACCGTCTGCTCCCTGAACAGTCAGCAGATACATGCAAGGTGTCTGGGGCACCCCAAGTGCTACAAATACTTAATACTTATCAGCGTCTACCGCAGCTGACACAAAGCTGCACTTAGCGAGGAGTGTGTGCTGCTCCAGGGAGAAAATGAGGGTAATTGAGATGAACTTGGCTCCTGCCATTTTTTCCTCCTTCTCCTAATCACCAGGAAATCTGCTGCTGGCTGGGCAGGAGGGCCTGGGGGCCAATGCCCCGGGGAGTCCAGGGCTCAATTAAGCTGTGGCAAATTGGATTTCTGGTCGTGAGGCCATGGGGCTGGGGTTGGCATTGAAGCATGAGCTGCCAGGTGGTATTAGGGTAAGGGCTGGCCAGATGGGACCACAGCTAATTCAATCTGGCTTCCCAGAAACAAGACTTGCAAGGCCTGAACTGTGGGCCTGGAGAGCCATGACTCCCGATGGGAGGGCAGGGCCCTGTGTGGGGTGGGCCCTGTGCCTTGCACCTGACCTCTGCCAGCAACTGGGTACCACCAATCCTGACAGCCAGTGTTAGGCGGTGGTTTAGTGTCAGGAAAAAAGCCCAGCTTGGGCATCCAGAGGTCCAGGCCTCTGGTCTCCACATAGGTATCAGCTGCTATAAGAGTGGATTTGAGTGTGTGTGTGTGTGTGTGTGTGTGTGTGTGTGTGCGCGCGCGCGTGCGCGCGCACGTGTGGGTGTGTCTCCAGAACTAACTTGTGACTCTATGGCTGTTATTATCTATTAGGAAGAACAGAAAGAGTCAGGAAATTCGGAATGGGAGAGGGACTGAAACAGAGAAAGAGAGACGATAGGAGATAAAAATACGGTGAGATAGAGAGTGAGGCCAAGAGAGAAACAGAGAAAGAGAAAAAGGGATAAAAAGAAACAGCAGAGGGAGAACAGACAGAGAGAGACCTTTAGACAGAGCAAGACAGTGAGAAAGAAATACAGGCAGACAGACTTAGAGAGGGAAACTGAAAGAGATAGGAAGAGAAATTGAGAGAAGAGACTGAAGCCAAAATTTCACTACAAAATAGTTTCTACCCCAAATGAGCATTAAGGGGGAGAGGGGAAACTAAGACACATACACACAGGAGAGCGACAGAGACAGAGAGAGATGGAGAGAGAGAGGGCCCATGAGAGTTGGACATATAGAGACAGAAGGAGGCAGACAGACAGACCCTCAGAAAGGTGGAAGACTGTCAGAGAGACTAGGGGAGGGCTGACAGAGATGGAGAGGACTCTCTGGGGGAGGTGAGATTTAGGTCCAGAAGGATGGGAAGTGGAAAGGTCTCGTATGTTCTTGAGGGGACAAACTGAGGAAAGGCCCTAAGGCAGGAAGACAAGCAGTACCTTTCTTTTTATGTTGGAATTTTATTACCTATTAGTGACAAGCAACATAAGAGCTTTTTTTTTTTTTTTTTTTTTTCTAAATCAAGAAGAGTTCCTAACCTGGGCTTAAAGCCCAGTTCTTAAACGGTCAGAGAGGGCCTACATCTCCTAATTGTTAGGAAGGAGGGAACTGTGGAGTTTTGTCCTTGCTTCTTCTCGGTTGCTTTCTCCAACGCCGGACATGGAATTCCGGCCTTTGGCTGATCAACCTCCTCTGCAGTCCTGACCCAGTTTCCCCTCAGCAGCCTCTTCCTGGGTGTCGGCGCACCACTCAGCTGCCAGAGCTGTGGTAGACAGGCCGGGGCAAGGCCCCCACGGGTGCCCCTGTGGTCCTGATTGATCAGGTCTCCCCAGAGCTGGTCCTGTTTGGCATTAATCCTCCATCTGTTTCCTGCCAGCCCTTCGTCCCAGAGGTCACACAGTGGCATCTCTGGATCCTGCCCTGCTCTCAGATACTTCAAACTTGCCAGGCACGAGCCCTTTAGTCCAGCGGTCCCCAACCTTTTTGGCACCAGGGACCGGTTTCATGGAAGACAATTTTTCCATAGAGTGGGGAGGGGGTGGTGGTGGTTCAGGAGGTAATGCGGGATATGGGGAGCGATGGGGAGCGGTGGGGAGTGATAGGAAGCGGTGGAGAGCGGTGGAGAGCTATGGGGAGCGATGGGGAGCGGTGGGGAGTGACAGGGAGCAGCAGATGAAGCTTTGCTCGCTTGCCCGCTGCTCACCTCCCGCTGTGCAGCCCGGTTCCTAACAGACCACCCAGTACGTGGCCCAGGTACTGGGGACCCCTGCTTTAGGCCACTCCTTCCTGAGACTAGGCCCAGAAGGCCTGCAGAGACTGCTCACATCAGGGGTCCGGCAGTGTCCATCCCCATCCTGAAGGACCCATTTCCTGTTCTCCCCCCACCCCCCACCCTACTGTTGCCCCCAGGTTTCCCTCATCTGTACCCAGTCAGGTGAGTCAGCTGGGGGACAGGGAGCCTCAGCTTCCCTGCTGGACATGATGAACCAGGGAGAGAAAGGACAGCCTGGGGCAGTGGTTCTCAGCCTGGGCTGCACAGTGGAATCACCTGGGGAACTTTAAAAGCCACCCAGGCCTGGATCCCACCCCCGGAGACTCTGCTTTAGTTGGCTGGAGTGTGGCCTGGACATCAGGATTTTTAAAAGCTCCCGGGGGACCTTATTGTGCATCCAGGGTTAAGACCAGTGTCCTCGAGCCATGACTAGCTGAGTCAGGAAGAGTCCACTCCATACGTCACTCGACAGAAGCTCAGAGCTGGCCAGGGCCCTGCCTCCCGTAACATGGCTGGAAGGGCAGAGCGGTGCCCACCAGAGCCCCTCCATCACCTCCCTGGGGTCCTCATGCTCTCCAGCCCTGGGGGACAACTACTCTGTCTCTCATGCATTTCTAAGTCTGCTCTGGCCTCAGGGAGTCTGGGGGTTGAGTTCTGTATCAACCTGTTACCAACAATATACTCCTTTCTGACCCTCAGTCTTCTCATCTGTAATCTGGAGATAACAGGATCCACCTCAAAGCATTGGAGTGACAATTAAATGAGTTAATACATGTTTAGGGCTTATCGTGGTGGCTGGCACTTAGTAAGTGCCTCCGAAGAATGTTATCTATTAGTATTACTGTTGCTTTCATTACCCCCAATAATAAACAACAGGGTCTGATTGGCAATGTGGGGGAGTGGGGCAACCCAGTGACATATGAAGTGGGTTGAATGGTGGCTCCCAAAAACATATGTCCACTTCCTACCTGCCAGAACCTGAGAATGTGACCTTATTTGGAAAAGGGGGGTGGAGTATCTTTGTATATGTAATTAAGGATCTCTGGATGAGATCATCCTAGATTATCTGGGTGGGCCCTAAATCCAATGTTGAATGTCCTCATAAGAAACAGAAGAGGAGGGACTTCCCTGGTGGTGCAGTGAATAAGACTCTGCGCTCCCAATGCAAGGGGCCCGGGTTCTATCCCTGGCAAGGGAACTAGATCCTACATGCATGCTGCAACTATGAGTTCGTATGCCACAACTAAGGAGGCTTGGAGCCACAACTAAGGAGCCCGCCTGCCACAACTAAGACCCAGTGCAACCAAATAAAAATAAATAAATAAATATATTAAAAACAAAACAGAAGAAGAACAGACACAGAGAAGATGGTGTGAGGAAGAGGCTGAGTTTGGAGAGATGCAGCCACGAGCCAAGGAAGGCCTGGAGCCACCAGAAGCTGGAGCCCCTTCGGAGATGTATTAGGAAAGAATTCAGTCTTTCTTCCACCTGTGTCTTTCTTTCCTGTGTGTCTCCTTTACTTTCACACAGAACCCAGGAGAGAGGGAACCAACCTTGTCTGATAGATAAGAAAGCATATTTATTTTCATGCTACAGTATTTTAAAAGATAATTTAAAAAACTAAGTGGCCAAAAAAAAAAAAATGAAGAAGAACATTTCTGGTCACCAAATGTGTGGCAGTTTTTCCCACACCAAGCAATGCTTTGCGACACCAACTGGGTGTCCTACAGTTTAATTCAGTTCCCATGGGTTAAGGCCTCGGTCCCATGGGTTAAGGCCTCGGTCCCATGAGATTCCTCCCATCCCACTTCAGATGCCAATCGTGAATAGTAGGTCCCCAGATTACCCACAACTACTGTCCAACTCGGCTACAAATCAGAGGTCTTCGTGACCTCTTCCCCACTGGATTTGATGATTTGCTAGAGTGGCTCACAGAACTCAGGAAACACTTAAGTACCTTTACCAGTTTATTAAAAGATACGGTAAAGGATACAGATGAACAGCCACGTGAAGAGATTCACAACGTGATGTCTGGGTCCTGAGCACAGGAACTTCTGTCCCCGTGCAGTTGTGGGCATCCGCCTCCTGGTACATGGATGCACAGGGCAAGGTATGTGAGAAGGGGCGCAGAGCATCCATGCCCTCTCTGGGTGCCACTCTCCCAGCACCTCCACGTGTTCACCAAGCCAGAAGCTCTCCAAACCCCACACGTTGGCAGATGTGTATGGAGGCTTCATCACATGGGCATGCTGAGTCACGAATTCCATTCCCAGCCCTTCTCCTTTCTCAAGAGAATGGGGGGCGGGGGCTGGAATTTCCAAGCTTCTGATTGAGGCTTGTTCTTTCTGGTGATCAGCCCACATCAGGGAGCCATCCAGGAGCCCACCTAGAGTTGCCTCATTAGAACAAAGAGGCTCCTATCACCCAGGAAATAACAAGTGTTACAGGAGCTCTGTGTCAGGAACCAGGGCCAGAGACCAAATACTGGAACGAAAGATGCTCCTCGTGCTCTTATCACCTGAGAAATTACAACAGTTTCAGGAGCTGGAAACAGAGACCAATACATATTTTTTCTGTTATCTCATAGGAGGGAACGTGGCCCTGCTGACACCTTGATTTTAGACTCCAGAACTGTGAGTACGTTTCTGTTGTTTTGAGCCACTCGGTGGTAATGTGTTACAGCAGCCACGGGAAACTAATACACCTCCAGAGCTAAGTGTTGCTGGCTGCAGAATCCCTTGACCATGACAGGTGACCCGCTAGCTACACTTAGGGAAGTGGAGGGGCGGTGGCTCAGCACTGCCCTGAGGGCCTTCTGGGGCCAGGCACTGGAGGAGATGAGGTGCCCTCTTCACTGTGGAGGACTTGGCCTGTTCCTTCCCCTCTCTGGGCCTCAGACCCCCACTCATCCCACTTCCCTGCTTGGCACTGTATGTATCTCTGAGTCTCTGGGAGAAATATCTGCCTCCCAGAGGCGGGTGGGTGGTCAATTCCTCTGAGTCCAGGCCTTGGCAAGGCCCATAGCACCCTCTGGGGTGAAGTGGACCCCTGCCTCCCTGTCCCTGCCCTGCCCAGGACTTCTGGGCTCAGACCTCCAGAGCTGATGACTAATGTATAACTGGAAGAATTAAACCTCTCACCGTACGTCCTCATCTCCCCAAATGGAGTTGGGGAAAATGAGCTCTAATGGAGTCCTTTTGATGGGGTGCTTGCAGAGCTTCCCTGAGGTCAGCTCTGGAGGTGACCAGAGGCCTCTGTCTGCCCTGGGACCCCCTCCTACCCCCAGGGAGCACCGCCAGCCCCCAGCACCGTGGGGCAGAGGGGCAGAGCCCCACACCAGGCTGAGCACCAGCCTCCGGCCAGGTGATTGATTGTGTGTAGGACATGGTCTGGGCACCGTGGGGGGTTCAGGGAAGGGATTAAAACGGAAATGCCCCCCCACCCCTTACATATACACACACACACACACACAGATTTACCATTTAAATGAGAATGTAAACCTGTGGGGAATTCTCTGCTATGTAAACCTTTACAAAAGCAGATAAATGTGTGCAAATCTGCATGGCCCTGGTGTTTTCCTAATAAGAGAAGTAAGAAGAATATAGCCAGTGGGCTGGGGGAGGAAAGGGGAGTTGGCTGGAAGCAGTGCTTTCCTGGAGGGCAGGGTGAGGGCTGGTGATGAGGAAGGGGTGTGGCTGGGAAGTACAGTGGTGAGCGGCAGAGTCGGGGGATGGTGGCCTGGGGCCCCCAGACTGCTGCACGGCTGCCACTGCCCTCAGAGCTGGGAGAAAGCTTCTGTGCTGAGCCGGGGGTGCCCAGGTGAGTAACAGACCTTCAGGGACTCACAGGCCCTTCCCTTGGTTTAACCTGTGCTCTCTCCTCTTCCTGGATGTTTTGTCGGGAACAGCTTCTTCTATCATTTTATTATGTTTTGTTTTGTTTCTTAGCATTATCCTTGAATAGATTCTTGGTCTTTCTGTACATGGTGTGGAGGGCTCCCTTAGCTTGGGAAGGCTCCCAGCACACGTCTGGTGAGGGAGGGAAAGAGGAGAGATGAGACGAAGCAAAACAAACTACTGGCGTTTCCTCAAGACAGGTTTTACTTATAGAGTCAAGCAGATTTTAAAAAATTGTACAATCGTCCCTTGGCATCCGTGGGGGATTGGTTCCAGTACCCCCTGCAGATACCAAAATCCTCGGATGCTCAAGTCCCTTATATAAAGTGGTGCAGTATTTGCACGGAACCTTCACACATCCTCCCGTATACTTGAAATCATCTCTAGATTCCTTAAAATACCTAATACAGTGTAAATGCCATGTAATAGTTGTCAATACAATGTGAATGGTATGTAAATAGTTGCTGGTGTAAATTCAAGTTTTGCTTTTGGGAAGTCCCTGGAATTTTTTTTTTCAAATATTTTCGATCTGTGGTTGGTCGAATCTGTGGATTTGGACGGAACCCATGCATACAGAAGGCTGATGTAGTAAAATACACATAATATAAAATCAACCACTTCAGCCTTTTTTTTTTTTTTTTTTTTTTGTGGTATGCGGGCCTCCCTCTGCTGCGGCCTCTCCCGTTGCGGAGCACAGGCTCCGGACGCGCAGGCCCAGCGTCCACGGCCCACGGGCCCAGCCGCTCCGCGGCACTCGGGATCCTCCCAGACCGGAGCGTGAACCCGGCTCCCCTGCATCGGCAGGTGGACGCGCAACCACCGCGCCACCAGGGAAGCCCTACTTCAGCCATTTTAAAGTGTACAATTCAGTGGCATTAAGTACATTCACAGGGTCTTGCAACCATCACCACTACCTAGTTCTCGGACTTTTAGAAACCACACGCCACTGAAAGTGTCCCTCCTCATTCCCCACCCTCAGGCATTGGCTACCACTGTCTGCTTTCTGTCTGCATAGATTTGCTTTAAGTCAAGAAGATGTTTTGATCTTTGTATTCCACTTAAAATGCAAATAACCACGAGAGGACCCACAATTTGCATTTTTAATTTCATTCACTTCTACAACACTCGCCCTCCACCCTGCTCCATAGTTTAGAAATTGTGTTGTGCGGGAAGCACTAGCGGGGAAGCCAAGAGACCTCGGTGCTAGCTCCTTCTGTCAGAGCTCTGTGACCTTGAGAGGGTCCCTGACTCTCTCTTGGCCTCAACATCCCCAACTTGAGTCACCAGATTTGGACTCATCTAATGTTCTCCAGGGCCCTCTGCAGCTCCGAGCTTCTGGTGCAGCAGTGGAAGTCCACTGCTCTGGCTGCGTGAGAGAGAATCTGGGAGCTGGATGCTAAGAGGAAGCCAGGAGGTGGAAAGGGGCAGTGCTGAAGGCTCCAGACCAGGCCCGCCTGGCCCACCACTCGGCCCTGGGCCTGCCCTGTCCACGTCAGCTTCCTGGCTGGCCCCAAATCCCAACTCTGAAGGTTGGGCCCCGTCTGAAGGGGTGAGTCTCCTGGGGGCCTCAAGCACTGGCCTCCCTGGGCAGGCTGAGGCAGGACAGGACAGGACAGGTCAGGGTGGCGGGGAGGCTTGAGGGGGCTGGGGGAGCACCCGAGGTCAGGGTGGGAGTGGCTAAGGACTGGGATGTGAGGGTCCTCATCAAAGGCTGCTGGACCCCGCTTGCTCCAGCGCTCATGGGAGCTGGTCCTGGGATCTTTCCAGTGGGCTGGAAAGATCTTTCCAGTTCCCATGTAAACAGGTATGTCAGGGAAGAAAATTATAGCAAAGGATGTGTAGTCACCTCTCCCGCCTTTTCTCTAAAGGAAGGATTCCTTGTTTGTGGGCTCTTGGCTTCCAGGAAGTTATTGTGTCTCTTATGTTGTGAAGGGAGAAAGGTTGAGGTGCAGAGTGGGACAAGGTAAGAGAGGCCAGATCGATCCATCTGAGGAAAGATGGAGAAGCCCCTGGAGGGGAGGGGAGGGCGGGGTAAAGGAAGACAGGGCATAGCTGCAGTTTGGGGTGAGCAGGAGAAAAGAGGGACAGAGGTTTGGGGAACGACTGGAAGGACCAGGCTTGTGGTGAGAAGTGTTTAGAGGAGATCTGGGGTTCTTTTGTCTTGTGATGTGTCGCATAAACCCCTCCTCCGTGTCCCCATGAAACCACGACTAACGATTTATGCTACACTTCAGCGCTTTGGCAGTGAGAGTCATGTCTTTTCTTTTTTTCTTTTATTTAAAATAATGCATTGGGGCTTCCCTGGTGGCGCAGTTGTTGAGAGCCCGCCTGCCGATGCAGGGGACACGGGTTCGTGCCCCGGTCCGGGAGGATCCCACATGCCGTGGCGCGGCCGGGCCCGTGAGCCATGGCCGCTGAGCCTGCGCGTCCGGAGCCTGTGCTCCGCAACGGGAGAGGCCACAGCAGTGAGAGGCCCGCATACCGCAAAAACAAAACAAACAAACAAATAAAATAATGCATTGGTCTAGCTCCATTTGAATTACTCGGGGCTAGACATCTTCAGCAGGTTTTGTCAGTGTTCCGTTAGCTAAATGTTGGTTTTCCTGCTTTGTGGGTTGCCTTGACCACTTGGCAAGCCCTTCTGCAGAGGGAGGTGCCTCAGAAACCACTTCTTTGGACTGCAGCTCTGTCTCCCCAGCCCTGGGGTCCCCTGAATGGGTGGCCCCATTCAGAGGATAATATTTGAAACTGGGTCGTGACCTGTCAGCTGAGGCAGCTGGCCATCATCAGAGGGCCTTCTCTCACCCCTCCCCAGCCCTCATTCTCCCCTGGACTCCCCACTGGCTGGGCTCCTGCATCCTCTCCCAGTCTCCCTCACACCCTGTGGGAAATGGACATCATCATCTTAGGCCACTGGGACAATCACAACATTCCAGCCACGGAAAGTGCTACCAGGCCCAGTGGGGTAGAAGCACTTGGTAGAAAAGTCCCTCCATAGGGAAGGTTCTTGCAATTCTGCAGTGACCCTGGGAGGGTCTATGACTCCATGTCCATTCCTCTAGCTCTGACCCTTAGGCCTGTGGCAGCCTCTTGGAGAGCCCAGCCCTCAGAGGGAGGGAGACGTGGAACCTTGGCCTGGTTCCCAGCCCAGTCTCAAACTCTAGGTATCTGCTTCTCCTTCTTCCGCATGGCCTCCCTATGGCCTCTGACCCATCTGTCACTTGGGGGCTGCTGGAGAGGCTAGAGAGAACGGATGCAAAGTGCTCAACACAAGACCCCAACCCTAGTATGCACTCCCTCCGTAGGACATTGCATCCCAATCCAGAACTCAGGTGCACGAGAAGTATCACTGGCCTTTATCTTCTTAAATGCAACATTTGAATTTCTAAAACTCAACATTCCCTTTCTTGGGCAGTCAGCTGTGCCTCTGTCCTGTGGTCTTATATGAAGTCATGGGGTTTGGGATGTGGGGAGACATCTCGTCCTCAATCATCCTTCCACCCAGATTACTGCTGAGATGTCCATCATTTCTGTTCTGTGGCCCAGGACGGTCCTAGACCCACCAGGGAGCAGTTCCCTCTGCTGATGGCGGTGGCAGGAGATGCTGTGCAAGAGGGATGGGCACCCTCCGTCCTTCCCTTCCTCCCTCCACCCTACCACATCCTCCCCCGAGAGGCAGTGGGGTCCAGAGCTGGCTCCCAGCTAGGATGAGGGGGAGGGACAGGAAAGAGAGAAAAGCTTGGGTTAGTATTTCCAAACTTGCTCCTGTCACAAGTGTCCATGTGTCTGAATATGAATGTTTCACTGAGCCGTCCTTCTGCCTCACCAAGGCGGCCTAGGCCATGGGAGGGAGAGAGGGAAGACATTTAGAAAGAGCTGAGTTCCCGATGGGGAGGGAGCGATGAGGAAGCTCTCAGGGCCCATCGGGATGGTGTACTTTCCATTCATGCTTTGAAGCCAATTAGCAGAAAGTGGTAATGGGATTTCACCGTGGGGCTCCTTGGCCATATGGCTCAGAGCCTCCCCGGGTGCACCCAGGATGGCGTTTGGGAAGCTCTGAGAGTGATAGACATGTTTGGTGACATTCAGAAAATTACGCAGACCTGCTCACTCCTGGGCCTGAGACCCTGATTCACGAGGGGCATCAGGAGGGCAGGGACTGGGAGGGAGGGCAAATTTGAATTAGTGATCACAGGCGTGTGTTCTGCCAGCTGGCTTCGGACTCAAGGGCCCTTTAAGTAAAACAGAGAACAGATGTGTTTCTAGAGGGTTCACCCACCCCAGGGCTGCCTTGCACAGGGGAGGTGGAGGAGAATTGGCATCGGACTCGGAGTTAGAAGATGCAGAATGGAACCTGCTCTCACATCCTTGGGCAGATCACATCTCCTTTCTGAGCTGCAGGTTCCTGACTGTGAAATGGGGATGAAACCACCTCCCCTGGCTGTTCAGATTAAATGTAAATTCGCCTGACCAGTGCCTGGTGCAAACACAAATGCTTAATATATGTTGGCCGGCCACTTTCCTCCTCACTGCCCTGGGCAAAATGAAAAACATTTTGAAGTAGAGACACCAGCAAAGAGCAGCAGCAAAAGGAGGAAACAACTACCCACTCACTTCCCAGAGAGGTGCCCTGAAGGAGGCAGCATTGAGCCTGGAAAATAGGAGGACTTCGGGGGGGAAGAGATAGGGGATGGCAAGCCCAGTGTCCAGAGCAGCCAGGCGAAGGCAGGAAATCATCTGGTTCAGGGAATAGGGCTCCTCATGCATTGTAAATGAGGATAAAATGACAAGTCATGGGCCTCGGGTACCTGGTAAAGAATATGGACTTTATTCTGTAGGCAATGGGGAGCTACTGAAGATTTTTGAGGAGGTGAAGAGCAGGCTATGATCTGTGTGCTGGAAGCCCACATCTGGTGACCCCACCGAGAGAAGACTGGAGGAGGTGAGACTGGAGCCAGAAAGACCCATTCAGGGAGAGGGGATGGGGAAGCATAGGAGGGAAGAATCAAAAGATGTTGTGATGTTAGAATGAATAGGTCTTGGTAAGCAATGACCTTGGCAGATGAGAGCGGAGTGGTGGTGATCTAGGATGATGCCCAAACAGCTGGCTAGGAAGTTTTGGTGGGGGGAGGAGCTGGATACAGAGACGGGGAGCAGCAGGCAGGAGCAGGTGATGAGTCCGTATTTGGACAAGGTGAGTTTGAGGAGGCAGTGGGCCATCCGGGCAATTACCAGCAGGATATGTGGGTCTGAATCCCAGGGATATATTGTAGTTACTTGTTTGGGGTCCCCCCACCACCAAGTTCAGGGCCCCATTGAATGGGCATCCCACTCCTTGATCTTGGCAGTGGAGGTACAGGGCAGCCCAGGCTGAGTGCTGTGTGACCTGGCTCAACTCCCTCCCCTCTCCTCCCATGCCGGATGCTCAGCTGGGCCCAGGGCAGGGGATCTCTGAAGAGCAGGGCCCTGCTGTTCCATCTCTTCTGTCGTACCCCAGGGCCTGGGTAATGTGGCTCTGCTCCCCTGAGATGCTGTACTCTCTCCCTGCCAGGATCTCTGTGCGAGCAGTGGAGAATGTCCCTTAGGATGGCTGCCTGGGGTTTGGCCCCCACACGTTCTGATAAAAGATTTTTGTAAAAAGCCTTGCCCTTTCAAACCTCAATTTCCTCCTCACTTCCATTAAATAAAAATTTAAAAAGCTACTTAAAGATAAATTTAATATGCTTTATTGGATCCAGTGATTAAAAATGGAATTAGAGTTTTGATTTCCATGCTTCCTGCTGGAGTGAGCTGTTTAAAGATAGCTCAGGAGGACCTGGCAAGGGGGAGTTATTTAGGCTTTCACTGACGTTACTGGAAGAAGAAGGCTGTTCTCTGGGGAAAGGTGAAGGTCAGCATTTGTAATTCGGGATTTCATTGAAGAGAGTATCTGGGAAATTACCACAAACTGGGCAGCTGATTCAGAGAATGATGAGATGTTCTAACCACACACAGCCTCTCTCAGATTTTATAATCCTCATTCAACAGTAATCATTCATTCAACAAGCTCTTACATTGGGCCAGGCTTTACAGACACAAATATGAAGAAGCAGGATCCCATGGGGATGATCCCTAGATCTCAGGGTACCTAAGGGTACTGAGTATAATCCCATCCCTCTGCCACCTAAGCCTAAGCCAAACAGGGCAAAGCACAGCCCCAGTCACAGTGATTGGTTCAGAAGAGAGTACTTGACCTTAAGTATTATAATTAAAGTGAACAGGACTTTTGTTCGACGGTCAAAGTGCAAGGAGCTTTCTTCTTCTGGATGTTTCAGAGGGTAGATGTGAGACCCAAAACAATGGTAGTCATTTTGTAATCCTGAAGGAAGCTGGACAGAAAAGGAAACAATTACACAGAGGAGAGCAGAGCCTAGGGAATGCAAAGAGACAGAGCCAGGACCCTGATCAAACTCTGCCTGAAGCCTGACCAACTTCCAGATTTGAAGTTTTGCCAGCCTACGCATTCCTTCTATGTAAACCAATTTGTAGAAAAAAAGAGTTCTAACTGAAGTGAGCACATAATATGTGCCTACCATTCGCATGACTAATTTAATTTAGTCCTCACAGCAACTCTTTAATGTAGAGATTGGCCACCCCATTTTACAGATGAAAATACTGAAGCCAGTGATTAAGTGACTTCATGAGGTCACCCTATTAGTATGTGAAGGAGATGGGGTTTCAACCGAAGAATTTTGACTCCAAAACCTGTTTTCTGCAAAACAAGATTGACTTCTATGTTGGCAAAACAAATTCTTCTTGTTTTGGGATCCTTCTAGAACTGATTTTCTGGTGTTGTTTTTGGAACTAGAGAATGGGTCAAGTTTCTTGGCTGGTTTGACAAAAGACAAAGGGGAGGCAGAGGAGAGAGGCCATGAGATACAGCCCCCAGACCCTTGCCGATAGCTTGGGGAAAGCTTCAGAAGGTGTGGAATTGCAGAGCTAGAACCACGATTAGCTGCATCTCAAGAGGCAGGGGATCCATCTGGTCTCTGGATAGAAAAATAGAAATCAGAGCTTTGTAGATAACATGTCTGTTCCTTATCATGCAGACAGGCTTTCTGCAATGACGAACCTCCTCATTTTTGCTCACAGAGCAGGCTTGACATTTATATAGATTAATTCCAACTAGACATTTTGACCAAAGGAACTATTAACCCTTCCTTTCCCCAGGGGAAAAACAGCTTGTGGGGCCTGACCGGTAGGTGACCCCATCAAGCTGTTCCAGCCCCTTCTCTGGCTCAACATCTGGCTGGATACGGATGGCTTCTCCACGGCTCCGAGGAGTTATAGCCAATGGGAAGCACGGTCGTTTTCTTTCCTGGGCTCATTTTTCACGCTGCCTGGTTTTGCTGCAGATGCAATCAAAGCTAAATCTCAATTTGTTGGGCAGGAGGGGCAGCTGGTGGCAGGCCCACACCTGGGCTGTTAGATAAACCTCCACACAGCCTGTGGAAGCCAAAATCAAGATTTAAAAGGGAAGAGCTTGATTTTGTTGACAATTGCTTTATGATTCATTTAGTAAAATTCTTTCCCTTTCACTCTGTTGTTCATAGGATCCTCTCTGCAGCCCTGCAAGGGGACTGACATGGGTTATTATCCTCATTTCACTCAAAGTCCAGAGAGGTCAATTCAGTTGCCCCAAGTTGCACAGCTGGTCGGTGCTTTCAGCCCCTGAAAACTAAGTGCTCTTTTTGCTATACGACACTGCTTCTTTCAGGCAAATTTAGGGGAAAACGTAAAGGATCCACTGAACTTAAAATTTAACAACTTGAGCCACCTGTCCCTTCTACTCCTGGCAGATCTGAATGCACACCCCCATGCCACGTTGCTGCCCATCCCCTCTCCCTGCTGGTGCTAATCCCTCTATGTTCTTGGTGAGCCCATCTCTCCATATGACTGTGAGCTGGTCCGGGCTGCATGATGCGGAATGGAGCTCCCCCATTGGGCACCACTGGCATTTGGGATCAGATAATTCTCCATTTTACCGGGCTGTCCTGTAGGACATTCCTGGATCCTGGCCACTAAACTCCAGTAGTGTCTCTCCATTCTTTAACACCACTCCCCACCAAAACACCCCAGACATTTCCAAATTTCCCAGGGTGGCAGTAGGGACTGGGTGGAGAAGGGGTAGGCAGTACGACCCCTGGTTGAGAACACAGATTTTGGAATAAGATAGCTGAGGATTCAAACCTTTCCTCTGCTCTTCCTAGCAGAGTGAACTTAGAGTCCGGGCTTCCTGCTCTGGAAATTTACCCCAGAGAGTAATCATGAAGATGAAATGAGATAATGGACCAAATGCACAAAGCTCTCTGCCAACCTGAGATGTTTTTATTAAGTAACATAAATATAACAAAGTGAAGTCCTGTCCCTTTAATACTCAGCCCTACTATGTGCACAGTAGGTGCTAAGTAAAGGTGACCTCCTTCCTCTGTGTGCTCAGCACCTATCTCAACAACCACGTCAACAATAATAACTAACATTTATTGTCTGCTCCTTGTGTGTAAGGCAGTGAGCAAAGTACTTGACACATTACTCCATTTAATTCCCACAACAACCCTATGAAGTAGGTACATTATTGTCCCCATCTTACAAATGAGGGGACTGAGTGCCATGGAGCAGAGGCTGGCAAACTACAGCCAGTGGACCGAATCCGATCAGCCTCTGCCTGTTTTTCTGTAACACAGACACTTTCATTCATTTATGTATTGTCAACAGTTGCTGCTTTCACGTTGATTAATTGCTTGCAACAGAGACTATATAGGGCCTGCAAAGCCTAAAATATTTACTATCATTAGACAATGAACTTGTAAAATATTTTTTAAATAGATTATGTCATTTTTTTTATTGTGGTAAAGTGTACGTAACACAAAATTTACCATCTTAATTATTTTTACGTGTACAGTTCTGTGGCATTAAGTACATTCAGAATGTTGTGCAACCATCACCACCATCCATCTCCAGAACCTTCTCATCTTCCCAGACTGAAACTCTGTACCCATTAAACAACAGCTCTCCATTCCCCCTCCCCTCAGCCCCTGGAAACCACCGCTTTACTTTCTGTCTCTATGAATTTACCTCTTCTAGGTACTTCATATAAGTGGAATGTAATATTTTTCCTTTTATGTCTGGCTTCTTTTACTTAGCATAATGTTTTCAAGGCTCAACCATGTTATAGCATGTATTTGTTTGTGACTAGATAACATATGAATTGAATATAAAATTCAAAAGATGCAAAAGGATATAGAGTGAAATGTCTTCTATTCCTGCCCCCTCTGGGCCTCAGATCCCCTCCCAAGAGACAACCAAACAACCACTGTTACTGGATTCCTATGCATCTTTTTGAGTCAATGCATATTCAGCACATACATTTAAATAATATTTGCAAATATATTTTCACACAGGTATTAGGAAACCAAGCACATTGTTCCTGCATCTCACTGGCATTCTTAACAATAGGTCTTGGAGATTGTTTCATATCATTATTAGGGCTGTCTCCTTCTTTTCAACAACTGCATGGAATTCCACTGTGTTAATATATCATTCACTGTTGAATGTATTATTTATCTGGTCCCTGTTAATAGACGTTTAGGTTGTTTTTGATCTTTTTCAGTATCAGTAGTGCTAATAGTGCTGCAGTGAATGTCCTTGTCATATTTTTTTAATGTTTGTTTATTTATTTATGTATTTGGCTGCTCTGGGTCTTAGTTGCAGTACTCAGGATCGTTTTTTTTTTTTTTTTTTTTAGTTGCAGTATGCAGGTTCTTAGTTGTAGCATGCAGGAGCTAGTTCCCTGACCAGGGATCAAACCCTGGCCCCCTGCATTGGGAGTGTGGAGTCTTAACCACTGGACCACTAGGGAAATCCGCCTTGTAATATTTTCTAAGTGAGTTTTTAAATCCAATATACTAGAGGATGGAGGGAAGCATGTTTCCTATCCACCCCATTCTAGCTGCATTGTTAGGGAAAGTTATGCTACCTGGAGAACCATATTTGCCTAAGGGATACAGGAGTGCCTGAATCCTACCCTGTTCTAACTGCTTTCTCACCCCCATATGGACCCATGGGAGATGTAGAAAAAAGATGAGGACCACTTCGTTCTTAGAGGGGCTGAAACCCTAAGGCCATGGTCTCTGGAGGATGCCTAGGAGGGCTCTTGCTGCCACTATCCCAGGGTTTCTCCACCTCGGCACTATTGGCATATTGGACTAGATAGTCCTTTGTTGCAAGAGACTGTCCTGTGCATTGTAGGATGCAATGTAGTAGCATCCCTGGCTTCTACCCACTAAATGCCAGTAGCACCCTCCCCAGAGTTGTGACAACCCAAAATATCCAGACATGGCCAAATGGCCCCTGGTTGAAACCCACTGCTCTAACCCAACGCGAACCTCAGAACTGTACCACCCTCAGCTGGCACATGGGTCAGGAGACCAAGGCACCAGGACAGCTCTGGCCTAGGATAGGAATGGAAGCGAGATGACCAGGCTTGGCCAACCAGGGTCAGCCTGTCTTGTGAAGGGAGCTCCATGGAGGCAGAGGAACCCTCGCGTGCCATGTCCAAGTGCAGAAC
This sequence comes from Physeter macrocephalus, assembly GCF_002837175.3. Lineage (NCBI taxonomy): Eukaryota > Metazoa > Chordata > Mammalia > Artiodactyla > Physeteridae > Physeter > Physeter macrocephalus. The sequence continues at coordinate 68,827,239 of NC_041224.1, read as the reverse complement.
CTTTTCACAGTAATGACCCTGCTCACTGGTAAACATGACTTCACAGTACATTGGAATCCAACCAACCTTAAGACTGACTTCTTGCAGGAAGGATGGGCTGGGAAGCTGGGGGAGATCTTGAGGCTATATGTACTCTACACATGCACGGAGCAAACTTTGCTTAGTTTATCCAGTGTTCTGCTCTGTGAGAGTTAGTGAATTTGAAAACAAAATTTTCAAGGTTTCGAACACAGGAGCCCAAAACTGAGAAGGAACCTCTGAGTTTTTCTAGTGATATTCCTGTCCTCCCAAGTCTATGAGTTACCTGGAGACTGTGTTATACTTATCCCTGAGTGGTCACCACCAGGCCACAGTCCACTTGTGGACTGAATGAAGGCAGTTAAGAGGCAGCAAATACTACCCCCCCACACCTGTCATCTCTTTTCCATCTGGCCTAGTTTGCCCTTCAGGGTCTATAGATCTTTATCCTGGAGCCCCACGTGTCTTGGCTCAGGGTCACTCTTTTTTTTTTTTTTTTTAAGGTATACTTGACATATAACATTATATTAGTTTCTGGCATATAACGTAATAATTCAATATTTGTGTATAGTGTGAAATGATCAAATAAGTCTAGTTAACACCTATCACCATACATAGTTACAAAATTTATATGTATATATAATATTTGTTTCTATATCTATCACATTTTTTTATCCACTCATCCATCAGTGAGGACTTAAGTTGTTACCATATCTTGGCTATTGTAAATAATGCTGCAGTTAACATGGGGGTGCATATATCTTCTGGAATTAGTGTTTTTATTTTCTTTGGATAAATACCCAGAAGTGGGGTTGCTAGTTCATGTGGTAGTTCTATTTTTAATTTTTTGAGGAACCCCCATATTGTTTTCCATAGCGGCGGCACCAATTTACATTCCCACTAACAGTACACAAGGGTTCCCTTTTCTCCACATCCTCATCAACACCTGTTTCTTGTCCTTTCAAAAATAGCCATTATAACAGGTGTGAGGTGATACCTCACTGCGGCTCGGATTTGCATTTCCCTGTTGGCCATCTGTGGTCTTTGGGAAAATGTCTACTCAGATCCTCTGCCCATTTTTTAAAATTGGGCTGTTTGGTTTTTTGCTTTTGAGTTGTAAGAGTTCTTTATATATTTTGGATATTAACCCTTCTCAGGTATATGATTATTTTCTCTCATTCAGTCAGTTGCCTTTTCATTTTGTTGTTGGTTTTCTTTGCTGTGCAGAAACATTTTAGTTTGATGTAATCCCACTTGTTTATTTTTGCTTTTGCTGCCTTTGCTTTTGGTTGTCACATCAAGAAAATCATTGCCAAAACTGTTGTAAAGGAGCTTATTGCCTATGTTTTCTTCTAAGAGTCGTGTGAGTTCAGATCTTATGTTCAAAGCTTTAACCAATTTTGAGTTCATTTTTGTGTATGGTGTAAGATAGTGGTCCAGTTTCGTTCTTTTGCATGTGGCTGTCCAGTTTCTTAAGGACCATTTATGGAAGAGGCTGTCCTTCTCCCATTGTATATCCTTGCCTTCCTTTTCATAAATTAGTTGACCACATATGTGTGGGTTTATTTCTGGGCTGTTAATTCTGTTCCATTATCTATGTCTCTGTTTTTAAGCCAATACCATACTGTTTTGATCACTATAACTTTTATTTTTTATTTATTTATTTTTTTAACATCTTTATTGGAGTATAACTGTTTTACAGTTGTGTGTTAGTTTCTGCTTTACAACAAAGTGAATCAGTTATACATATACATATGTTCCCATATCTCTTCCCTCTTGCATCACCCTCCCTCGCACCCTCCCTATCCCACCCCTCTAGGTGGTCACAAAGCACAGAGGTGATCTCCCTTTGCTATGCGGCAGCTTCCCACTAGCTATTTAATTTACATTTGGTAGTGTATATATGTCCATGCCACTCTCTCACTTCGTCACAGCTTACCCTTCCCCCTCCCCATATCCTCAAGTCCATGCTCTAGTAGGTCTGTGTTTTATTCCCGTCCTACCACTAATCTCTTCATGACATTTTTTTTTCTTAGATTCCATATATATGTGTTAGCATACGGTATTTGTTTTTCTCCTTCTGACTTACTTCACTCTGTATGACAGACTCCAGGTCCATCCACCTCACTACAAATAACACAGTTTCATTCCTTTTTATGGCTGAGTAATATTCCATTGTATATATGTGCCACATCTTCTTTATCCATTCATCTGTTGATGGACACTTAGGTTGCTTCCATGTCCTGGCTATTGTAAATAGAGCTGCAATGAACATTTTGGTACATGACTCTTTTTGAATTATGGTTTTCTCAAGGTATATGCCCAGTAGTGGGATTGCTGGCTCATATGGTAGTTCTACTTTTAGTTCTTCAGGGAAACTCCATACTCTTCTCCATAATGGCTGTATCAATTTACATTCCCACCAGCAGTGCAAGAGGGTCCCCTTTTCTCCACACCCTCTCCAGCATTTATTATTTCTAGAGTTTTTGATGATAGCCAATCTGACCGGCGTGAGATGATATCTCATTGTCGTTTTGATTTGCATTTCTCTAATGATTAATGATGTTGAGCATTCTTTCATGTGTTTGTTGGCGATCTGTATATCTTCTTTGGAGAAATGTCTATTTAGTTCTTCTGCCCATTTTTGGATTGGGTTGTTTGTTTTTTTGTTATTGAGCTGCAAGAGTTGCTTATAAATTTTGGATATTAATCCTTTGTCAGTTGCTTCATTTGCAAATATTTTCTCCCATTCTGAGGGTTGTCTTTTGGTCTTGTTTATGGTATCCTTTGCTGTGCAAAAGCTTTTAAGTTTCATTAGGTCCCATTTGTTTATTTTTGTTTTTATTTCCATTTCTCCAGGAGATGGGTCAAAAAGGATCTTGCTGTGATTTATGTCATAGAGTGTTCTGCCTATGTTTTCCTCTAAGAGTTTGATAGTGTCTGGCCTTACATGTAGGTCTTTAACCCATTTTGAGTTTATTCTTGTGTGTGGGGTTAGGGAGTGTTCTAATTTCCTACTTTTACATGTAGCTGTCCAGTTTTCCCAGAACCACTTATTGAAGAGACTGTCTTTTCTCCACGGTATATCCTTGCCTCCTTTATCAAAGATAAGGTGACCTATATGACAAACCCACAGCTAGCATTGTTCTCAATGGTGAAAAAATGAAACCATTTCCACTAAGATCAGGAACAAGACAAGGTTGCCCACTCTCACCACTCTTATTCAACATAGTTTTGGAAGTTCTAGCCACAGCAATCAGAGAAAAAAAAGAAATAAAAGGAATCCAAATCGGAAAAGAAGAAGTAAAGCTGTCACTGTTTGCAGATGACATGATACTATACATAGAGAATCCTAAGGATGCTACCAGAAAACTACTAGAGCTAATCAATGAATTTGGTAAAGTAGCAGGATACAAAATTAATGCACAGAAATCTCTGGCATTCTTATACACTAATGATGAAAAATCTGAGAGTGAAATTAAGAAAACACTCCCATTTACCATTGCAACAAAAAGAATAAAATATCTAGGAATAAACATACCTAACTTTTAAATATAGTTTGAAGTCAGGGAGTGTGATGCCCCAACTTTGTTCTTCTTTCTCAAGATAGCTTTGGCTATTCAGGGCCTTTTGTGGTTTCGTGCAAATTTTAGGATTGTGTGTTCTATTTCTGTGAAAAATGCCATTGGAATTTTGACAGGGATTGCATTGAATCTGTCGATCGGTTTGGGTAGTATGGATATTTTAACAATGTGAATTCTTCCAATCCAAGAACATGGAATATTTTTCCCTTTACAGGTATCACGTGTAAATCTCTTTTTGAAAGTTTGCTTTGTGCTACTTTGCTTTTCCCAAAGAACTACTACATTAGTACCTGTTTTTGCTAACCAAAAGAAATCTGAAGAGGATTTTTGCTTTTATATAAAAAGGTGGAAAGTGAAAATAGTGTTCAGTGTTTGTTTTGTAGCAAGCCCTTACAGTGACAGCAAGAGTGGCACCACCAACCTCCTGCCCTGGGAACTACACTCAGCATCTCAGCATCAAGCTATGATAGCTTTGAACTGTGTCTGTGTGCATCTGTGCCTTATCTAGATTTATTTTTTACATCGAAATAAGATGTAAAAAATGTCCTAAGGTAATTGCTTCTTCTCTTTACATCATTTCAGCTTACGAAAGTTTTCGTAAGAATGCTCTACTTTTGTAGAGTGAAAGAAAACCTGTATTTGTATCTTCTTCAGTTTCTTTCATTAATGTCTTACAGTTTTCCGTGTATAGGTCTTTCACCTTCTTGGTTAAATTTATTCCTAGGTATTTTATTCTTTTTGATGCAATTGTAAATGGGATTATTTTCTTAATTTCTCATTCTGGGGTCACTCTTAATGAGATGCAGTGGGAAGTGCTCCCGGGCCTAATCCTATATGCCCTGCTATTTGCCATAGTGGCCCAACACCCCTCAGCATCCTTGGACTATCCTTGAAAAGAGGGAATATGAAAATAATAAGTCACAAAAACTGCAATATGGAGCAGTGTGGTGGTGTGACAGGAAGGAAGGGAGAGAGGGAAGGAGGGAGCCACAGAGTTTTAGCATTGACAGAGCCTGGGAGACCACCTTAGTTCCTGAGACCATATTATATGAGCCAGAAATCTGGACTTGTGGCATTACTAGAGCTTTTGGATCTGTTGCTGTGTGAGAGGGTATCTGGGAGATAATAAGTGTTATTATGGGTAATATTAGCTAACTTCTATGTCATAGCCACTGTTCCAAGATCTTTATATACAGCACTTCATCTAATCTTTACAATCCCCTTGTGAGAACTAGATACTATTGTTATCTCATTTTAGAGTTGGAGAAATCGAGGTTTAGAGTGGTTAAGTAATTTGCCTCAGGTCACATGGCTAGTAAATAGCAGAGCCAGGATTTGAACCCTGAAAGTCTGAGTCTAGGGCCTTGACTACTATACTCACTCCCTAGCTAACATATTTGAGGATGGAATGTTTGCATGATTTAGATAAGCTTTGATGGATGGTTTCTGTAATCTTAGTCCAACCTCCTACTCAGTGCAAACATTATCTCCACAGTTTGGCCCCAACAGGGCTTTAGCTAAATAGCCTCAGGAATGGAGAACTCACCACCTCATTTTCATAAAGCTCTAAGGTTACTTATTGCTGCATAACAAGACATCACAAAACTTTGTGGCTAAAACAACTTATTCTTTCTCTCTGTTCTATGGGTTGACTGGTTCTTCTCCACATGGAGTTGGCTGGGGCCAGTCACATGACTGAATTTACCTGGGAGCTCGGCTGGAATGTCTTGGTTCTCTCTCCTCCATGTGAACTCTTCCTCATGAAGTGTTTCACCTTCCAGGGCCTCTGTATGTGATTCTCTCTCTCTACCAGGATGGCCTGGAGTTCCTCACAGTGTGGCAGCTGGGTTTCCAGAAGAGCTTGTGGGCTCTGCTTGTGTCCCACTTGCTAATGTCCCATTGGCTAAAGCAAGTCACATGGCCAAGCCCAGAGTGGGAGGGGCCACACAAAGGCTGGAACACTGGGAACAGTGGTTTGTAGGGGTCACCATTGGATCTCCCATAGGTGGCTTCTATTGGAATTGGGACAGCACATGTGGACTCTGCTTCCCTGTCAGGGTCCAAGGACAGGCTTCTAGAGTTGACATTTCCTTCCCACACTTGTCCTGGATCAGGCCATATCTGAGTCCTATGTCAGCTTGTATTCCCTTAATTAACCTGAATCAGGTAAATCATCATTTACCCCTGTTTTGCCTTGGATAGTTGGCCTTTACTTTTTTCCTGTTTGACCTGTAGGATTTATGTAATATATTGGTATTCATCTGACCTGTTGATGCTGGACATCATGCTGGAGGAACTGGCACTCAAACATCAAGGTGAATGTCATAGGACCCCACAAGCTCACAAATTGAGGCCAGTGAGGGTTGGGGGCTCCCAGGAGAGGCATCACCCAATAAATGTTGGGTGGAGGTCACGATGTCATGCTGAGGCCTTCTAGTAAAAACCCTGGTTGTCACAGTGGTGGGAGAGAGGAGGATTGAAATCAAGATTGTGAAGTGCAACTGAAATGTCCCTTGCAGCTCCAGGCGAGGGAGGTCCACATCCTGAGATGGCAATAAACTCTCCTAAGATCCCACAAGCCAAGCTACTTTCCGCCTCCTTGATGTTACCCCATGACCCATATGGACCAAAGCTTTTGAAAGGGGTGGGGTGATAAAGATCATAGAATAAAGAATTAAACAAAAGAACTGACTTGTAGGATTTGAAGCTGTTTCCCCTCCTAGGCGACTGGGCACCTCACCTCTTCTGGTGGGGGTCCTCTGGGGCAGAGTCTGGGTGGGAGTGTTGGAGATGCCTCTTACAACACCAATTTCCAGGGAGTCGGACCATTTTTTGAGGGGAATGAATTTGGACTGGGCATTCACATTTATTTCTGTCTCTCCATGTCTTTCTTCATGGCTAAATCATGTCTTAAAACCAAAGTTATTTCCACTCCTTCCAAAAGGAGCTTTATCATGTATCATGTAAATTAGGCCCCTGCAATTCAATCTTGGGATGACTCATGTAGTCCTGGGATGGCTCCCACCTTTAACCCTCTTCTCCCTCCCCGCCTGCTGCCAAGAAGGGGTCCCGCAGACCTCCTCCCAGGCCTGGAGGTGTTCTCACTGTCATTCTCTTCTATGTCCTCGCCTGCTGGCCCCTGTTGCTTTCTGAGTGATGGAGAGGGTTTGGCCCAGATCTTTCTTGTCCTAACCAGCCAGGAGATGTTTCCCTAGGCCACACCCTAGGAAAGCCCCTCTTCATTCATTCACTCGTTCATTCATCCAGTTAACACATATTAAGTGCTTCTCCTATGCCAGGCACTTCTCACTGAAACCTCACACAGCTCTAGGAGAAATAACAACAGGTACTATTACTAGTCCCCATTTATGGATGAGGAAATGGATGCTTGGAAGGGTTAAGTAGCTTTTGCCCAAGACCGCATGGTTAGTGAGCAGCACTGTCACGCTTGCACCTAGAGTCGGAATCCAGGCAAGAGACTTCCATGCCCAGCTCACACCATGGGGCTGGCTGGGGTCTGCCCAGTGCGGCTCCCCCAGACCACACTCCGAGCAGAGGAAGCCAGATTACAGTGAACACCAAGGGCTTCCTGGAGGTGCTGTGTGGCCTGAGGCCAGGAAGGACCAGGCAGGGAGAGGGCCACTGGCTGTTTGTCTGTGTACTGGCTTCATATGTTTAACATCACAAGGCAGAACCCCAGTGTGGTGGGCCAGGGTGCATGAGGTCTGCTGGTGGGAATTTGGTTCTATCATTACTTTATGAGCTCTTACCATGTGCCAGGCACAAGCCTTGGCTTCCCATATCACACCAGCTGCCACCGTGTGCTGTGGCCTAGGTCTCTTGGCTTGGCTCTGATTTAGCTTTCATAGCTTACATCCCTCTCTCCCTGAATGCCCATCTTTCAGCTAGGAGCTCCAGGTCATGCCAGCCACAAAATCCCCAAGCTTCTGGGTCCTTGTGGCCCATGCAGCAGAGCTGACCTTGATCAGGGTCTCCCTCTCCCCCGGCTCCCAGTCCAGGCCTAGACAGCTTCTGTTCACCAGGGTCTCCCCTGAACACAGCTGAGCTCCAGCCCACGTGTTGGGAGTCAGCTGAGGGCCGGTTGGGGCAAGCCCTGAGTAATGCATCAAAGCCCTTCTTCCCTGGATGAACCTGCTGAGCCCTCAGAATGAGGGCGGGGAGATGCTAGGTACCACAGAGGAATCAGTGGGTCTCCTGCCCCAGGAAGAATATTAGAGGCTCCTATAGCCTTTCCCATCCCCTGGTGTGCGTGGGTGTCCCTGCGCCTTGGAACCTAAAGGTCTTCAGGGTTGAGTGAGTGACCTAATAAATGGGTGGGTTGAGGCAGGCTTAGGGTCACTGCAAAGCCCATATACCCTCCAAAAAAGAGCAAAAGAGGTTTAGCTTCCAACATTTATTCCATCTGTTGCGATTGGAAAATTTAGAAAGATACCATCTTATGTTCAGCATCCATACAAATGTTGTGTTCTAAGGTTTATAGTTTCGTTTTTATTTTGAATTCCTCCTGCCGGGGAAAACTACCATATTTTCAGTGCTTAGACCAGTAAAAGGTCAAGCTCCAGCCTGGAGATCCAGTCACAACCACAGAAGCACAGAAGGGCAGAGCTGGGAGGGCCTGCGAAGTGACCCATCCACCCTACCCCCGCTCCCACCCCAGAACAGTACAGCTTGGGCCATCCAGGCCAATTCAGACACCCTCTTCGGATTCCGCGAGGAAAGTCTTGGAAAGGGAGTAGAGAGCCTGAGCTAGAGGAGCCTCTGCTGTCCCTCCCAGTGCGGTGAACATACGCTGTCATGGTGCCTGCTCCCCTTCCTCACCCCTGAGAGCCAAGCAGCCACCGGGTCCTCCCACTGTCTCCAGATTCTCATCCCTTCCTTCCTCTTTCATCTTTGCTTTGTCCCCCAGTTCCATTCCACTGGCCACGGTGCAGCCAAATTAGAATCTGAGCCTGGCCTTTCCCTTCTCGGAGGGGGCTCAGCGGCTCCCTGTGACCATGTGGCCCAAATCTTTGGTGGCATTCAGGGTCTTTCTTGGCCTTTCCAGCCTCCCCTCTCCCCGTGACGCATCCCCTTTCCTCCAGCCACGGAATTCCATGTAGCCTCAGAACAGGGGGCCTCTCTCCGGCTGGAACGCCCTCTGCCTCCCTCCGTACCCAGGGCACTCTGTGCAGTCCTCTCTGTCCACCCCACGCTGTGTCCAATTGCTCATTTGCCTGCCTGCCCCTCTCTCCATCCTGGGGTATCCCAGGGCCTGGCATCTTCATAAAGTTCTTCAACAACAGTTTGTTCAAGAGTGAAGGAAAGGGAATTCCCTGGCGGTCCAGTGGTTAGAACTTGGTGCCTTCACTGCCGTGGCCCCGGATTCGATCCCGCAAGCTGCACGGGTTGCGGGGAGGGGCAACAAAGAGTGAAGGAAAATCTTGTTCATCTGAGGCCCCAGGGCCCAGCATGGTGCTTGGCTCACAGTAGGCTCAAATAAATGAGAGCTGAGGGAATGGATTCTGCCCTCTTGCCTTCCTTCTCCCCCACTCCTTCCTGCCATTCTCCTTCATCACTGAGAATTCCAGTTATGGTTCACACCCCATGATCTGCTACCCAGCGGCACTTCTGCAAAAGTCCCAGCTGCTTCCTGCTTGGTCCTCTTATCTCCAGCCCAGCAGAGCAGGAACTGATCACTTGCGGGGGGCGGTTGAGGGAAACTACAAATGGAACAGTGACAAGTACTTATGTAGAGTTGAACATTCATTTGATCCTCCTCCAAGCCCAGAGAGGATAGTGTCATTCTCCCCACTTTACAGATGAGGAAACTGAGGTTCAGAGAGGTTGAGTGATTTGCCCACAGTCACACAGCAGCTTGGTGTTACAGCCACTACGGGAACACAAACCTCCAACCCCAAATCTTTTCACTATCTCTTTCAGCCAGACACCAGGGGTTTCAAAGGCTGCAAAATGGATCTTGATCTTTGGGTGGTTTCATGCTGCATTCACTTTGCCAGCCTTTTTTTCCTAAACTGCTGCTTCCCACTGCTGGCTGATCACTGGGAAAGGAACACAATTTTATCACTGTGTAAGGGCAGAGACAAGCTCAGAACTGGGAAAGGAAATCAAACTTTTCTTGGAGAAGGCCAGATGGGAGGTGGCTACCTTTGGCCCACCTGGATGCACAAGGTGGGAGACCGTCCCAACCTGCCACAGGTACTCCCTCACCAGCTGCTAGGGCCTCTCCAGTCCTCTCCCTTCCCCTTCTCCCCAAAGACCTTCCTCTGTCTGATAAAGGTCCAGCTTTCAGCAGGCATCCAAGGCCTTCTCTGATCCCACCGTGACTGTGGGTCAGATACATTCTAGATCTATAGAATGTGGCCCTTGGGGCTGAAACCCACATAACACCTTGAGTGTCTGCCAGAAGGACTGTGGGGTTTGCTTGTCCCATCTTGTCTCGTCTCCTTGGGAATAGCTGAACCAAAAAACCCCCACAAATTGCCGCTGTTCCCCCCCACCCCACCCCCGCCCTGCCCCAGGGAGAAGGAGTCGGCAGGGAGGCATGGATAGCACTTGTCTCTGGAGCTCTTAGGTCCAGTCCTGCCTCCATCACTGTCTGGCTGTCTTCCCTTCTCTTGGCCTCAGTTTCTCCTTCTGCTAATTATGAGGGTTTGACCATATCATTTCTAAGAGCTCTTCCTCCTCCAGAATGTACAAGTGAGTACACATCCCGCTTTGGATGGAATGGAATCACTCCTTTCCAACGTAAGACTTCATCTTTTTGGTTTTTTTAAAATTTTTATTGGAGTATAGTTGATTTACGATGTTGTGTTAGCTTCAGGTGTACAGCAAAGTGAATCAGTTATACATATACATATATCCACTCTTTTTTAGATTCTTTTCCCACATAGCTAAAGCTTCATCTTTGAGGAGCCATCCCCAGAGGTTTCACTGTGAAAACTTGGCATTGACCATGAGTTTTGAATCGTTATGTACAAAGGTCATCAAGTCCTTCCTCTTGCCTTTGGGACTGACGATAGCAAATCTTTCTCTCCAGTTTGCAAATATGGCCATTTCCTGCGTCTCTGGGGAACCTCTGCTCTGGCCAGACACATTTTCATTGTCCCCAGCACACCTTTATGATCTCACCTCTGTGATCTTTCTAATCCCTTCCCCTGCCTGTCCAGATCCTCACTATCCTTTGAAGCCTTTTCTGACCATGACCAACCATGGAGTGAATTGTCTTCTCTGATCTCTCATAATGTTTATTTCTGTCTCACTTCGTCCACTCATTTATTCATTCATGCATCCACTCAAGTTTTTGAATGCCTACAGTGTGCTGGGTATGGTAGGGTATTCAGAGCTGAAAACACAAGGTCATTGCCCTGATGGAGCTTTCCAGCCTAATTGGATTCATGCAGCATGGACACAACTCCAACCCAAAGCTAACTGTAGAAAATGCCCAAGGAAAGTACACATACAGGGCCACTATTGAGAGAGAGAGAGAGGGTGTTCTTTTTGGAGACCTAGTAGTTAAGCCAGGCCCTTGAAGGACGGATATAATTTGGACTTGGGGAGAGGGAGGAAGAACGCATTCAGGGGAAAGTCACCATGAAAGCAAAGGCCTGGAGGTGGGAAAGCCCAGCCCAAAATCGATCCAATTTGGCAGGGGCCGAGGGGAGACACAGTGGAGTGGTAAAAGGTGAGGCCACATCAGGAAGAGCCTTGAATGCCAGGCTGAGGTTGGAGTCATTTCTCGTAGGGTGGAAGGTGCCTTGGGGGGGAGGGAAGTTTACATGATGGAAGGGGTATTTGGGGGATGGATCTGGTACCAGGGTAGGTAGAGGTAAGGAGCAAGTGAGCACAGCTGAAGGCTGAGAAACAAGCCAGAAAACTAGACATGTGGCCCAGAGTGCAGGCTTCAGGCTGTTCAAAGGGACTGAGTTCCAGTGTTAAGTATAGCATGGGGAGGGGATGAGTTAGAAAATAAAAATACCCCCTCCCAATTACCACGGCATTTCCCCATCAAGCTTATAACCAGAGTTCTAGAAGTGGAACAGTCAGCCTGCCCCCATCTCCTGTCTTTAGCAACAGAAGGAAACTTGAAGACGATTTCACCTGGAACCCTGATAATTTTTGTGAGAAAACTGTCGATCACCTATATTAATTGCCAAAGCTTACACGACCCTGTGCAACAGAATTGAGGGGGAAAATCATCTTTCTTGAACTCAGTGCTACAAGTGGCACTCAACTCTGTCTCAAGTAGTTAAGACTCCACAAACCTGTCTCCAGGGACTTCCCTGGTGGTCCAGTGGTTCTCTCCAGTGGGAGACACCGTGCTCCCAATGCAGGGGGCCTGGGTTCGATCCTTGGTCAGGGAAGTAGATCCCACATGCCACAACTAAGAGCCTGCATGCTGCAACTAAAAGATCCTGCATGCTGCAACGAAGATCCCAAGTGCCACAAATAAGACCCAGTGCAGCCAAATAATAAATAAATTTTAAAAATATTTAAAAAAAAAAAACTGTCTCCAGCTTGCCAGATGATAAGGCTGATGAGATTTTACGATAAATCGTGCCTCTCACTGAAGAGAAGGGAAATGAGGCTCGGCACATCACAGCCCCATCTGGCAGAAGTCACAGATAAGCAAATAATTATTATTTAAAACCAGAGAGCCTTATAATTTATTCATGAATGCCACACATTCTATATTAGATCTTCCATTCAATTTAGTTGTATTCTTTGAAGCAAATTTATAAGATTTGAATTATTCAGAAAGTGCTACCAAGCTAATAGAAGAAAACACTTCAGCTACAGAAAGTATCACGCGGCACAAGATGGTGGTGAGGTGTGAGGGCTCTGAAACTGAACCGTCCAGATTCAAATCCCGGCTCTACCACCTCAGGCAAGTTACTTGGCCTCTCTGTGCCTCAGTTTCTCCATTGGAAAAGTGAGGACGACAATAATAGTATCTACTTCATAGAGTTGTTTTCAGGATAAGTAATATATATAAAGCACTTTGAACACTAGTAAGTGTTATGTGTTTGCTACAATTATTTCAGCATTTCGGATTGTAAATGTTCTACCCTGTTGTCCAGATGACAAATTTCCCTAAGCTGATAACACAATGAAGATCTTTAAGGTTCCTTAATTTTCTATCAATTTTCTGAGGAAAAGTAGCACGAGGAGAAGATTGACTGAAGGAGGCATGAGGAGAAAACTTGGTTTAAGACTGGATGGTTTTGGCTTTTGTCTTCTAAAAATTACTACGCTCCATTGATATGAAGATTTTTAATATCAATCTAGCCAAAGGGAACAACAGACCCCATAAGACATTGTGTTAGACATAAATAGGAGAGTAATAAATAAAATATGGGAAACCACAGCAATGATAAATAAGTAACTACCAGTACACACTAGTGACATGGATAAGTCATATACACATTATGCTGAGTGAAAGAGCCAGCCACAAAAGGGCACATACTGTATGATTCCATTCATATGAAGTTCAAGAACAGGCAAAACTAGTTTATGATTGTGAAGGTCAGAAGAGTTATTTTTGAGGTGGGTAGAGACTGGGAGCAGGCATGAGGGAACATTTTAGGGTGATGGAAACTTTCTATATCTTGAGCTGGGCATGGTTACACTGCATATGCAAAAAGTCATTAAGTTGTACACTTAAGATATGTGTACCTTACCATATGTAAAATGTACTTCACTAATAAAGAAAAAAAATAAACATGGACAATCTTGCCTCTAAAAATAACAGTTTAAGATTTTATATATTTCAAACCTAATTTTCCTCTTGCTTACACACATATTTGTGACCATGAGGTTCTTAGCTGAGAAAATTTCCATAAAAACTTTTTTATTTCTCACATTAACTGCGTTATTCAGATAAAGTGAAAAGCCTAACTTAGATTTTAGTTTAAGACTGAAATCTTTAGTCATTTGTGGCAAGTGTGAATGACAAAGAGATAGTCTATTAATTAGCAAAATCCAACTCTAAAAATATGTTTAAGGGTACGGTTCTCTACAATGACCCCCCCAGACAAATCCATTACTTGGATATCAATGAATCAACCAAAACTGGAAGTGAGAAAAGTTTGAGCCCTTTTTGCAATGGATGGATGTTTATGAGGCTATTCAGTGAAGAGGATTCAGAAACAAGGGGATAAATGACATGCTAATTTGGGATTGAATGGAGTAATGGGATGATCTTGGAAATCTAAGAATCCTGCTTAATGGGACTTGTCTATTTGCAATTCAATAAACCAATATAGTTAACTTCAAAGAGATAAAGGATGTGAGCACTCAGAACAAAATTACAGGAATAAATTTATTTCTGAATAAATTTATAAATAAATAAATAAATCTCAACTGAAGTTGAGATAAGGGTCACTGTTCCACGTCTGACATCTTTAACTCTTGAGCTGTGGGGTTGGCAAACCAGGGAACACAGAATCTTCTGACTAGAAGCTAAAACCAGCTATTGGAGTGGGTTCAGAGAGACTGTTCAGACTTAAGAAGCTAAAGCACGTGCTTCAAGGTCTAAAATATCCCATTGTGGGATTTCCCTGGTGGCGCAGTGGTTAAGAATCCACCTGCCACTGCAGGGGCAGGGGTTCGATCCCTGGTCGGGGAAGATCCCACATGCCGCGGAGCAACTAAGCCTGTGCGCCACAATGACTGAGCCTGCGCTCTAGAGCCCGCGAGCCGCAACTACTGAGTCTGCATGCCACAACTACTGAAGTCCGCACGCCTAGAGCCCGTGCTTCACAAGAGAAGCCACCACAAGGAGAAGCACATGTACTGCAATGAAGAGTAGCCCCCGCTCTCTGCAACTAGAGAAAGCCCGCGTGCAGCGACGAAGACCCAACGCAACCAAAAATAAATAAATAGAATAATTTATAAAATATATATATATATTAAAATACCCCATTGCAAGGACAATATCCTCAAAGACAACGGTGGGGACTTCCCTGTTGCTCCATTGGTGAAGACTCTGTGCTTCCACTGCAGGGAGTGCGTTTGAATCCTGGTTGGGGAACTGAGATACCATATGCTGTGTGGTGCGGCCAAAAAAAAAAAAAAAAGACAGTGGTGATTGGGAAAAAAGAATAGTGAAAACAATGAAGAAAAAAGTGACCTGAGGGTAAGGTGACAGGAAGTTCTGCTTTGCCAGGGACAGGTGAGTTTAAGCCTGCTGTCCCGGAAGCAATTATTGATAGTGCCCCTTTCACTCTGAAGCATCTGGATTTGAGGGATAAAACAGTGTCTGGATTTGAATGGTAAATCACATGATCATCCTACCAAAGAGAGGAAATCAGCCAGAGGGCCCTTGTGCCGATTTCAAATGGTGTGGACAGATGCCCAAGCCTGGCTTGCTGCCCACGTGTCGCTGCCCTGCTGAGCAGTCCTCACCACCTCTGCCTGCCCCATCCCACCTTGCTTGGTGGGCAGGATGGCTAGAGACCGATGTCAGCTCCTGCGCTGCTCTGGTGCCATCTTCAGGCTCTCTGGGGGAAGTGCCTCTTCCTTCCCTCCTTCCACCCTTCTTTCCACAGCCTTGAACTTGGCCAAAAGACCTTCAGAGCATGGGAAGCGGGGGCTATGGGGTGGGCAGGAACCAGGCAGAGAAGACCAGGTTATGGAATCGGAAGGGCCGTGCTGGAACCAACAAAGCCAAGTTCCTCCTCTTCCTACCCACCCTTGTCCTGCCTAAGTTTATAAACGGAAAGCTGAGGCCTAATTCAGAGACTTGATTGGTAGGATTGTGAAGCATACAGCTGGAGCCTCCCTGGTACTGTTCTCCCCATCCCATCCCCCCATACCTCTCTACCTCCATCTTTAACAAATACATTAGGATAGTGGGGAAGGAAGGGAACTTAAACTTACTAAGCTCCTACTATGTGCTGAGCACAAAGTGGGCACTTTACATACATTATCTCCATCCTTGTAAATGGCGGGAAGTAGGTGGCTATACAACAGGGACACAGGATTGGAGTGGGCTAGTGACTTGCTCATGGGCCCTCAGCTGGAATTTGAATGCAAAGGTAAAGACCTCCAAAGCTGGTATTCTTTTTAGGTCTCTGACTTGAGCAATATTTGCAAAATGCAGAGCGCCTCATGGAAATCTAATATTGATCCATAATAAGGCTGCACTGCAAACAAAAACAGGAAGTGTCTTTCCTTTGGACTGGAATTTTCTCAACAAACATATCCCTCTTTGTAACTTGGGATATTTCCTAGGAAAATGAGTGAAGCATGACTGTGAATGCAGTTTGCTTGATAAACAAAATCTGTCCAAACACGAGGCCTTGTGGATCTTGGGTAGTGGAGACAAGAAGCCATTGTGCTGGACATTTTCGAAGATGTTCTTTATAAAATAACTGGGGGGCCCAGAGCCCCCAAATTCCTTCCTGTCTGACCACCAAATCCCCTTCTTTGGGTAGTGTTTCTCTCCTATTATGGATTGAATGGTTGGTTCCCCGCCCCCTCGCCCACATTCATATGTTGAAGCTGTACTCCCAGTGTGGCTGTATCTGGAGATGAGGCTTCTAAGGAAGCAATTAGGGTTAAATGAAATCATAACGGTGAGGCACTGATCTTATAGGATTAATGTCCTTACAAAAATAGACACCAGAGAGCTAGTGCTTCCCTCTCCTTCTCCCTCCACACCACCCCCCCTTCTGTCTTTGTCTCTCACACAGACTCTCCTTCTCCCTCACACACAAAGAGGTCATGTGAGCACACAGCAAAACGGCAGCTGCCTATCAGCCATTCTGAGAGGCCTCAGAATGAAACCTGCCTTGCTGGCACCTCGATCTCGGGCCTCTCAGCCTCCAGAACTGTGAGAAATAAATCTCTGTTGTTTAGGCCACCCAGTCTGTGGCATTCTGTTGTGGCAGCCCCAGTAGGCTAATAAACACACCTCCCCACTCTACTCCAACCATATGATACTAGAACGTCCCACAGCTGTAGTGTCCTGGCTCCCCAGCCATGGGCTGGACAGGCAACCCAGACTAGACCAACCAGAAAACTTCCCCTGGATTTTTCTGAATAGGAACTAAGATGGGGTGGGAGGGACCATCCCTTCTGGGGGGTAAAGCCAGGAAGATGGGAGCCTAGTACCACCAATAGCCTGATTCCTACCTCATGGGAAAAGTTGCTCTGAGAGAACAAAGCTGATACACAGACTGAAGCAGAGACAGAGGAAGGAGACTACAAATCCTAACTGTGTTGATTACCCTGGGTCCAGGTATTCCCCAGGCCCAGCTGATCCTTTGCCCTTCTGTGGTTTACTTGCTGAGCCAGTGAACTTCCCTTCTTGCCTGAGCTAACTCAAGTGAATTTTCTGTCACTCACAGCAAAAGAGTCCTGACCGAAATGGCAGGACGTGGCAGGCTGCTCTGGCTCTGGCAGAGGACTGGGATGGGTGAAATCAGCTGTGACGAGGACACAGGAGGTGCCGAAATAACTTCCTCCAGCCCCAAATGTGAGCGAGGCTAGGCTTATTGTCTCAGTGGGTCTGAGTGAGGATTTGGTCAGAGGTGCCATCTCTCCTTGGGTGAGATTCTTTGTCCTCAAAGCCTGCCTGTCAAAGGGAGTTTTGGCCACATCTTGGGTTCACTTGACCAGTTGTTCTCCTAGTCCCAGGATCTTCAAACCATGCTTCCCTGCTGGGGTGCTAGGAGAACGTGGGTATCCTGGTCAGAGGCTAAGACCCCAAGGAGCCTCTCCGTCAGCCTGCCCAGAGTTCCAGAGGGCAGGATCAAGAGATGGTTGGAGGAGCCCAACCTGGGCACGCCTGACATGCACACCACTCTTTTGTTTGTTTGTTTTGTTTTTAAAGGGAAATATATTTTTGTTTATTTTTAAAATTTACTTTGTTTTTATATACCTTTTTAAAGATTAATTTCCATTTACAGTTATTATGAAATATTGGCTATATTCCCCATGTTGTACGATATATCCTTGAGCCTATCTTACACCCAATAGTTTGTACCTCCCACTCCTCCACATCCTATATTGCCCCCCACTCCACTGGTAACCACTAGTTTGTTCTCTATATCTGTGAGTCTGCTTCTTTCTTGTTATATTCATTAATTTGTTGTGTTTTTTAGATTCCACATGTAAGTGATATCATACAGTATTTGTCTTTCTCTGTCTGACTTATTTCACTTAGCATAATGCCCTCCAAGTCCATCCATGTTGCTGCAAATGGCAAAATTTCATTCTTTTTTATGACTGAGTAGTATTCTATTGCATATATATATATATATATATATATATATATATATGTGTAGGTATATATACCACATCTTCTTTATCCTTTCCTCTGTTGATGGACATTTAGGTTGTTTCCATATCTTAACAATTGTAAATAATACTGCTATGAACATTAGGATGCATGTATCTTTTCAAATTAGTGTTTTTGGTTTTTTTAGGCTATATACACAGGAGTGGAACTGCTGGGTCATATGGTAGTTCTACTTTTAGTTTTTTGAGAAACCTCCATACTGTCTTCCACAGTGGCTGCACCAATCTACACTCCCACCAACAGTGTATGATGGTTTCCTTTTCTCTACATCCTCACAGCATTTGTTGTTATTTGTAGACTTTTTGATGATGGCCATTCTGACAGGTACACACCACTCTTGATCCATCTCCAGGAACTGTTCATCCCTAAGGTGTGGGCACCCAGTGGTGTCCAAGTGGAAAAGGCAGTGCCCATGTCCCTGACTAATTCCCCCATTAGAAGTGGTCATTGCACCAAACACTCTCCTCTGTTAAAAACGGGACAGACCAAGGGTCACTTCCCTAATGGACAGGTCTTATTGGCCTGTCTCATGCTCCTGATGGAGAACCCATTTGACTTGGCCTCCAGACAAAGCTGGTTCCCTCGCCAAGCAGGCTCTAGAGTTACACTTCACCCTGACAGGCCTCATCTGAAGATTTCTTGTTGAAAATCATCAGTTTCCTGCATCAAGTACAGCCTGGAAGTTTAATTCAAATTAAACCCGAAAGGAGACTGCTGCTTCCATCTCTACTGCTCAGAAATCGGACTGTGTAGAGTTTTCATTTGCTAGAAGTTGAGCAGTCAGAAACTATGCAGACTGACCCAGTACACAGAGCAATTACACATGTGGGGCACCAGCCAAGGCAGAGTGCACACATGCATATGCACACACCCCCCCAGAAAATCTAGAAATAAGCTGGGGTTTTTTTTTTTTGGCCACACCACGTACAGAATCTTAGTTCCCCGACCAGGGATTGAACCCGGGGCCCCAGGGAATTCCCTAGAAATAAGCTATTTTAATTTCAGCTGCTATGAAAGTGTCATTTCCCCCCCCCCCAAAATGAAATTTTATTTTATGATTGAGTCTGGTTTTTATTTTGAATTACTTAAGAGATGGAGGCCAGGTAATGTTTGCTGTGTCTTGGGCCTTTAAAGACCTTAATGAGGCCCTTTACAGACCTTAATTAGGCCCTAAACTCAGATTAGGCTGGGGTCCTGGGCAATATATCCCCAGACACAGCCGTGGGAGGCCTTTCTAAGATTCTCCAGCCTGAGGGGCCAAGAGAGGATGGAGTTGAGAGCAGCTGATATGCCAGTGGGTTTTAACATGGCTGCACGTCGGAATCACCTGGGGGGAGTGATGGGTTGGAGGCAGCCTGGGCACCAGAACTTTTCAAAGCTCCTCTGATGACTGCAATGCATAGGCAGGGTTGAGAACCACTGCCCTTTGCTGTGTCCACTCTGCAGCTGCCTTGGTTCCCCGATACCGCCCCAGGCTCCCAGGTGATCACTACAGGAAATGAGCATTAACTCTCCCACCAATCTGCTTTCCTCCCCTCCTGGAGAATCTGTGAGCTCTCCCTTTTAACTACTGGACCTTGTTAAATCATCAGCCCATGAATCAGGGGGCAGGAGGGAACTCCTGGCAGAGGGGAAAGAGTATAGTTAAACAGAGTTTAAATCCCAACTCTGCCTTGCACCAACTCTGCCTTCTGGGAAAAGTTCTGAACTGTACTTGCTTCCTGTGCAAAATGGGGGATGAGGCCCCTCCCTGGCAGGATCTCTATGAGGCTAAAATGAGATAAAGCTGGGAAAGATTAGTGTTCCCTTTGCCCCACCTCTGACTGGGTATTATGGGATTTCCCTGGTCCTCTGAGCTCTCAACTGCAGCCCTCCTGCTCCTGTATCTTCTCTTGCTCCCTCCCTTCCCCAACCCCCTTCACCAACCCCCCACAAGGCTCCTGCTTCTCTCCACACCCCTCTTCCCATAGGTGAAGTCTTCCCCTGCTGTGCCACCATCTCACTGATGCCTCTTTCAATCATGACCAAGCCAAATACAGTCTATTCCTCTCCCTCCCCATTTCTGCTACTAGGTCACTATCAGCCCTCACAGACACATTCCCAGTAGTCTCCACTTTGGCCCCTTCCAACCACCCATTCCTGTATTACAGCCATACTCATCTTTAAAAACCCAATATCATTAAGTCACCATCTTGCTTAATCCTTCAATGGCCTTGACTCACACCCTCGGCCTGCAGGATCTGGCTCCTTCCTGCCTCTGCAATCTCCTCTTGCTTCACTCTCTCTCTCTTACTCCCTCTCTCATCTCAGATCCTTGAGGGTACACCCTCCCACCTCAGGACCTTTGCACATACTGTTCTTTCTGCCAGAAAGACCTCTCCTAGAATAGATAGTGAACTCCTATTCAAATATCCTTTGTTTGAGGTATTGACTACCCATTCCATCAAATCAGATTTCCTACTAATATGCCCTCATATCTCCTTATACTTTTCCAATTAAATAAGTTTGATTGTGTGCTTCATTGCCATCTCCTTCGCTAGACTGAAAGCTCCATGGCAGCAAGGGCCAGGATGGTTTTTGTACACTATTGTGACCCCAATGCTTAGCATTGTGTTTGGCACAGACTTGGGACCATTTGGACCAAGTACGTAGGCTGTGTGGGCTTGTGTCACCTGTGTACACAGGAGAAGGTGTAGAGGAAAAAAGGAGAAACAGAATAACTGCTTCACCAGCTTGTTTGAGTATCTGCTGGGCGTGTCCAGTCTGCCGTGCTGGGTGGTATCAGAGTAGAAGAGCCCTATTTTCCCTTCACATGCAAAGGGAAGGTTAAAGAGCATGAATAGTCAGCTGCAGAATTATAGAATGTCTGCCCCACTCCACTAGGGTCCAGGTCCCTGGGGCTTTTCGGAGGACGGGCTGTGAGTTAGTGCCTCTCTGGCCTGCAAAGCTGCCTCTGCAGGTGTGAAAGGCTGCATTCCACACCCTCGCACTCAGACAGCTGGGCACTTCTAACTCAAGCCTGTGTCAGTTGCGACATTTAGTTTGTGAAAGATGAATTCCTTATTGGCCAGCGCAGAGTGCATAGCAAGGGCAGAGGCCAAATGCAAGGTCCAGGGAGACTGAGCGTTCCAAAGGGGATGTCTGGGTGGGCCCTTGAAATGCAGGGTGGGAGGCACTGGAGAGCTCACCTAGCCTAATTTCTCCCTGGTATGTGTCTTACCATGTTGGTCGTGGGGAACTTGAATCAGAAAACCAACTTCTGCCTCCCAGACCTGTGCTTTTGCTACACAGCTGCCTTAGAGAACCTGGTGTGTCGTGGATCCTTGATAAATAAATGTCTGTGGAATGAACCAAGTCCCTAATTTCACAATGACAGACTGAGGTCTGGAGTGGTTCCACGGCTTGTCCAAGGTGTCCTAGCCAGTCCTGGCAGAGGCCGAACTGAAGCCAGGTCTCTTGACATCCAGTCCAGGTAGGGTTGCGAGACAAAATATAGGACTCCCACTTAAATTAGAATTTCAGATAGGCGATGGATAATTTTTTAGGACAAGTATGTCCCAAATATTGCATAGAAAAATTATTTATTGTTGATCTGATATTTGAATCTAATTGGGCATCCTGTACTTTCATTTGCTGAATCTGGCAACCCTCTGCCTAGGACTTGTCCCCCCTTCTCTGTGATGCTGCCATGTCCTCCTTTCATTGGACCATACTAGGCAGTCTGGGTGCAAAGAGGAATAAGACAGATCCTCTGCCCTCAAGGAACTCACAGTCTAGAGTAAGAGACAAGAATATAAACAGAAACCTCCAAAGCAATGCAAAATCCATTTCTGAGAACTTGGGAGCCCTTGTTGGAATAGGTATAGCTTTAGAATTTAGAAGAGGCCAGCATTCACAGAACAGAATAGGAAGTCCAGAAACAAACCCAAATTTTCTTGAGGATATACATTAGGATGTGATAAAATGGCATTTGAAATCCCCAAGGAAAGGAAGGATTATTCAATAAGTTATGTTAGAACAATTAATTACCTACATGGAAAAAAATCAAGTTTGATCATTACTGCTTTAAACCTCATATCAGAAATTAATTCCAGTTCTTGTAAAGGCTTAGATGTTAATAATGAAAACTATAAACACACTAACAAATGAATAGAAAACAAAAATGTATTTTTCTATAACCTTGGGGATGATTAAGGACTTTCTAAGCATGAAACTAAAAAGAAAAAGTGTTAACATCGTTGTAAATTTGTTTTTTCCATTTGTCTTTTGTCTTTTAATTTATGTTTCTGATGTCTCATAGCATACAGAAGTTTTGATTTCTACATAATGAAATATATCAAAGTGTGGAAATAGTATTTCCACTATATAAAAGTACTTGTCAACTAATGAGAGAAAGACAAGTACAGTAATAAGAAAAAATGAGGCAAGGAAATGAAGTGTAATTCAGAAAAGAAGAAATACAAATGTCCAATGAATATATAAAACAATATTCAGTTTCACTGGTAATAGGAAAATAAAGTAAACCCAGTGTTAATGATGATTTGAGAAAATAGGCCTTTCATACACTGCAGAGAATGTAAATTGGAGCAACTTTTATGGAGGCCAATTTGGCAACATCTATGAAAAGTCTTAAATCTGACCCATAATTTCCAGTAATTAATTATAAAGAAATAATGTATATCAGCTATGACTTAACTAGAGGCTATTTGTTACAATGTAGTTGATCATATTTAAAAAACAAAACAATATACAGTGGTCCCTCATATCCGTGAGTGATTTGCTCCAGGACCCCTGCAGATACCAAAATCAATGGATATTCAAGTTCCTTATATAAAATGGAGTAGTATTTGCATATAACCTACACACATCCTCTCCTACGTATACTTATAATTATTTCTAGATTATGATACCTAATACAATGTAAATGCACACGGCAAATTCAAGTTTTGCTTTTGGGACCTTTCTGGAATTTTTTTTCAAATATTTTTGATCCACAGGTGTGGAACCCATGGATACAGTGGGCCAGCTGTAAATGTCCAACCATAAGATTTTAGTTGAGTTATTAAACAACATTCCCATTATGAAACAGCATGTGCAGAAGAGCCCCAGCTTGAAGCTATGGGTCTTCCTGCCCTTACAGGGCTTACAGCAGACCCCAATTTCCTGCATTTCCCAAATTTGTAATAAGGTATAAATAGTATGCCTTATATAAATAAGTATTTATTTCATTTTAAACATTAAATGCAAAGTTTTCTTTTCTGGAAGATGTAGGCCAGTGAGCTAGAAGTAATACCTTATAATAGAATGGATCTATAAAAATAGCTACTGCCAAGTGGCTTGAGAACATTTTATTCTCTTAGGAGGATTATATATCCCCCGCACAAAAAATAAAATTCCCCCACACCTACCCATGATCTGGTTTGCTTACCCGGGGTTTCCTTGGAATCATCAAAATGAAATATACCTCTACCTAACTCTGGGTTCTTAAAAATCCACAAGGGACTGGCTTGACTCTGTGTGGCCCGAGGTGATCCTGAGTGGGTATTGGAAAGGAAGGCCCAGGCTCACAGGGCTGACCTGGGTTCAAATGGCACAGCCAACTTCTCCCGATGAGGCCACCTTAGACCAGTTGCTTACTGTCACTGAGCCCCCATGTTCTCATCCATGAAATGGGTCTAAATTGCCCAGATCTGCTGAGAGGATGAAAAGAGAAAAAATCCCCGCAGGCAATAGCACCATGCCAGGCTCCATGCTGGTTCCAGCCCCTGCCTGTGTCAACCTCACCCTCCAGTTGCAAGATCCCTCAATTTCATTTACTCACCCATGGAGGCTAGTCTTCAGATGTGAGTTTCTTTGCTCTCTTTGATATGTCCCTTTCCCAGGGCACCAAGCAAGGCCCACTGGTTAGGAAACAGGAGCAGAGGAAGAGCCCTGGACCAGAGGCAGAAGCTGTGGGCTCTGACTTTGGGCTTTGACTCCCTGGGTGTGGCCTGAAGCTGACCCCTGTCTGATCTGTGCTCCACTTTCTCTGGTCTGAAATGAGACACTTGTACCAGTTATCTTCAAAGCATTTCCTGTGGTCTTAAGATGAAGTATTCACTTCTCAGTTGGAAGAGGGTCTGGCAAAACCACTTGAAGTTTAAATCAAATCCAGCAGCTTGGCCAAGGTTGTGAAATGTCCTTACATGATTGAAGGGAAGGTGATGATGCCTTACCTGCCCCGGTGCCACTTTCAATGGAATAAGGCCTTCGTGCTGCCATTTTGTGGCACTTCAGAGGGAAAGGTCCTTAGCTGCTGCCTGCCTTTCTCC
Organism: Physeter macrocephalus; assembly: GCF_002837175.3. NCBI lineage: Eukaryota > Metazoa > Chordata > Mammalia > Artiodactyla > Physeteridae > Physeter > Physeter macrocephalus. The sequence continues at coordinate 68,803,003 of NC_041224.1, read as the reverse complement.
AATTTACCTGTTCCTACAATTTTACCTCTATTTCATTTGCCCCAAAATTTGAAGTTTGTAGGTTTCCTTGGAGAAGTAATGCTCTGGTTATTCGTGGGGATGAGGTGGAGTGGGATAGGGAGTTACTGAGGGGGAATCATCTCATGCCATGAGGGGAAACTGCTCCATGTTGATAAGACAGCCTTGGAGGGAAGATGTCCCTGCTGAGTGACGTGACGGGTTACATCCGCCCCAGACCTGGCACTGTTGTTTGTAAAGACTTGGCTTGGGGAGATGCCAACAGAACATCATGAAAGATGAGAGGGATGCTTTCTCCTCCGTGGAAAGCCTTGCCAACAGCAGCAGTCACAGCTGAAAGGACAGGGAGCGAGGGAGAGGCCTGCAAGTCCCAGAAGGAAAATCGTCTGTGGGTGGGGCTATATCACCAGGGCTGGATTCAGCTCATAAGACCAGCAAAGGCTGGGATTCCTGTGATGACAGTGTCTGATTTCTGTCAGAGGCCCAAAGGAAAGGATGACTCAGGGTGGTGGAAAAGGCACTGGACTTGTTATGTGACCCTGGACAGTCACCTCCTTTGCTTATTTCTCCATCTGTACAAGCAGAGGGTTGGACTAGATCAGAGATGCCAAATAGGTTTCATCTCATGTGGAGAGCTGTGTTAGAAAAGATTCTACGGTAGACCAGGCTTAAGGGGAAAGTGTGCCACAACGGATTAGCAATGTCTGCCATGGGCATGAGTTTGGGAACTAGTGGTATATGTGCCAACTATTCGCCATCTCTGGCAAAGAGACAAGATGATCTCTACAGTTACTTTCAGTTCTAAAATCATGTTATTATACCCTGTGATATAAACAGACCTGAACAAAGCCTTGTTAAATCAGCATCCTATAACAAATTTGGGTCAGAATTAGTCAGTTATCCAATTTTTTTATGGATTAATCTTATAGAAAAATTAGAAGTACTGACTAGCCCACTTGCAACCAAATTCTCACTTGGGTAATTAATAAATTAGCGTTCTGTTGAATTGTTTTAAAATATACCTACCTATAAAAGCAAACTTCCTATCTTGTTTACCTGTGCTGGGTGCCAGAATTTTGACTGAAATTGCCAGATGGGGGTCTCTCTGGTTCAGGCTTCTATCTGCAGCAACACCTGGAAGAGTTCTTTAATTCAAGGCTTTATAAAACTGACAAGAGGAAGATGTTAGTGGGGGAAGTTTAAACTCTTATTGTAAAATGAAAAACAGTTTATAATTTCCTATAGAAGACCTTGAGGATAAATGTTTTTGCACCTTGATTGTAGAGAACTGGATTGATCTAATCTCTGGTTGATGACACACTCTCATCATTGGTGCATGCAGGAGCATTTTTGTGTGTTTGTTTATTTTAAAAATGTAATTAGTGTTATATATTTTTTAAGGGAACTTACCACTTAAAATGAAAGTTAGGACCTTGTCAGCAACTTAGAGCTACATATGTGGTACTTCTCCACGCCTGGCTTCTCATCACGCCCGCTCCCTACCTCACCCACACACAGGTAGCCACTCTCCTGAATCTCATGTTCGTGGTTACTTTGACTTCCTTTTTGTTTGTTTGTTTTTTTGTGTTAAAATACACATAACGTAAAAGTTACCATCCTAATCATTTCTAAGTGGACAGCTCGGTAGTGTTAAGTATATTCACACTGTTGTGCAACCGATCTTCAGAATGCCTTTCATCTTGAGAAACAGAAATTCTGTACTCATTAAACAACTCCCCCTTCCTTCCTCCCCACAGACCCTGGCAACCACCCTTCTACTTTCTGTATGTGTGAATTTGACTGCCCTAAGTACCTCATCTAAGTGGAATCATACGGTGTATGTTTTTGTGATGGGCTTTCTTCACTTAGCATAGTGTCCTCAAGGTTCATCCATGTGACAGCATGTGTCAGAATTTCTTTCCTTTGTAAGGCTAAATTATATTCCATTGTATGAATATATCACATTTTGTTTATCATTCATCCATGGATGGATGCTTGAGTTTCTTCTACCTTTTGGTTGTTGCGAATAATGCTGCTATGAATATGGGTGTACAAATACCTCTTCCCCTTGAGTTGTTTCTGCTATAGCTTTATTTTCTTTTACCCTTATATAATCCGAAATATTTATACATATTCTCTTTTTAGCTGTTTTCCTAACTACATAAAGTATGCCATATGCATCCTTGTGGGATTTGGTTTTTTTTCAGTTAATATTATATTGCTAAGATTCATATAAACAACGTTTGTAGCTGGTTCATCCTTTTTGACCGTCATGTGACAACACCAGAGGACGCAGATACTGAAATCTCTTATGCGTTCCTTGCTGCGAGTGTCGATTGGTAGAACCACTTTGGAAAACAGTTTTGCTCTATCGCATAAAGTTGAATATTCACATGCCTCACAACCCAGCATTTCCACTCTATGTCCAAGAGGAATTCTTGCCCGTGTGAGACAGGAGACTTGTACAAGAAAAATTCCTAACAGTTCTGTTCACAATAGCAAAAACCTACTGCCCACCAACTGAGAGTAGATGAATAAATTGTGGTTTGGTGTTAACGTTTTTCATTCTGTTTGAGTTCCTGTAGCCATATGATGCAAGCGGCTGACCTGTGGTTAGCCTGGGGACAGGGAGGCTTCTTGTAGCAACAGAGGCTGTGGAGCAGTCCTGCTCAGCCCTAGGGCAACCATTTCAGCCCAGAACAAGAGTGGAGAGGATGAAGGGCCCCACTGAGCAAATGCCGAGGATCTCTGGGGGTCGTGGATGCGGGAGGTTCACATCTCTAAGAAATAGTCATCGTCCAAGTCTGTCTTTTCAAATGCTTCTGCCATTAGGCTCCCCTAAAACGTTATAAAGTTTATTGGGGTTACCATTTATCAAGCACCTATTATATACCTGATAATGTTCTAAGCAACTTCATGAAGTCCACATGGCTGGAGAGTGGCTGAGCCAGGATGAAAATTCAGGACTCCCAATCTAGTGCTCTAGGAAAAGAGAAACATCTCTGAGGGCTCAGGCTAGCTGCCTTCTGACAAATCTTCCTCCAAATGTTCTAAGAGCTCAACCACAGATCCACTTTTCATAAAGCAAACAGAACTAGGAGCTTCTTCATTCTAGAGAAAAAAAAAAAGTTAACTAAGCTCTAGGGCATCCCGTTTCAATCCCATCTATTTGCAAGGCAGCTGCTGGGACAGCTCCCCAAACCAAAAGAAACCTTCACAGCTATCTCTGTGGGCACGGTGTGTCTGCAGATGGACGGATTCTCCAAGGTGTGCTGAAGGGTCAGGCAGCATCCTCAGTCACAGGTCAAGGGCAGCAAGGTCTGGCCTGGTAGGCATCCCTGTGGGAATCTGCTTGGCTTTCCAGCAAGTTTATTTATTGGTTGTGGTCAAGGAAGCCCTGAGGAGAGGGGGCTGTGGTTGGGCAGAGTTTTGATGTGAGGTCCCTTGTTCTGGGCATAATCTCTTCTCCCAGTCTCAGGGGACTCAAGCCATGTCCCCCAGTCCTCTCTTCCAACCTGATGGCCACCCCTCTGCTCCTCTTACTTAGCCTAGAGCTGTTGGTGGTCCCTTAGGATCTGCGGCCTCAGACCTGGCTCAGTTTCCTCCCCAAAGAGCCATCTGTAGGACCAGAGGATGACTGGCTCTGTCCTAACATGATACTGCACCCCATTTCCTTTTCCTGACTTTCGGTGATCCCTAGCCAGGCTGTTTACATTTCTGATCCCATCAGCATTTCTTATTCTTCCCCTAATTGGATTGCTCACTCCAGCCAATTGAAGCACGCTGCTCTTCTTGACACAGACAGCTCTAGGCACATGGCTGGCGCTCAAAAAATGGGGCATTATGTCAGTTTCATTGATCAGCAGAAGTGATGGCTCAACCGTAAAGTAAACTTGTTGCTGCTGGGGGCTCTGAGTTCAAGAGCCCCACTAGACTAAGGGCTCTGAGCTAAAACACCAGAATGCACACACGTGTACCCCTCCTAGCTTGGCTGTGGAGCTTGAGCATTTTCCTGCCTCGTTGATGCAGGTGTAGTTGGCATGATAATAAACCATAGCTAGCAATGATTGAGGACTTAGCCTGAGCCAGGCAGTTCGCTAAAAGTTTTCACACAGTCTCCTTCATTTCATAATTTCTATTCTTCAGGTCAAGAAACTGAAGCTTAAAGCTGTTAAGTATTTTTTAGCTAGCCATTGCTGAGTCAGGATTGGAGCCCAGCAGTCTAACTCCAGGATCCTGTGCCCTTAGCCATTATAATATCCAGTGTCAGCAACACGAAGTTAATGTGCACATATTTTCAATTATATTTTAAGAGGGTGACTTTGTGTTTGGGGACATTCCACTTACAAAATCCATTGAGCTAGATATTAACCGAGGATGCATAAAAACTAATGAACTCTGGAAAACATAAAACATGAGCAACATGACATCACTGCAGGAGATATAAGAGCAAATTGCTTTCTTGTGAACATAGTTTCCTGACAGACCATGAGCTAATAATCAGCCTGAACTCAGCAGTGCCCTGTTCCCTTGGGACAGACAGACAGACAGAAAGACAGACAGACACACACACACACACACACACGCACGCACATCGAGTTGCTTGTTTGTGCCACTGATAGGAACCCAGGCCCTACCCTGCATTAGTAGATGATGAAGCACTTCAGAAGCAACACAGATCAACTAAAAAAGCAAGTACCCATAGTCAGAGACCAATAATAACATAATGTAGCTATCAACCAACAAAATGTCCAGAATGGGAGGGAATGTGACAAAGACAGCAAATTTTTATCAGATTGCACAAAAAGACAAAAGGGGAGCTACTGGAAGAAGGAAAATCGTTTTACACAGTCACCCTATGAGTTGGTGACTTGAGCAGGGCCATAGGATCAGGCTGGGACTTGAGTCTATGTCTCCCATCTCTTGTGTTCTTGCCATTATATCATAAGCCAAGATGCAAATGGAAATGAGAAAAGCTCATTCAGCACAGATGATAGGTTTGTGCATCTCAGGGGTGTGGGCAAGGACAAATAAGGTACTGAGGAACAGCCAGTTTGGAAGGCGGAGTAGCCACAGTTTTCATGCTCAACAGGCTCTCCATACGGGAAACAGTAGAAGGCAGACGTTAGCTTTAACGGCCCCTGCCCCTGGTCCCCCGTTGCCCTACTCTGGCCTGCTCCCCTGCCCCAGGGTGGTGGTTAAGAGCACAGATGCTGGAGTCAGACGGCCTGGGTTCAAATCCTAGCTCTTTTTACTTACTAAGTGTGAACTTGGGCTATTCCTCAAACTCTCTGTGCCTCAGTTTCTTCATCTACAAAGTAGGAGTAGTAATAGCATCTCTTTGGCAGTGTTGCTGGGAGTATTAAATGAATTAACACATATTAAGAGCTTAGAACAGTATGTGGCAGCGAGTAAGCCCTCTCTAAAGCTTAGCTATTATTATTATCATCTCTCCTCCTTCCTGAATCCAGACTTTGAGGCTTCCTGCTTTTCCCTGTGGCTTTTCAAATTCAAGACCTTCTCAGTCATTCTTCAGCATAAACTTTACACCCGCTTTATGTCAGGATAAAGTCAAATTCCTTGCCCAAGAGTAAGCTGCCCCATCATCTGACTAGGCTCACCCATCCTGCCTCACCCGCTTCGTTCCTTGTTCCTGTCATTCAACATCTATGCCTTTGTGTGCGCTGTTCCCTCTGGGGCACCCTTACCCTCACTCCCCTTGGCCCTGTCTCCTGGCTCACTACTGTTCTTTCTTCATTCCTCAGCTCACACATCACATGCCTTAGGAAGCCATTCCAGACCTGACTACCTCTGGCCCCAAATGAATGCCCAGGCTTGTTAGATGTGCCCTGGATCAGATGTGTGCTCCCACAGGATTCCAGTTTTCCTTCCATCCTGGCACTGATTATACTGCCTTGTGATTGTCTATTTGCCTATTACCCCAAAAAGCCAATACACACCTTGGGACACAGACTGTGTCTCTGTCCATCCCCTTCCCCCACCAAGATATACCTTCTCTGTCCTCCATCCTGCCCTCTGCCCTGGAGGCTGACCTGAAAGGACTGCTTGTATTGGTTTCTTTGCCCTCTGGCTTCCGGTTGGTTTGGGCCAGTTGGGAGAGGCCCCAGCAGGAGACAGGAGGGCGGGAAGTGAGGTCCTGGTGTTTGTTCCTGGCTCCTTCCCTAGGAGATGGCCTCAGGCTGGCTGCTTCCCTCACTGAAGTTCACAGCCGCTCTTCTGGGCCTCTTCTTCCTCCTCAAACTGTCTGGGGTGAAGAGTCAGCTTGTTTTATTTCCCACTGAGTACAGAATGATACTTTTAGGAAGTACAATTAAAATGAATTATTTAAAAGTGTATTATTAGAAAGATTAAAAAGCAATGACATAAAATATAAGACCAGGTTTTTATTACTAGATTTAAAGTCATAAAGCTATATTCAAAAGAAATATAATCAGAAGAAACATAACAGAGGAAAAAAAGAAAAGAATTGCAAACACTATACATGCTGCTCATTGAAAGTCTGCATATAGGTGGTTAGTATAAAGAATTGCTGCCCCACACATAAATTCTTGATGTTCTACAATGGTATCTAAACCCAAAATTAGGAACGATATAGTAATTGCCCATGTTAAATGCCTACACATAATTTGAAAGAACAATGTATATGTCAATTTTAAGTTTTTAATGTGACAAATATCTTGCTTTTTGTTTGTTAATTTATCTAATCTAGGTTGGATGAACAACATTGATACCAACAGGAAATGATGTATATATAAACAGTTTCAATGTTTTTAAAAAATTACACTTTAGAGTAATTAGTCTCAAAAAGGTATGTTGACAGGAATAGAAGAAGAGATTTTAAGCAATCTCAGCAGGCTCAGACTATTTGTTCTTTACTTCAGTACAAAATGAGGCAAGTGATGCTACATTTCAAAAGTCATCTCCTGTCCTTTATCAATAGCCAACATGAACAATTTATCCCATAGAGTTATAGTTCTGGATCTATTAATTTCCTATGCATGGAACTTCTTTTGATGAAAAATAAAACTAAAAATGTTCTATCAAATTTGTAAGGTGTTTGGTGTTAACTTTTCACAGATATGGAATATTAGCATATTCACCAAATTTGTGGATAATTGTTAAGTTTTGGAATATGCTATTCCAATTTGTAGAAACACTGTTCTTCCAAGCTTCTATTCCTTCCTTGCATTAAAGTATTAGGATCATTAGAAATACTCAGGATATCAAACAAAAAAGCAGGTCTGGCTGTCCAGCCTGAAAAAGTTGGGATCAAACTAGTATCTTATTTTGCAGAAACAGAGTTTGATTCTGTAGTTCAAACATTCTTGACAGAACTTTTCCCTTAGATAACCATTATACTTCAGGGTATAATTACAGTTGTTTATGATCAGCTTCCAGATTATCACAAAATAAAGAAAATGGTCTCAAATTGAAAACATTCACTAGCCTTTAAGGAATGAACAATTTTTACTATGTCACCTAGCACAAGAAAATTTACCTTACTTTGTATTAATTTATTTCTTGCAGGGAGGGGTGGTGGGGAGGAGAGTATGACTTTCTCAATGAAGGAAGTAGCATGTTGATTTACATTCTGACACATGCTTTCTAGTCTGAATAAGTACCCCAGAATGTTTTCCTGTCATTGCAGCTGCATCAGCAGAACATATTCCTCCACAAAACCTAAACTTCAGACTACAATTCCTGATACTGATCACATACTTTGATGTTATGGCAATGTCAAAATGCAATCGAATTTTCTAAAAGTCTACTTTCAATTGCCATACATGTCTCTCATAGACTGGTAACAGTGTACAGACCTGCACAGGTCCCCAGATCACACTTGGGGTAACACTGATTCTCTCTTATTCCAACTCCCAAGTAATCACTTCCACCCCTCAAGCCTAGGAGTGGAAACAGCTTGGTTGCGTTAGGTTACTGCCCTATTCCTCGTGAGTCCTCCACAAACACACCTTTACACATTATTTTGTTAATAGACCTCCTCCTTAAATTATCTGAATCTAAGAGTGCCATCTGTTTTCTCTTGGGAAATGTTTTCTGATACAACCTCCTAATGTAGCAGTCTGCCCAACACAGAGAAGATACATGTTTCCTAAATAAATGACAAAATACTGCTTTGAAGAAATAAGATAGTATTTTGCAGGAGGTTCAGAAAAGGAGAGGGGCAAAGCCACACTATGAATGTGTGTCTCTTTCTGAGATGGTCATTATCCCCTCTAGATCTGGAGTCCTAGGCCAGAGCCACCACTAGCTCCTACACTGCCCTTGTGCGAAACAGGAAAAGCCACAGGCTCTGGAAGGAAGTGGGTCCCAAAACACAGGGTTTGAAGCGTTGAGTGTGGACTGGCTTTCAGCCCCCCAAACCAGGTACCCTGTTCTTGAACAAAACATATAATCTTAACACAAGCTTGTCACTCCATCTTAGAAATGTGACCGATTAAGTATGATTCTCTGAAGAAGCCTATTACAGCTCAGATTTTGTGGAAATGTGATATTTTTGTTTGCAGGGTGATCTTTTTCACACGTTTCCTCCTTAGCTTCCTGAATGTGGGAGGAGAGCCCTGGATGGCAGAGCTCAAATAGGTGTATTATAATGCAATTGGGCCACAGAATCTCTGGGGGCAAATGCTTCTTGCAGTTCTGGATATAATTGCTTTGCTCCTGAGAGGCCTTTAAAACCCCAAACTGCATGGTTGGTGACTGAGAATAGCCGGCGGGGAGGGAGGTCGGGGTGCTGTTCTGAACCTGCTCTTTCTGGCTAGAGCCTGGTACCACTCACACAGAGAGTGCACTGATCCCTGGTGTGGGCTGGGGGGCAGGGAAGGAAGAGTTCAAGGAGCAGGGTGGGGATAACCGGACAACTTGTCTGTGTCTTGTGATTCAGACCTTCCTGTTGTAGAGAGGTGATTTTGTTTGACATGAATTCCCAGAATGCCTGACACACCCAAATGCAAGCAGGCCCAAACCCATCCCGGAGCCTGTTGTGAATGAACCCAGGGTTTGTGCTGCTTCTGCCCTCAGCACCGTTCCACACTCCCCGCTGAGCAGCCTTTCCCGTGTGGAAGTGTTGCTGAGAGCTATGGATATGGGAAAGTTCAGGTACTTTTACTAAATTGACTCTCTAAATGCAAATCAAAACTACAGTGAGGTATCATCTCACACCAGTCGGAATGGCCATCATCAGAAAATCTACAAACAACAAAGTCTGGAGAGGGTGTGGAGAAAAGGGGAGCCTCTTGCACTGTTGGTGGGAATGTAAATTGATACAGCCACTATGGAGAACAGTATGGAGGTTCCTTAAAAAACTAAAAATAGAATTACCATATGACCCAGCAATCCCACTACTGGGCATATACCCTGAGAAAACCATAAGTCAAAAAGACACATACAACTCAGTGTTCACTGCAGCACTATTTACAGTAGCCGGGTCATGGAAGCAACCTAAATGCCCATTGACAGACGAATGGATAAAGAAGTTGTGGTACATATATACAATGGAATATTACTCAGCCATTAAAAGGAACAAAACTGGATCATTTGTAGAGACGTGGATACAGAGTGAAGTAAGTCAGAAAGAGAAAAACAAATATCGTATATTAATGCATATATGTGGAATCTAGAAAAATGGTACAGATGAACCGGTTTGCAAGGCAAGGCAGAAATAGAGACACAGATGCAGAGAACAAACGTATGGACACCAAGGGGGGAAGGCAGTGGGGGAGTATGAATTGGGAGGTTGGGATTGACATATATACACTAATATGTATAAAACAGATAACTAGTAAGAACCTGCTGTATTAAAGATAAAATAAAATAAAATTCAAAGAAAAATAAATAAATTGACTCTCTAATTCTCAAGCCCAAGAGGGAAAGTTGTTTTCAGGGGAACCAGTTCTCAGTCTTTGCTAGAAGCTTGACACACCTTTACTTCTTCTCTTATTTCTTAATCTGCCAAACAGATGGGTCAGCTGTTGGTTTGGTGGTGATGACAGGGATATTTACTCTGTAATCAAGCCAAGAGAGGTGAGATGGGGAGGACCTGGGAAAGGTGAATCTAGAAACCTGGAGAAAGATACTGCTCTTCTTCTCCAGAACTGCAGTCAACATAGTGACACCCTTTCATGTGGCTACTGGAGTCATCACTAGAAAGTAATACTGCACTTGGAAACTGAAGAACTCTCAGAGACCATTCATTATCGCTTTGTTTTAAAGAGTAGGACACTGAAACTCAATGAAATTTATAATCGCTGAAAATTCCCTGGGAAATGATGAAAACAAGGTTAGAACCCAGGTCTTGTGGCTATTAGTTCAGTGTGATTTCTACTACACTATGCTGCTTCTTAAAGTAGCTTTCTTATCACTCACTCATTTATTCATCAAATATTTACTGTGTAGTACTATGTGCCTGACACTGTGATATATATGCTGGGATAGATAAATGATATGTGCTTGGACTATAGCAATAAACAAGACAGACATTGTCCTCATGGACTTTAAGTGTAGTGAGAAGACATATTACCTATTATATAATTATTTATAATTATATAAATAAACAATTACAAGGGTGATGAAAGCCACAAAGAATTTGAGGGTACTATTAGAGCTCATAAAAGCAGGCCTTACCTAGCCCAGGTGACAGTGATGGAAGTTAGATCTGGGAAGGCTTCCCTGAGGAAGTGACATTTAAGCTGAGACTTGAAGGATTAGTAGAAGGTAGTGAGGTAAAGGGTCTAGGAGATGGGAAGAGAAATCTGGACAGAGGGAAAGACATGTACAAAGGTCCTGAGGCAGGACAGAGATGGTACTTTGTAATAACTGAAAACAGATTCATGGCCTAGTATATAAATGGTCAGAAGAAGAGGGCTGTAAAATGGTTTGGGAAGGTAGGCAGACTGCAAGCCATGGTCAGGATTCTAGACTTCATCCTAAGAGTAACAGGAAACCAGTGAAGGGTTTTAAACCTAGAAGAGTTATGATCAGATTTTTAAAAGATCACTGAGAAGACTGCACTTGTGGGGAGCAAAAGTGGATGCAGGGAATTACTTAGGAGGCTATTGCAACAGATCAGGTGAGAGAAGATGGTGGCTTGGGCCAGGGCAGGGGTAGTAGATGTGGAGAGAAGTGAAGAAGACATTCAAAAATAATGAGGAGGTACGCCCACAGAACTTGGTACTAAATGGATGTGAAAAATGAGGGAAGAGGGGAGGTATCAAGAGTAGCTCTCAGGTGTTAGCATGAAATGGGGAAATGGTGGGAATTCCCTGGAAATCCAGTGGTTAAGACTCCACACTCCCAATGCAGGGGGCACAGGTTCAATCCCTGGTCAGGGAACTAAGATCCTGCATGCCACCCAGTGTGGCCAATAAAAAAGAAGAAATGGGGACATGGTGGTGTATTCATGGAACTAGGGAATGCTGCAGGAGGAGCAGCCTCCAGGGAAAGACCAAGAGTTTGGATGTGTTAAGTCTGAGGGGCCTGGAAGACAAAAGGAGAAGATACTGAGAAGCCAATCAAATATATAGGACTGCAGTGCAGACAAGAGGTCTGCCTTGGAAATAGAAATTTGGGGATAATGTCATAGAGACTGTAATTGAAGCCATGGAGGAGATCATTTAGGAAGAGAAAAGAGGACAAGAAGAAAAGAGACAAAATAAAGGAAATAACCAAAGGGTCTATTCCATTGCAAGAAATAATGTACCTCTAAGAACATATAACACCTTTGTTTTTCAGATCATTGCTGATTATTAAGCTATTGTTTCTCTGTTTCAAACCCACCCTTCTATACTCTGCTTGGGGTATTGGGGCTACAGACTATATTCCTCTTTTGCCTACTGGGTGGTAGGAGTTACTTGAAGGCATCTGAAAGGTTGGAGAAAGGAGAAGGGATCTGTGCTTTCCTTGTTTTTGCTTCCTGTTCCTGTCAGCATCCCCCCAGCAGCAGTCTTTCATCCTGGTGGTGGCAGTTGCCTTGAGGAGCAACAAGCAATTCCATGTGCAGTATTTATATGCTCTCAGACCCAGTCTTACACAACCCCGCAGAGACATCAGCCTTGCTGCCACCAAATCCCAATATCTTCACTACTGTGCTTACTTGAAGTTAATTTTCCCTGAGTCTGGCCTCCTCGTCATGTTACTCACATGTTACCATCCAAGAATATGTTAGAAACTTCGTCAAGCACCTGCAACCTAGCTGCAAGGGAGTCTGGAGCTGTGAGTTCTGACTCCTACATTGAGGTGGTGGGATTCATAACGTGGGAACTGAGAGCTGCAAAAACATGGCTTCTAGCAGCCTAAGGCTGCATGCCTGGGACAACCCAGACGCCTCCCGAGTGCCTGTCTGGAAAAGCTCAGGGCTGTCAAAGGAATGTACGGTCTGTTCTAGCCAACACCTGAGGAAAGGCATCTGATCTCCCTTTCTTAGAGCATTTATCAGAAAGGACTTGCAATTATGAATCCTTTTTCTGTCCCCTCGAGATGTTTATGTATCTCCTATGTCAGGAGTGTCAGGAGTGTCTTTTTCAAGAACCTGAAAACAATTCCTCTAAAATGTTATCATCAAGAGGGATAGGGCCTCTGTCTCCCAGTCTGTGTGGGAGGAGAGAATCCTAACTTCCATAATTTCCAGCTATCAGACACAGCTGGGCTAATCACATGTACACCTGGCAACCCTTTGTAACTTTGTACTTGAGTTCCCTCTTTCTCCCCCTCCCTGCTCCTTCCTTCTCCTTTTAAAATGCCCTGTCACCTCTGTACAAATCAGAGCCCAGTATTTCCTGTGCTGTCAGTAGTTACTGAATAAAATCTGTTTAGATCACTTTTACTCATGTCCAGCTGTATTTATCTTTGACAGAACCTTCCCAAATATAAAAAGATGATTTAAAGCATGATTGGCAGCCATGGATATGGCAAATATCACAGGGGTTTAGTTGTTCTTTATTTTTTAAAATTTCTTGCCTCTTGCCAGGAAGGAGGTAAGGAATCATACTAAAAGACATTTTCCAATAAGAGGGATAAGATAAGGCTAAAAAGCAAAAATTAAAAGTCCTGAGAGAAAGGAATTGTTTTGGTTAGGGTACAGGCTAAGCTGGTGTAAATAAAGAGACCCCAAAATATAATGTTTAAACCAGAAAGAAGTTTGTCTCTTACATAACAATCAGGAGATACCTTCAAGAGCTGGAAGGGTGGCTCCTCCATCATTAAAATGTGGTTTCTGTCACTGAGTCCAGGTTGGCTGTTCTGGTCTTAGCATCCCCTCCAGAGGGAAGTGGGGAGTGGGGGTGGGGGAGTAGTAGAGTGTCTGACCCATCCTTATAAGGGCAAGACTTGGAAGTAGTGTACATCCTTCCAGCCACACCGCATGGTCCATAACTAGGCTATTTGGCCACAGTTATCTGCAAAGAAAGTTGGAAAAGACATCTCTGGTTAGGTAGCCCTATGTCCAATTTAAATTCTTATTTTGAAAGAGGAGAATGGGGGGTGGTTGGGGTGGCGCAGGCATGGACAACTATGGTCTGTCACAGAGAGAACACAAATATCCAAAGTTAAGAAATCTGTGACTGAGCTCTGCCCACCAGAGCAACAGTCAGCTCTACCCACCACCAGTCCCTCCCATCAAGCCTCTTAGATAGCCTCATCCACAAGAGGGCAGAGAGCAGAAGGAAGAAGAACTACAATCCTGCAGCCTGTGGAACAAAAACCACATTCACAGAAAGATAGACAAGATGAAAAGGCACAGGGCTATGTACCAGATGAAGGAACAAGATAAAACCCCAGAAAAACAACTACATGAAGTGGAGATAGGCAACTTTCCAGAAAAAGAATTCAGAATAATGATAGTGAGGATGATCCAGGACCTTGGAAATAGAATGGAGGCAAAGATCGAGAAGATGCAAGAAATGTTTAACAAAGATCTAGACGAATTAAGGAACAAACAAACAGAGATGAACAATACAATAAC
>NC_041224.1:68785408-68785857 GCF_002837175.3 Physeter macrocephalus | reverse complement strand
TATGCAGAAAACTATAAGACACTGATGAAAGAAATTAAAGATGATACCAACAGATGGAGAGATATACCATGTTCTTGGATTGGAAGAATCAATATTGTGAAAATGACTATACTACCCAAGCAATCTACAGAGTCAGTGCAATCCCTATCAAGTTACCAATGGCATTTTTTACGGAACTGGAAAAAATCATCTTAAAATTTGAATGGAGACACAAAAGAACCCCGAATAGCCAAAGCAGTGTTGAGGGAAAAAAACGGAGCTGGAGGAATCAGACTCCCTGACTTCAGACTATACTACAAAGCTACAGTAATCAAGACAGTATAGTACTGGCACAAAAACAGAAATATAGATCAATGGAACAGGATAGAAAGCCCAGAAATAAACCCATGCACTTATGGTCAACTAATCTATGAAAAAGGAGGCAAAGATATACAATGGAGAAAAGACAG